>NC_047037.1:75936410-76248576 GCF_011762595.2 Tursiops truncatus | reverse complement strand
TTACTTTTTGTTTATATAAATTTTACAATGAAGTCTAATAACATGAATTCCCTGTCACCAAGAAGAAACAGTATAAAATAAACACTGTTAATGGCAGACTGTCATTACTATATCTTCAAATGCCTTTATGCCAAATATAATGTATAAGCTAGTGGTTATATTCAGACCTATACTTGTGCTTGTGTGCGTACATACATGTATTCACATTTACATGTAAATATAAAATAATGCTGTTGTAATACCTGAAATTTACCCCCAAAATAGAAGCTAAATAAAAGCTCATGCAAAGAAAAGGTTCCACTTCGAATAAGACACAGAGATGAATAAAGATGCAACAAGAAACCAAGAGAAACTCATCCTTTTATGAATAAGTGATTGCTTTCAAAGACAGTAAAGCAGAATGTTAAGAACTCATAACTTGATTTGCTGCATTTAATATAAACTCTATTACAATATTACAAACTCATTGCCCTCCTGCCAATAGTAATAATGATAAAGTGATTCAAACATCTACAGCCCAAACAAATAAAACACTGAGGTTGTAATGCACTCCTGAACTTCAAATAATTGGATTATCTAGTGCAGTGTTACCCAAAAGAACAGTGTATGTTGAATAACTCACGTTTATAACTGTAAACTATTTATAACAAATTGCCTTATTTCTCAGGTATGAAGGATTCTGACTCATTCACTTGCCTTTTATGGAGCTTTCATAGTGTGGGGGTCAAATGGTCCTTCCAAGCTCAAGCCTTAGCAAAAAAAGTCACCTAAGTGTTCTGCCTTTAAATTTTCTTGCCAAAAGGTATGGACCATTTGTCCTAAGCATTTTAAGAGAAAGGTAAAGAGAAGTTGAGTCTCAGATTCCCCTGTAGACATTCTCAGGTTAAAAATGATCAAAAATCCTTGTCCTAAATGTCCTTATGAATAATACAGAATTCAGGGGTGAAAAGACTTATTCCTTGAAATTTTGTTCAAAATACTACCTAATAAAGAAACATAAAGATAGAAAGACACAAAGCAAGTACAGCAAACTGTTGATAATTACTGAACCCAAAGGGTGGGTTTATGAGGTTCATTATCCATTCTTTATTTTTGTACATGTTTATAAACTTTCAGATTAAAACTCAGAATGAAAAGCAACGTTCTGTTGGTCACTTGAGAATTCATTAATAAACACATAAAATCTTAAAGAAGTTGGAGCTCTAGAAAAATAAAACAAATAGGCCAAAATATTATTTTTTTTTAATTTTTTTGCGGTAGACGGGCCTCTCACTGTTGTGGCCTCTCCTGTTGCGGAGCACAGGTTCCGGATGTGCAGGCTCAGTGGCTATGGCTCACGGGCCCAGCCGCTCCACGGCATGTGGGATCTTCCCAGACCGGGGCACGAACCCGTGTCCCCTGCACAGGCAGGCGGACTCTCAACCACTGCGCCACCAGGGAAGCCCCAAAATATTAAATAGTAGTTGGGAACATGAGAACCTGAGAGATTTCTTCATTCTTGTATTCTGTTTTTCATTACCTCCACTCCCCTACCCCTAAAACATGTTGATTTTATAGTTGGGAGGGGGATATACACCACACAAACATATATATTAAACATTGTTAAAATTAAAATACAGGACAGTGCTGTCAGGATTAAAAAGAAACATTAAGTGTTTTAAGAGAAATTAATTAAGGGTAAAGGACTTACCTGCTCTTCTCTTTTCTGCTTACGTAACTGCAGTCCTTCTTCCTCTCTCCTTCTGCGCATCTCATCAGGATTCAGGGACTTATTTTTGTAACTTTTCAGGCGAAAGTTCTCTCTTCCTGGGGTAGTCATGACTTCTACAAAAATAAGAGGGAGGGAGGGAACAGATGAGCTCAGCTGAATATAAAGAGCTCTGTTACTTCAATAGCTCAATCTTTTAAACATATACATGCTCAGACCCACCCCACAGGAATGTCAAATGGTTACTTTAACAGCTTTATTAAAGTGTACAATTCAGTGTCTTTTAGTATATTCACAATTATGTGCAAATCAACACCACTGTAAATTTTTAAACATTTTCACCACCTCAAAAAAGCTATCGCTCCTATTCGGGATATTTCATGTGACTAGAATACGTGTGATCTTCTGTGCCTGGCTTCTTCAACTAAGCACAGTATTTTCAAAGTTCATCCATGTTGCAGCATATATTAGTACTTTACTCCTTTTTTTGGCTGAATTATATCATCCCATTGTATGGAGATACTCCATTATATTTATCCACTCATCAAATGATGGACATTTGGGTTCTTTCCACTTTTGGGCTATTATGACTAGTGCTTCCATAAACACTTGTCGACAAGTTTTTACGCAGACTTATGTTTTCATTTCTCTTGGGTATATGCCTATACACTCTGTTTAATCATTTCAGGAGCTGCCAGACTATTTTTCCAAAGTGGCTGCACCATGTTACATTCCTATCAGCAGTATACAGTGTTGCCAATTTTTCCATATCCTCACCAACACCTGCTATCACAACTTTTTTTTAAACTGAAATACAGCTGATTTACAATATTGTATTAGTTTCAGGTGTAGAGCAAAGCATCACAACCTTTTGATTCTAGTCATTCTAGTGGGATAGATGTCTTTTAACATATTTATTTACCAACTACATATCCTCCATAAAAAATGTCTATTCAGATTTTTTGCCCATTTTAAAATTGTGTTGTCTTTTTACCATTGAGCTGTTAAAGAGTTCTTTAGACAGAAGTCCCTGTCAGATACATGATTTGTTAATATTTTCTTCCATTTTATAGTTGTCTTTTCACTTTCTTAATGATCAAATCTACTGTTAAAACCCTCTCATGAATTTTGAAGCACCAAAAGTTTTTAATTTTGATGGAATCCAAATTAATCAATTTCTTTTTCTGTTGCTCAATGCTTTTAGTGCCATACTTAGGGATTCTTAACCCTCAGTTTCCTTCTAAGAGTTCAAGAGTTTTATCTCTTACATCTAGGTTTGTCATCCATTTTGGGTTAATTTTTCTATGTGGTTCGAGGTAAAGGTCCAACTTCATTATTTTGCATGTGGCTACCAGTTGTTCCAGCACTACTGAAAAAACTATTCTTTCTCTATTGTACAGTCTTGACACTCTTGTTGAAAATTAGTCAATCACATATTTATAGTTTTATTTCTCAACTTTCGATTATATTCCCTTGATCCATATGTGTATCCTTGTGCCAATTCCACACAATCGTATCTTTTTTGTAGTAAGTTTTAAAATCAGGAAGTATGAGTCCTATTTTATTCTTTTTCAAGATTGTTTTGACTCACCGTGATACACTGCTATTCCATGTGAATTTTAGAATCAGTTTGTCAATTCCTACAAAGAAGTCACCTGGGATTCCAATATGAACTGCACTGAATCTGTAGATCAATTTGGGGAGTATTGCCACCTTAAATGTTAAATCTTCCAACCCATGAACGCAATTTTTTTTTTACTTAGACCTTTAATTTCTTTCGACAATGTTTTGTAGTTTGCAGAGTGTTCCACACTTCTTTCGTTAAATTTACTCCTAAGTTTTTTGTTTTTGTTTTTTTTTGCGATACGCGGGCCTCTCACTGTTGTGGCCTCTCCCGTTGCGGAGAACAGGCTCCGGACGCGCAGGCTCAGCGGCCATGGCTCACGGGCCCAGGCATGTGGGATCTTTCCGGACCGGGGCACGAACCCATGTCCCCTGCCTCGGCAGGCGGACTCTCAACCACTGCGCCACCAGAGAAGCCCCTAAGTATTTTTTAATGCTATTGTAAATGGAATTATTTTCTTAATTTCACTTTTGGATTGTTCATGACAAATCCATATAAATACAATCGATTTTTATAATTGATTTTTGTATCCTGCAACCTTGCTGAACTGAACTTGTTTATTAATGCTATTTTATTAGTGCATTCTTTAGGATTTTCTACATACAAGATCACGTCATCTGCCAGAGATAGTTTTTGTTTGTTTGTTTGTTTTTTTAAGAAGATGTTGGGGGTAGGAGTTTAGTAATTTATTTATTTATTTTTGCTGTGCTGGGTCTTAGTTTCTGTGCGAGGGCTTTCTTTAGTTGTGGCAAGCGGGGACCACTCTTCATCGTGGTGCACGGGCCTCTCACTATCGTGGCCTCTCCCGTTGCAGAGCACAGGCTCCAGACGCGCAGGCTCAGCAGTTGTGGCTCACGGGCCTAGCCGCTCCACGGCATATGGGATCCTCCCAGACCAGGGCTCGAACCCATGTCCCCTGCATTAGCAGGCAGACTCCCAACCACTGTGCCACCAGGGAAGCCCTGCCAGAGATAGTTTTGCTTCTTTCAAAACTAGTAACCTTTTTTGTTTTAAAGTCTAATTTTTCTGATATTAGTATAGCCACTCCAGCTTCCTTGTGGTTGCTACTTGTTTATCTTTTCCCATCCTTATACTTTCAGTGTATTTGTATCTTTAAACTTAAAGTATGTCTCAGGGAATTCCCTGGCAGTCCAGTGGTTAGAACTCTGCGCTTCCACTGCAGGGGGCACGGGTTCAATCTCCGGTCAGGGAACTAAGATCCCACATTGTGACACAGCCAACCATAAATAAATAAATAAAGTATGTCTCTTATAGAGAGCATATAGTTGGATTCAGCCTCACAATTTCTGCCTTTTTAATTAGACTGTTTAATCAATTCATATTTAGTGTTATTACTGATATAGTTGGAGTGATGACTGCTTTTCCATTTTTCATTTTCTGTCTCATGTCTTTCATTCCTTTATTACTCTTTTACTGCTTTCTTTGCATTGATTTTCTAATGAAGCACTTAAATTTCTTTAGTGATTTTTTCACTGTATTTTTTTAGTTTTTTTCCCCCCAGTAGTTGCTCAAGGGCTTACCATACACTTTCACTTAGAATCAGCTTCAGACTTACACTAGCTTAATTCCAATGAGATATAGAAATGTTATGCTATATAATTCTATTTCCTTCCCCCCATTTTATTATACTGTTGTTATACATGTTAATGTTACAAATCCAACAACACAGTTATAATTATTACTTTATCATCTACACAGTTACTTCCTTAGCTTAAGATAGTTTTGCTCCCACTCACCTCCTGAGCTGTTATTAGCAGATACATTTCAAATACATTACATTTCTATGGGCCCAAGAATTCATTACGGCAAGTCCCCTACACACAAATTTTCAAGTTGCAAACTTTCAAAGATGTGAACGTGCGTTTGCATGTCTAATCATGTAAGCTAGTTCATGTGTCTGGTGTAAATTGTCACGTGTATGCATCCTCTACAAGTGGTTGTGCTTTTATATACTTTACTGTAGAGTACTGCATACAGTACAGTAGTACAGTATCTTTATTTCAAGCCCAGGATGTCCAGAAGCAAGCATAAAAGCAGCAGTAATGTAGCTGGTACCACTAAGAAGCGCCAAGCAATAACAATGGAAACAAAAGTAAAAATATTGAGAGAGTGGAGCAACAAGAGGAAGAAAAAGTAACTGAAGAATTGAAGAGATTCATGATGCAGGAAACGGCAAGGGCATTTCCTTTATTTGAGGAGGCAGTTAGTTTTTGAGGCACATCACCCAAATGTAGAACAGTACACGAAGGTTGCAGCAGCTGTTCAGAATGCAATCCAGTGCTACCATGTCACCTATGATGAGAAAAAAAAGAGCTATCCAGACATCACTGGGTCGTTTTTTCAAGAGGGAAGATAGAATTGAATCCAGCAAGGAATCAGAACTTGTGCCATCAACGTCAGGTGTGAGTGAAATTGCAGCTTGCCCTCCTTCCCCTATTGCTGATGATCCTTCAGCTCTACCATTTCCCATCTCCTCTCCCTCCTCCAGTCAGTAACTCTTCCTGCCTGTTCACTCAATGCCAGCCCCTGTATGCCAGCTGTGGTATTGTGCTATGGTACTTTTCAAGGTACGGTACTGTAAGACTAAAAATGTTTTCTTTTTTTGTTTTTTTATGTATTACTTGTGTGAAAAGTATTATAAGCCTATTACAGTACAGTACTATATAGCTGATTGTTAGTTGGGTACCTAGGCTAACTTTGTTGGACCGATGAACAAACTGGACTTACGAACATGCTCTTGGAACAGAACTCATTCGTATGTAGGGAACTTACTGTATATACATTATTTTACACAACTGCTTTTTAAATCAGTTTTAAGAACAAAGGAGAAAAATATATGTGGTTATACACTCTCTTTTAAAATTACATCATTACCTTTACTGGTGCTTTTTGTTCATGCGGATTGAAATTACCATCTGCGGTCACTTGCTTTCAGCCTAAAAAACTTCCCTTAGCCATCTTGCAAGGCAAGTCTGCTAGTAACAAAGTCTCTCAGTTTTTGTTACCTGCAAAGTATTTTACCTTCATTTTTAAAGGACAGCTTTGCTGGATATAAAAAAATTGGGGTTAACAGTATTTGTCTCTGAGTACTTGGAATATACTGGGTTGGCCAAAAGGTTCATTGTTTTTTTCTGTACGCTGGCTCTAGTAGCGCTTAGTTGTCTTTAACTTCATTCGAAACAATTTTGTTAAGATTATATTGTGACAGCTGTCATATCAGCGTGCATTAAAAAAAAACTTATCAAAGTTGGTGAATTTTTGTGTAGCCATTTTAATACTGAAGATGGAGGGAAAAAAGCAACATTTTCAGCATATTATGCTTTATTATTTCAAGAAAGGTAAAAACGCAACTGAAACGCAAAAAAACGATTTGTGCAGTGTATGGAGAAGGTGCTGTGACTGATCGAACGTGTCAAAAGTGGTTTATGAAGTTTCGTGCTGGAGATTTCTCGCTGGATGATGCTCCACAGTCGGGTAGACCAGTTGAAGTTGAGATCAAAACAAGACATTAATTGACAACAATCAACGTTATACCACACGGGAGACAGCCGACATACTCAAAATATCCAAATCAAGCGTTAAAAATCATTTGCACCAGCTTGGTTGTTAATCACTTTGATGTTTGGGTTCCAGTAAGTTAAGCGAAGAAGACCTTCTTGACAGTATTTCTGCATGTGATTCTCTACTTAAACGTAACAGAAACACACTATTTTAAAACAAATTGTGACAGGTGATGAAAAGTGGATATTTACAATAATGTGGAATGGACGAGATCATGGGGCAAGCGAAATGAACCACCAACAACCACACCAAAAGCCAGTCTTCATCCAAAGAAGCTGATGTTACGTATATGGTGGGACTGGAAGGGAATCCTCTATTATGAGCTTCTTCCAGAAAAGCAAATGATTAATTCCAACAAGTACTGCTCCCAGTTAGACCAACTGAAAGCAGCACTTGATGAAAAGGCATCCAGAATTAGTTAACAGAAAACTCATAATCTTCTATCAGGATAATGCAAGACCACATGTTTCTTTGATGACCAGGCAAAAAATGTTACAGCTTGGCTGGGAAGTTTTGATTCATCTGCTGTATTCACCAGACATTGCACCTTCGGATTTCCATTTATTTTTGTCTTTACAAAATTGTCTTAATGGAAAAAATTTCAATCCCTGGAAGACTGTAAAAGGCACCTGGAACAGTTCTTTGCTCAAAAAGGTAAAAAGTTTTAGGAAGATGGAATTATGAAGTTGCCTGAAAAATGGGAGAAGGTAGTGGAACAAAACGGTGCATACGTTGTTCAATAAAGCTCTTGGTAAAAATGAAAAATGTGTCCTTTATTTTTACTTAAAAACAGAAGGAACTTTTTGGCCAACCCAATATTATTCTACCACCTTCCGGACTCCATTGTTTCTGATAAGAAGTCGGCTGTAAGTAATTGGCTGTTTCTCTCTTGCTGCTCAGAAGATTCTCTCCTTGTCTTTGATTTTCAACATTTTCACACTGATATGTCCATTTGCAGATTTTCTTACATTAATCCTACTTGAAGTTCTTTGGGCTCTTTGGATGTATATGTAGGTCAGTGTTTTTCAATATATTTGAGAAATTTTCAGCCATTATCTCCTTGAATACTTTTTCCGCTTTTCTTCTCCCCTCTTCCTCTAGTACTCTCATGTATACCATGGTACACTTAATTAAGCTGTGACAGAGCGAGAGAGAGGCATGGACATATATACACTACCAAACGTAAGGTAGATAGCTAGTGGGAAGCAGCCGCATAGCACAGGGAGATCAGCTCCGTGCTTTGTGACTGCCTGGAGGGCTGGGATAGGGAGGGTGGGAGGGAGGGAGACGCAAGACATAAGAGATATGGGAACACATGTATATGTATAACTGATTCACTCTGTTATAAAGCAGAAACTAACACACCATTGTAAAGCAATTATACTCCAATAAAGATGTAAAAAAAAAAAAGGTTACCCCACATTTCTCTGAGGCTCTTTTCAATTTTATTCATTTTTTTCTCTCCCTTCGTTGGATTTCTATCAATCTATTGGCAAGTTTGCTAATTCATTCTTCCACCAGTTCAAATCTACTATTGAGCCCCTATAACTAATTTTTCATTAGTTATGTTACTTTTCAACTCCAGAATTTCCATTTGGTTCTTCTTTAGAATTTCTATCTCTTGATTGTCTCTATTTGATATTAGTTGTCATCATACCTTCCTTTACTTCTTTAATGAAGGTTTCCTTTGGTTCTTTGAACATATTCATAATGGGTACTTCAAAGTCTATGTCTGTTAAATCCAACATCTGTTCTCTTTCACAGGCAGTTTCTGTTGTCTGCTTTTTCCAGTGTATTAGCCATACTTTCCTGGGTTTTGTTTTTGTTTGCACATCTTTTACCTTTTTATTGGGAACTCAACATCTTATATAATACTCTGTAGCAACTCTAGGTATACTCCCCCACCCATGAGGTTTTATATTTTTATTTGCTTGTTTAGTAACTTGCTGTTTTATTTTAAAGAAGTCTACTATCCCACCCCACACCCAGCCCCCTGCACTGTTAAGCCTCTGATGCTGGTCCTCAGGGGGACATAACCTAGATATGCCCACAGTCATCTTGCCATACAGTAATCTGTCAGGACTCACTTTCCCTGACTACTCCCAGCTATTAACCTCCACTAACTGCCAGTTGATTGCTCTACTGATTTAAACGGCTTCAGGCATAAATTGCTCTGCAGAGGAATCCAATCAAATTCAGGCTCCTTAGAAGGAGCAGTTTCAGGTCAGTGTTTGACATTAACTCTGTCCCCAGGAAGCCTCCTTCCAGCTGTCTCTTATCCCAGTTTCTTGCTGCAAGCTCAATGGCCTGCAGTTTAGCCTGGATCTTTTTGAATCTACAAATCTCCCAAGTGCCTTTCACCACAATCTCCACTGTTTCTGAAAGTAGCCTTAGGTTTGAACTTCTCCAGCTCTACTGCAAATGAAGTCAGTGCCTTGAGGAAGAGATTAGGAGCTGTTTCATGACTTGCTTCTCACCCCTACCCCCAAGCAAAATCTCTGAACCAGGGCTCTCAAGATGAAGGTGTGGACAACAGCACACTCTTCTGAGTGACAACACATTTAGCAACTGAGTATTTTGTGGGGGATAGGTAGCAACCTGAGGTCTTCTCAGCTTGTCTCTCCTGACATGGATCTACCATCTTATAAGACAGGGAAAAGATGATCTGTTCTCTAGTATGCTCAGCAACTCTGTTACCAAGGTAGAGCCTCTGTTCCACAAGGGGCGACTGGACAGTAGCCCCCTACCTCTCCAACACATTTTCCCAAAACTTAGCCATAACAGCAGGCAGCTGGGGGCAGGATGAGAAATCCTCATCCTGCTTCTCCCAGAAAGAAAACCTTTGCTCCACATTTACTGTATACCCTAGGACCATTTCCAAAGCTCTAAATAGTTGTTTCTTAATAGTTTTCCTCAGTTGTACTAGGGAGCAGATCTGCAGGGCTCTTATGCTATCAGACTGGAAGTCAAAGAAACAGTTATTTTTAAGAAGATGACTTTGATGCAAGCCTGGTTTGAGAATCATTGATTTATACTGTGCTGTGTCACATCACCTATTTTACCTGAATCTCTTAAAAACAAACAAAAAACAACCCTACAGGGCAAGAATTATTATTCTCATAGGTAAGGATTCAGGAGGCTCACAGATAATTAAGGTTAAATGAGGTCATAAGGATGGGGCCCTAATCCAATAGGACTGGTGTCCTTATCAGAAGAAGAGACACCAGAGATCTCTATCTACACCCATTGCCCCCCACCGCCCCACCGCCATGTGCTCAGAGAAAAAGCCACGTGAGGAAACAGAAGGTGGTCACGTGCAGGTCAGGAAGAGAGGCCTCACTGGAAGCCAACCCTGCTGGAACCTTGATCTTGGACTTCAAGCCTCCAGAACCATGAGAAAATGAACTTCTGTTGTTTAAATCACCCAATCTGTGGTACTTTTTAATGGCAGCTCAAGCAGACTAATACATATACCCAGTGGTATTTTGTCAGATTGGACTGAAAGATTGGTGCAACGCAGATGAGAATTTGCAAATAATTCTGAAGGAATCATAACTAATGGTGCTGAGAAATGACACAGAGAAGAGTTGTATTCCTGAGGCAGGCAGCATTTTGGTTCTGAAATACCACAATATAGCATAACAGCAACAGTGTTGCAATGAAGTTTCAGGTTAAAGGTATAGTAGTATAGTAACAGGGCAAGACCTGGATAAAGTTTAACAAGACCAAAACCAATCAGACTTAAATAATTGGAAGCCTAGATTCAACATGGAGCTGGAAGGGCAAGCAGTTAAGGAAAGGCAATGTTGGGAACATAGTACACATATACAGAGAGAAGAAATGATAAAGCAAATGGAGCAAAAGGTAAAATGAACAATTGGGGAATGTGGATGAAAGGTAAACAGGAGGGCTTTGTACATTTCTTCTGTAAGCTTTGAATTATTTCAAAAAATTTTTTAAACTACAAAAACTCTAGAAGGAAAGAAATGGTCACACAAAAATTAATTATTCATTTGCTTTTTATTAAAGTGATGTAAGAAGCAAGTCCAGAGAAGATGTCTGGCCTTGAAGCCCGATTTTCAAATTTACTTCTTAGCACCAAGATGTAGGGAAGGTACTAAACTTCTGTGAATCTTGGTTTCTCTTATTTGCACTATGGAGATAATACCTTATATGGTAAAGAGAAATAACATATGAAAGCATACTTCCACTGTCTGGCCCATATATAGATCATACCTGATATTTGTGTAGTGACGAAATGGCTATAAATAGCTCTAAAGGTTCAAAAAAAGATCCTGTCTGACAAAACTGATCAGGGGTGGCTTCATAGAGAAGATGGTGTTTCAGCTAGGTTGTGAGGGATAGATAGGAATCATCAGTTGAGGCTAAAAGAGAAAGACCCACGAAACAATACAAAAGACCCACAAAACAGTACAAAAGACCCACGAAGTACAAAAAACAGTACAAAAGTACCCACGAAACAGTACAAAAGACCCACGAAGAGTACAAGATAAAGGCACAGACGTTAGAAAGAACAACTGATGAGAACAGTAGTAAGTCATGTTTGATTAGAGAAACTGTTCTTTAAAAGAGGTAGGTAACAAGAGAAATGCAAAGGCCTCTTGGTTTTCTTTTTCTTTCTTGTTTGGTTAGATTTCAGTATCCAAGAAATCACAAATGACTCCAGCATTCTAATAATTTCTACCTACCATTCATACAGTGCACTTGTGCCTTTGAATTTCAAAACATTTCAACAAAAAAAGAAATCCAAACAGTATGGAAGGGTATAAAAAGAAAAATGAAAGTGTACTTCCCCCATTGTTTCTAAAGGTAACCACCATCAAGTTCTCTGTATATCCTTTCAAGAAGTGGTTATACAAGCACATACACACCCTTTTGGTTATTACTGTATACTGACAGAACAATTCTATACACAGTTCTGCACTTTGCTTCAACTTTTGACAACTTTCCATACTAACGCCTATAAAGCTTTATCATTTTTAACAATATAGTAATTAATTGTTGTAGCATAATAACTAGACCCTACACATAACTGACAATTAAGCTTGACTCCAATTTTCTGTCAAAAATAACGCTGTAACCAATACTTTTTCATGTATTTGTACATATTTTGCAATTGTATCCATGAATGAATTCTAAACAGTGGAACCTCAAGGTCAAAAATATGTTCACTTCTGATTCACTTTGTTATAAAGCGGAAACTAACACACCATTGTAAAGCAATTATACCCCAATAAAGATGTTAAAAAAAATATGTTCACTTAAAATTTTGATATTGTCAAAGTTCCCTCTAAAATATTGCATCAATGTACCAGTGAATATGAGTGTTAACAGTTCCCCATCACCATCACTAACCCACGACTGAATCAAAATTTTTGACATTTGACAATGTGATATGTGAAAAAAATGCTTCTCATGAACACTATTTTCATAATACTCTTAGTTATATGCTTCTTTCATTTTCACTCATAAGTTTTTCAGAGGCGTGGTAATGTGATGGCATCAGTCTGGTGCCTAATGGGATGTTTGCTGTGTATTCCTGTGTTTTAAAATTTTGTTTTTATTTCTAATGCAGTAATTTTGCAGATACACAGTAACATAAAGGTTTTTCAGGGTCCTCAATAAATGTAAAGTTCTGAGACCAAAAGAAAATGAGAACCCTTGGTCCAGATAATCCTTTCAGTCTTAAGAGGGGGGAAAAAGAAAACCTTTGATATTCAGATAGCATTCAATTCACAGATTAAGCAAACATCTTTACAATACTCTATCTTCTTGGTCAGAAATTAAACATGTATTTCCATTTATCTCTTTTGTTACAATGATAAATGTGATGCTTCCTTCCATTATATTCTAACTGGCTACTGTTTTTTTATAGGAAAATTATTCATTACTATATGCTAATTTTTTAAAGCCAGCCACTGAATTAAATCAGCTACTGAATTCTGTTTCTGATACTTTAGCTGACACTCTATAGTGGGGATTTTTCAAAGGGTCATGTTTACTGGGGTATAATTTACATAGAGTAAAATTTGCCATTTAAGTACATATCACAACAATTAAGATAGACATTTTCCTCACTACAAAAAATTCTGTCAGGTCCCTTTCTAGTAAATCCACTTGCCCCAATCCCAGGCAATCGGTCCCTATAATTTTGCATTCTCCAGAATGTCAAACAAATGGAGCCATACAACAGGTAGCTTTCTGTGTGTGGCTTCTTTTACTCAGTATTAACTAATTTGAGAGTCCTCCATACTGTTGCATTTATCAGTAATTGATTCCTTTCATTGCTGAATTGTATTCCATTGTATTCCACAATTTGTTTATCTATTTACCAGATGATGGACATCTAGTTTGCAGTTTTGGGTGATTATGAATAAGCTACTATAAACATTCACATATGGCATTTGTTTAGATAAATGATTTCATTTTTCTTGGGTAAAAACCTAAGAGTGAAACTGCTGGGTCATAGAGTAAGTACATGTTTAACTTTACAAGAAATTGTCCAACTGTTTTCCAAAGTGGCTGTAACATCACGCATTCCTATCACCAATTTATTATAGCTCCAGTCGTGTCATAGTATTGAGATATATATATATTTTTAAATCACATCTAAGTACCACCCATCCATATCTATTTTTTTGAAGTTTTAAAAACCTGAAATGTGTGTTGAATTAGATCAAATGCCTTTTGGCAGTTATTAAAATGGTCACTGTTTATCCCCGTTGACATATTAAATATGGTGATATATTAATACACTTTTTTTTTTTTTTTCCCAGCATGCGGGCCTCTCACTGTTGTGGCCTCTCCTGTTGTGGAGCACAGGCTCCGGACACGCAGGCTCAGGACACGCAGGCTCAGTGGCCATGGCTCATGGGCCCAGCCGCTCCACGGCATGTGGGATCTTCCAGACCCGGGGCACGAACCTGTGTCCCCTGCATCGGCAGGCGGACTCTCAACCACTGTGCCACCAGGGAAGCCCCAATACACTTCTTAATAGTCAATGATTTTTGACTCTTGGAATAAACACACTTGGTCACAGTGTATCATTCTTTTTAATTCTGTTAGTTATCTTTTTTTTACACTAATTTAAATTTTATTTAACATACATTAAAATTGACTTGTTTTGTATACAGTTCTATAAATTTAACACATGTATAAATTTGTTCAGCCATCACCATAACCAAGATACAACTGTTCCATCACCTCAGAAAACTCCCTTGTGATATAATTTTGTAGTCACACTCTCCCCAACCTCTAACTCCCAGCAACCATGGATCTTTTTTCCATCACTACAGCTTTGTCTTTTTGAGATCATCATACTAATGGAATCATACAGTATATAACTTTTTGAGACTGACTTCTTTCCCTTAGAAAAATGCCAAGTTGTCTCATGTTAATAATCTATTCCCTTTTATTGCAAAATAGTTTTCTATCGTAGAGATGGACCTCAGTTTGTTGATCACATTAGGTTACTCCCTTTTTTAGGAGATCATAAGTAGAGAAGATATAAACATTGATGTCCAGGTTGCTGTATGAAGATGAATTATCATAGCCTAAGCAGGAGTGGCATGCCTGAGCCATATGGCAAATATATGTTTTAAACTGATTTTTTTAAAAAACCTGCCAAATTGTTTTCAGATTGTCTATACTCTTTTGCATTTCTACCAGTAATGCATGGTTTCCAGTCTCTCTGCATCCTCAGCAGCATTTGATATTTTTATTTTAGCCGTTCTAACAGCTTGTATAATGGTATCTTGCGGCTTTAATTTCCATTTCGCTGATGGCTAATGATGATGAACATCATTTTATGTGCTTATTTGTCACCCATATATTTTCTTTGGTTAAACATTTGTTCAATCCTTTTGCCTACTTTTTTTTTTTTGCGGTACGCGGGCCTCTCACTGTTTGTGGCCTCTCCCGTTGCGGAGCACAGGCTCCTGATGCGCAGGCTCAGCGGCCATGGCTCATGGCCAATATAATTGGACTCTCAACCACTCTCAACCACTGCGCCACCAGGGAAGTCCTTGCCTACTTTTTGATTGTTTTCTTATTGGTGAGTTTTGAGAGCTCTTATATATTCTGAATATAAGTACATTGTGAGATAAGTGATTTTTAAATATTCTTGCAGCCTATAGCTTTCCTCGTCATTCTCTTCATAATATCTTTCACAAATTAAATATTTTAACTTTGATAAAGTCCAATTTATTATTTTTATTTATCTTTTATGCTTTGGGTGTCACATCTGCAAACTCTTTTCTATCTCAGGTCATCAATATTTTCTCCTACATCTTCCTCTAAAAGTTTTACGGCCTTAACGTTTTATATGTACATCTACGATCTATTTTGAATTAATTTTTGTTTAAGGTGTGAGGTTTGGGTCAAGTTTCAGTCTTTTGCATATGGATGTTCAGGTGTATCAACACCATTTTTGTTGTGTTTTTCCCAGCTTTATTCAAATACAATGGACAAATAAAAACTGTACATATTTAAGGTATATAATGTGATGATTTGATATACGTATACATTGTGAAATGATTACCATAATCAAGCTATTTAAATTATCTATGACATCACATAGTCTTCTCTTTTTTGTGGTGTGAACACTTAAAATATATTCTCTTAGAAAACTTCAAATATATAATACGGTATTATTTGCTATAGTCTCCACGATGCACATTAGACCCCCAGAACTTACTCATTTTATAACTGAAAGTATGTACCTTTTCACATCTCAGTTTTCCTACCCCCTCAGTCTCTGGCAACCACCATTCTACTCTTTGCTTCTGTGAGTTCAACTCTTTTATGTTCCACATATAAATGAGATCATACAGTATTTTTCTCTGTCTGATTTATCACCTACCATAATGACCTTAAGGTCTATTTATACTGTTAAAAAGGCAGGATTTTCATATTTCTATGGCTGAATAATATTCCATTTTACATTTATGCCACATTTTCTTTACCCTTCCATCCATCTATAGACACTTAGATTATTTCCTTGTCTTTGTTTTATCGCGAATAATGTTGCAATGACATGGGAGTGCAACTCTCTCTACGAGATAACTGATTTCCTTTGGATATATAGCCAAAAGTGGAAGAGCTGTATCATACAGCAGTTCTAATTTTAATTATGTGACAAAAGTTCATACTGTTTTCCACAGTAAACTGCACTAATTAACATTCCCACCAACAGTACACAAGAGATCCCTTTTCTTCATATCTTTGTCAGCATTTATTATCTTCTGTCTTTTTGATAAAAGACCTGTGGGCTTCTCAGATATGGCCTTTATTATGTTAACATACATTCCTACTACACCTAATTTGATGAGAGTTTTTATCATGAAAGGATGTTGAATTTTTGTCAGATGCTTTTTCTGCATCTATTGAGATGCTCATGACATTTATCCTTCGTTCTGTTCATGTAGTGTATCATATTTATTGACTTGAATATGTTGAGCCATCCTTGTACCCCAAGGATAAATCCCATTTGCCTCATTGCGTATGACTCTTTTTTTTTTCCAACATCTTTATTGGAATATAATTGCTTTACAATGGTGTGTTAGCTTCTACTTTATAACAAAGTGAATCAGCTATACATATACATATATCCCTGTATCTCTTCCCTCTTGCATCTCCTTCTCTCCCACTCTCCCTATCCCAACCCTCTAGGTGGTCACAAAACACCGAGCTGATCTCCCTGTGCTATGCGGCTGCTTCCCACTAGCTATCTATTTTACATTTGGTAATGTATGTATGTCCATGCCACTCTCTCACTTTGTCCCAACTTATTCTTCCCCCTCCCAGTATCCTCAAGTCCATTCTCTAGTAGGTCTGTATCTTTATTCCTGTCCTGCCCCTAGGTTCTTCATGACCATTTTTTTTTTTTTAAGATTCCATATATATGTGTTAGCATACGGTATTTGTTTTTCTCTTTTTTTTTTTTTTTTTGCAGTACGCGGGCCTCTCACTGTTGTGGCGTCTCCCATTGCGGAGCACAGGCTCCGGACGCGCAGGCTCAGCAGCCATGGCTCATGGGCCCAGCCACTCCGCAGCATGTGGGATCGTCCCGGACTGGAGCACGAACCCGTGTCCCCTGCATCGGCAGGCGGACTCTCAACCACTGCACCACCAGGGAAGCCCCTGTTTTTCTCTTTCTGACTTACTTCACTCTGTATGACAGACTCTAGGTCCATCCACCTCACTACAAATAACTCAATTTCCTTTTTTTATGGCTGAGTAATATTCCATTGTATATATGTGCCACATCTTCTTTATCCATTCATCTGTCGATGGACACTTAGGCTGCTTCCAAGTCCTAGCTATTGTAAATATAGCTGCAATGAACACTGTGGTACATGACTCTTTTTGAATTATGGTTTTCTCAGCATATATGCCTAGTAGTGGGATTGTTGGGTCGTATGGTAGTTCTATTTTTAGTTTTTTAAGGAACCTCCATACTGTTCTCCATAGTGGCTGTATCAATTTACATTCCCACCAACAGTGCAAGAGGGGTTCCTTTTCTCCACACCCTCTCCACACCATTTGTTTGTAGATTTTTTGATGATGGCCATTCTGACTGGTGTGAGGTGATATATCACTGTAGAGATTTTTGCATATGTGTTCCTCAAGGATAATGGCCTGTATTTTTTTTCTTATGTTGTCCTTATCTGGCTTTACTTTTTTTAATAGTCATAGTGTATCATTCTTTTTAATTCTGTTAGTTTTCTTAAAAATTTCTAAATCAGTATCCACACATAAGATTGATTATTTAATAAAATACCCTCCTCTTTGGGGGTAGGGGTGGGTATTGTATTTGTCAAATGATTCCAATTTTATGACATTCTAGAAGAGGCAAAACTATGGAGAGTTAAAAGATCAGCGGTTGCCAGGGGTTTAAGGGATGAATAGCAGAGCACAGAGGATTTTGGAGGCAGTGAAACTATTCTGTTGGACTATAATGGCCGATACATGTCAGTATACATTTGTCAAAACCCACAGAATGAATGTACAACTCCAAGAATGAACCCAAATGTAAACTATGGGCTTTGGGTGATAATGATGTGTCAGTGTTGGTTGGATTATAACAAATGTACCACTCTGGTGGAAATGTCAATGGTGGGGGCACTGGGTGTACAGGCGTAGGGAGTAGATGGGAATTCAGTAGTTTCCACTCAATTTTACTGTGAACCTAAAATTGCTCAAACAAATAAAGTCAATATTTTTTTTAAAAAATCAACGATTTCTTCTCTGATATTCATAAATGAGACTGGGTTCCCCTCTTAGCAGGGGAAAGAGATTATGTTTGCCAAGTGGGAGAGCTTTTTGAAAAACAAGACGCCTCAACTGTCCTTCCGAAGAGTTTGATTAATAGGTCTGAGGCAAACACGAGGTCTCTAGTGTTGTTTTTTCTTTTAAAGACTCCCAAGTGAATTCTGATATGCATCTGCATGCAACTCAAAATCACTATAGCAGAGCAAAAGTTTTATTGGAAAATAATGCAAAATACAGCTGAAATGTAGGCTTCAGTTGGATTGAAGAGAGCTTAGATAACAAATGAAATAAAATCTATAGAGGTTTATGATTTAAAAAAAACATGTAATAGTATTGAGAAAATTATATTTATCCTAAGCAAATATTTTTAGGATATTATCACCTAAGTGATTAATTGAAAAACTTAAGTTATTGTCAATAACTTTTCACTCTCTCAGGAAGCAGAAGCCTTTAAAATTAAAGCCATTATGCCCCATTTTCCTCTTGTTTTCTAGGGAAATAAAGCCAAAAAAGCAATAAAGTTAAAAACAAGATGCAAAACTGGTGGTAAAATAGAAGTGTACTCTACTCTTCCAAAATGAAATCTCCCAATTTCCCCTTCATGTCTATTTAGTTAAAATTATCAAATTTTGCTTATTATTCCATCCAGAGTGATTTTATCTATTCCTATCTATTCACACTGCTACCAGTCTGATCCAGGTCCCTGTCATCCTACAGCTAGATAACTGCAACAGCTCTAACCACCCTTCCTTAACCTCAGTCTCTTTGCTCTTCAATTCATCCTTTGCACAGCTCTCAGATTTATCTCAACACCTTTTTCACTATATAACTTCAATGCCTAAGGACCTAAAATGAGTTTTTAGCACTACTTAGATCAAATCTGAACTTCTTTGTCCTACAAGTTCCCTTGGCTTTGATACTCTTTTCATTTTTCATCAATCTATTCCCAAAACACACTGAGTGTAGATCTTTTTATGTTTTTATTATATTCAAGTATATATATTGGTATATATATTCAGTGTGCTGAGTCAATCCAAGCAGTCAGTAAGCCCCTAACCATTGTGAATATTTAACATTCACAGTATTCTTTGTTCAACACTATAAAATGTTAGTATACTTATTAATTCCATCATATAAAGTGAGTATAATTCTATTAGAAAACATGATGTGTATTTAATACTAAAAAACCAAAGACCACAAGAAAGTATGACTACAAAAAAAGCAAGTTACAGGTTTATAAATTTAAGCATAAATGAATTTTAAGTATAAAAAATTTTCAGTTCAGTTGCGAATGTTTTTTGAACCTATGTTTTCATTAGAGAATGGAGAGGTGTGAGCCTGCACCCCAGAGTACATGCTCTCCCATTTGTAAATATTAATTACTCATCTGTTGTTAACTTCTAGTCAAGTAGCAGTGGGTCCCTTTAAAATATTTTAATAAAAATTAGGAAAGAAAAATGACATTTAAAATATCCTACCCATTTCTTCCCAGTAAAATTATTAGAGTACCTTTATTTTAGTGACAACATTCTTGCGTTCAATGGAGGCAAGGTTTGAAAAACCCTGCAATAAGCCTCCTCTGTGAGAAGTCAATGCTACAGATATGATTCGTAGGTGCTCACCTCTGATTACATCTCATAGCGCTAACTCCATTAACCTAATAGAAATCCCTACTTTCTTTCATGCCCCAGCTTCAGACCTTCTTCAACTGAGATGTTTACTAAAAACCTTTGACCCTGAATTCTGACCTCACTTCCAGTATCTACAGGTTCCCAACATGCAAGGTTCCCCAGAGACATTCTCAATATCCAAACATTTAAAGGAAAATATTTACCAAAGATTTGGGGAATTCACACCCCAAGATTCAGTAATTCCACTTTCGGAATGTACACAAAGGCCATAAAATCAGCAGTATGTAGAAGAATATTCACAGCAGCATGACTTACAATGAAAAACTGTAAACCTAAAAATTCCAAAACGAGGGCTTGGCTATGGGACATAATCATAACATACTGCGAATTAAGAAAAACAGAACATTAACACATGACAAATCGGGGTGGTAGGAACAAAACCCCAATTTATACTATTCTCTATACTTTTTAAAACATTTTATAACTTAGAATACAAAAATCTTAAGTGGAAATTAATATTCTTCTTTCTCTTCCAAATTTTCTACAGTAAGCAATATACTACTTACACAATAAGAAAAACTTTCAAAAAGTAAAGCTGGAAGCATATATTATATTTACTACAATGAGGCTTCCCAGCCTAACTAAAACATTAAATTTCTTTACTTTTGGCTAGAATTTTATCAACTCAACATGCTGTTATTTCATCAAAGTTCTAATTGAATACTTCAGGTCTTTATGAAAGGGAAAAACTACTTCCCCCTTAGAGCTGGATATTTTTAGAGAGAAATCTTTCCCCAAAAATGGCATAATGGACTCCTTCATGGGGGGGGGGGGGGGGAAGCGCAAACTTGCCTTTATCCAATTCATATCCATTACTGAATCTAATATATCTATTACATGTACACTTATAAGGGTTTTAATGTTTTAAATTAAGATTTAGCACCTACAGGATGTATGTGCTTTCCTCCCAAAACATATTAACAACTCGAAGCTCAGAAATTTAATTTTAATCTTCAATACTAAACAAAGTACTGAGCGTACAACACTCAAATGCCATGGAAAGAATGAACAGGCCAGAAATAAAGAGTTCATGTAAAGAAATAAAATGATGGATTTGGTAGATTAATCCATACCAAAATTATCTTTTTAAAAAAAAGGATGAACTACAAAGATAGAACACAAAAGGAGAGAATCAGAGGTGACAGATGAGATGTCAAAAACTTTTTAGAAGCCTTAAAACAGATGGCCCTGGGACTTCCCTGGTGGTCCAGTGGTTAAGAATCCATCGTGCAATGCAGGGAACATGGGTTCGATCCCTGGTTGGGGAACTAAGATCCCACATGCCGCAGGGAAACTAAGCCCGCGTGCCACAACTACTGAGCCTGTGTGTTCTGGAGCCCGCTCGCAGCAAGGGAAGATCCCCGCATGCTGCAACGAAGATCCCATGTGCCGCAACTAAGACCTGACGTAGCCAAATAAATCAATTTTTTAAAAAGATGGTCTAATGATATTTTACTAGTGAAGTGGAGAACTCTGAAGCCTAAGCACCTGTAAAGAAGCTGATTCACACTGCCCACAAGCAGGAAGCTTCACAGACAGGAGCCCCCGCCCCCCCACCCCAGGCATCTCTGAATGTAGAGTGAGGAACAGGACTAAAAACTAGCAGGTTAGCTGAAAGTCTACAAAACAGCCATCACATTCAGACTTCCTCCTCCATTGTGCACAGCCAGGCAACAGTCCATCCCCAAGCCCCTATGGATGTTGAGAGCATTACTCTGAAGAAACTAAACTAGAGAGACTCTAAAATGAGGGACTCCAGTGTAGGTGATGTGCTATACAAAAGATAAGATTACATGAACACAATTAACAGTGAGAACGCCAGCTTCTTTTCTAAGACAAGTTCTCAGAATTTGGCATCCAGGTGTGTATCCTCCAGGCAAGACTGGAGGCTCTCTTTTACTTTTTTTTTTTTTAATTTTATTGAAGTATAGTTGATTTACAATGTTGTGTTAGTTGGAGGCTCTCTTTCTCAAGGAAATTGACAAGCCCAAGAGAAAAGAACTATGAGAGTCCCCTCCCCCTATAAATGGCCACAGCTACCCTGTCCACCCTTTAACAAGCCACACCTATAGTTTCCAATTCAGTTTTTAGCACTTCACTCTTAAATAGGAATGGACAACCGTAAGTTTACCAGACATCCATGAGAACCTCTACAGAGAAAGACTGCAATGGAAACAAAGGAACTTCGAAGAAACAGAGCAATGAGGGGTACAAAACTTTAAAAAAAAAAAAAATCATTAATACTGTCCTCAAGAAGACTATAGTGTCTATAAAATAATATAAAGATACCATAAGAATGAGCTCTAAGAAATTAAAATATGGATAGGAATTAACAATTCAATAGAAGGGCTGTAAGATAACATTAAAGAAATCTCTCAGGAAACAGAACAAAAAGACTAAGTGATGGAAAACAGGAAGGAAAAGAAAATTAAAAGAACCACCTAAGAATTCTAAGACCCAAATAATACAAATTCCAAGACAGACAAAAAATCAAATGAGAAAGAGATTATCAAAGAAACAATGCATCAAATTTAGAGTATTCATTCAATGAAAGACACCATGGACAAAACTAACAGAAAGATGACAGGCCTATAAAAGATATTTTCCAATCCTAAAACCAACAGACCTCCACAAGGAACTCCTGCAAATCAAAAAAAAAAAAGACAGGAGTTCCCTGGTGGCCTAGTGGTTAGAATTCTGGGCTTTCACTGTTGTGGCCTGGGTTCAATCCCTGGGCCGGGGAACTGAGATCCTGCAAGCTGCGCAGCACAGCACGGCCAAAACAAACAAACAAACAAAAAAGACAGGGCGCGGAAAGGAAAGATAGACAAAGTACAAAACAGACAATTAACAAAAGGGAAAACCTGAATGGATACAAGAGATGCTCGAATTCATTAATTATCAGAGAATGTAAATTAAAACAATGAGATACCACTTTATACCCGACTAGCAAAAATTAAGAAGTTGGATAAAACCAAGTACTGTCAAAGATGTGGGCAAACAAGAAAACTCCTCACTGCTAGCAGGCACATAAACTAGTTCTCCTATTCTATGACCCAGGAATCCCACTCCTGGGCATACATCCCAAAGAACTTCTCACACAGGTCCACAAGGATGTACAAGTAACAGTATATTTACCACAGTGCACTTGTGATGCCAGAGAGGCAACTCAGGTGTCAGTGATTAGGGAATAAAAAGTAAAATGTGGTAGATGCACATTATGGAATTCTACATTATACACAACTATATGTACACACAACGAAACAGAAAGGTCTCCAAACAATGCTGAGTAAAAAGAGTAAGAAACAGAACAAGGTCTATAGCACAATATATAAACTAAATACACAAAACGCACTACATATTTCACAATGATTCACATACAATCAAGGAATGTATCAGCCACAATGCAGTGGGTGCCTACTAGAAAGGGTAATGGAAGTAGGGCTCAGAAATGAAAGAGAAAAATTTAAAGGACCTTGTATAGTTTGATGATAGTGTCAAGAACTGGGAAGCATAATTAACTCAAATTCTTTTTACCTAAGGCCCCAATAATAATAATAAATAATAAATAAATTTCCCAAAACTAAAGGACACAAATCCTCGGCTTGTAAGGGTCCATCAAGTGACCTTAAATGAAAACAAACAAACAAACAATCAAATCTAGGGACATTATGGAATTTCAGGGGTTAAAAATAATACCCTAAAAGCTTCTGGAGATTGGAGAAGACAGGGAAGGTCACATACAAATGAAGAATAAGAACACCTCTGGACTTCAACAGCAACATTAAAATGCAGAAAACAATGGAGCTATGACTTCCAAACTTTTTAAGCCTAGGTTTTTATACCCAGCCAGATTACTGATGAAATGTTAAGGTAGAATATAGATTTTTTTCAATCATGCAAGATCTCAGAAAGTTTTCGCTTCCCAGGTACCCTTTCTCTGTAAGTTAAGAAAATATGGGAAACAAGAGATCCAATACAGGAGAAGGGCAAAGAGAATTTTAAGGGCGACATAAAGAAAAGTTCCAGGATAACAGCTGTGAAGTATACCTAGAAAGTAACCAGTCCAGATTGCATTAAAAGAACAGAAGGTTCCAGGACAGCTATCTCACGGAAATGGAAGTGGGAAAAAAAGGTGTTACTCCTGGAAAAACAAAAATTGGTTAAGAGAAGAAATGATATCACAATATACTACATGGTTCAGCTATAAACATTTACATAGTTATAACTGAACGTTGACTTAATAAACACCTGTGATAACTATATTAAAAGGATGGGAGAGGCAGTGTGTAAATGTGGAGGAAAGTCAATAGATAATGTCTAAAACTGCTGTATCAAGAAATAGCAATAGAAGTTATTTATAAATATGAAAGAGGAAACAGCTAAAAGAAGGAAATTGGTGG
Source organism: Tursiops truncatus (assembly GCF_011762595.2). Taxonomy (NCBI): domain Eukaryota; kingdom Metazoa; phylum Chordata; class Mammalia; order Artiodactyla; family Delphinidae; genus Tursiops; species Tursiops truncatus. The sequence goes on along the minus strand of NC_047037.1, from coordinate 76,224,276 downwards.
CCTCTAAAGTGCAGAGGCTAGGACAGGACAGTTGTTTTCAGAGAATATTCTAATTTAAAAATTGTATTTTTTAATGGCAGTAAAGCAAGGAACTCCAATAGCCCTTCAGCTTTTAGTAAATCAGATCTTCACAATATCATTTCATGATGTTAAACAAACTGCATCTAGTTTGTTCTGCTGGAGACTGCACTGCAAACCAAGACAAAAATCAAGCTTTAATGATTGATGTGAACATAGTACAAATAGCCCTGTGATTGAATACCAGCTCCCTCACTTATTCTGTGAAGTAGGGCAAGTTACCTAACCATCCTGTACCTGTAGCCACCTTCTCAAAGTGGGTTTGCAAGGGTAATTAAGTGAAAACACCTGATGCAGTGCTTGAGCCATCAACAGATGTTAGTACCTTTTGCTTGTCTTTCTGCTCCCTAGCTAAAAACCCCCATTTTGACCCCAAGCTGCCTTGCTGGTCACAGAATACAGAGACTCATGGACAACTCAGCACATATCCCTCCTCATGCTGAAAAATCAATCATGATGAGTAAGCAGACTTATCTTTGTATATGAAGAGCAGCATTATTCTTGTTATGTGAAGGAGATTATCCCCATTATCCACATTTGGATTATTGCCTGCTTTCAAGAACTGTCCCAATTAGTCTACTACACTAGATCAGAACCATTTTGTCACTAAGGTCTGTCATGTAGGGTCGTTATCATCTTTAAAAACAAACAAACAAACAAAAAACTGTACGGGGGGCTTCCCTGGTGGCGCAGTGGTTGAGAGTCTGCCTGCCGATGCAGGGGGCACGGGTTCGTGCCCAGGTCTGGGAAGATCCCACATGCCGCGGAGCGGCTGGGCCCGTGAGCCATGGCCACTGAGCCTGCGCATCCGGAGCCTGTGCTCCGCAGCGGGAGAGGCCACAACAGTGAGAGGCCCGCGTACCGCAAAAAAAAAAAAACAAAAAAAACTGTACGTTCCACGAGTCTTCATCCCTGCTCTTTCACTGCAAGGACTTAAAATTTCCTAATGAAGGTCCTATCTGGTACCTCACTATCCTGGGGCCACCTCCTGCTCACTGCAACAAGAATAGAGGCAAGTCAGCCCCCAGTCAGCTAATTGAATTGTTTACCATTTCCAATGTTTTCTTCCATTATTATGGCTGAATTCAGAATACCTTGCAAAGTACAGAAACCTTAAAACAAAGAGATTAACAGGGAATTATCTTTATCATCACTATGTCAGTCACCTTTACTTGCATGGCCAAAAGTCTTAGTTGATTTTATACAAAGCATACATACTTCTAGAAACAATCTGACAAGACTTAAAAACACTAAATCATAAATCATCAAGACTTCATCATTAATTCAACAGGTAAACTCCTCAAGGCTTATGTTGTCTGATTCCATTTGAACTTCCTTTGCTACAGTTTCTGCTCAATTTTGACTGATAAAATGTCATGCAGTCAATATTTTTACTCATTATTTGTTAGTCTTCCCTGCAACACTATAAATTCCATGACACAAGAACAGTGTCTTCTAGAGGCAGGACAGGAATAAAGATGCAGACATAGAGAATGGACTTGAGGACCCGGGGAGGGGGAAGGGTAAGCTGGGATGAAGTGAGAGAGTGGCATGGACATATATACACTACCAAATGTAAAAACGATCGCTAGTGGGAAGCAGCTGCACAGCACAGGGAGATCAGCTCGGTGCTTTGTGACCACCTAGAGGGGTGGGATAGGGAGGGTGGGAGAGAGATGCAAGAGGGAGGAGATGTGGGGATATATGTATATGTATAGCTGATTCACTTTGTTATACAGCAGAAACTAACACACCATTGTAAAGCAATTATATTCCAATAAAGATGTTTAAAAAAAAAAGAACAGTGTCTTGATCATGTCTACATCCCCAGTCTCAAGGCCTATGAACACTCCAAGTATTCGCTGAATTAATGGACCAAATAAAGAAAATGCAACCAAGAAGTATGCAAGGAGAGGAGAAATAATTCCTAAATTAGCAGTGATTCTGGTTCTAAGGCTGGTTCTAACAAGAGCTGGAACACTTTAGGTAAGTTACCTAACTTCTCTGACCCTAGAAGCTTTAATCTGCAGAAAAGGAAAAAATAACATACTTCAGAGTTACTGTAAGCATTAACGTTTTACTGTACAAAAAGTATTTAGCACAATATCTGGAAAGGAGCTCAATAAATGTTAATTCCTTTACCTTTCCTCATGTTCTCCACCTTAAAATCCGGTATTACACATAAAAGTGCCTTCCAAGAATAAATTACTTCAGTAAAAGTACAATAGAGTTCATTCTCCATTTGCTTTGAAAAGTTAAAATTTCATCTCTTCAATCTTTAAAATGGAGGGGGACTAGCTTGTGAATTACTTTCAAAATATCACAAACACAAGAACAAGTTAAGAAAAAAACAATGTCAAGAATGAGCCTTGAAGCAACGTGCGGGGGGGGGGGGGCGGCGGCGGGGCGGGGAATCACTCATCTACTGCGAAGAAATAGGGGTTTTTAAGGCAGTGCTCACTAAACGAAAAAAGGCTTGAAAAAGGTAGAAACGTTATTTAATAGTATGTTTTAGAAAAAAATACTTCCCAACTGTTTATTCTAAATTTAAACCTTAAAAAATTAACTATTTTGACATCGTGAGCTTAAAAGTGGAACATTACATATACTTCCATTCAAACCTAAAACATTCCTTCATGACGACTTCCCAGACTCCAGTCATCCTTCAGTTTCATCCTCCCATTTTGAGCTTAATCGAATACCTCGCCGCTTCCCTTGCATCACCACTGACACACGCTGTGTGCAGACGAAGTTCTGTCATTCCTATAATTACCACACCCCTGTCAGACGCTTCAGGCCCATGTTGTTATGACATCTGTAAACTGCAGTCCTCCGTCTGTCTCCACCCGCACCGCGCCCGCCCCCCCCCCCCCCCACTTCCAAACCACCGGCTCCGGCTCGGGCTGTAACTTGTGAATTCCCGAGACGGTCCCCTCCGGCCTCGGTTAGGATTTTTACACGCCCCCCACCCCTTGCTCTTTCCTGCCTCAGTCGCCGCACTCCGTGCGGCCCACCCACGCCCCCAGCTCGCTCGCGCCGGGCCGCGGCGCTGGCTCCGCACTCCCTCCTCTCCGCCCCGCTGCCTCAGCGCCCCGCAGTCCCCGACGCTGCTTCCAGCTCCACTGCCGCGCCGCCCCGCCCTGCCTCGCCTCGCCTCCACCGGCGTTCCCGATGGCGAACCAATGCTCCCCACCCCCACCGTCCTCTCAGCGGGCCGCGCGGCCGTTGGGACTGCCTGGCCCGTGACGCACGGACGCGCAGCAAGCGCCCAGGCCCAGGAACCCGAGCTCGAGCACTGCCGGCGGCCCGCCCTCACCGCGGGGCCTCCCCCGCACACAACCGGATCCGCCGGAGTCCCCGGCGGGAGGGGGAGGGGCCGGGGGCCGCCGGGGCCCCGCACTCACCAAGCTCAAGGCAGCCGATCCCGGTGCCACTGCTGGGGTGAGCCTCTGGCTCGCTCGCTCGCCTGCCGTGCCTCTCCCGCACACAACCTCGAAGACCCAGCTCGCGCCTCGGCGGTGCTCACCAGGCCTCGCTCGCCGACACCGCCGCGCACCCAGCACAGCGAGACCCAGCTCAGCCGGCGTTCGCAGTACGCCTGCGCGCGGGGGCCGGCCCGCGCGCCTGCGCGCGCCTCTCCACCACTCTGCTGCAGAGGCTGCCGGGAGTTGTAGTCTTCCAACCGTCCTTCTCGCGAAGCGCCAGCGGTTAGCCGGGAACCAGTGGAGAGTCTGGCGTCGGGAAGGAGGTCTGGTTGACAAGGTTCGCAGTTAGTGGCGAAGGTTGGAGAGTCATTCTGGAGTGACAATGAAACAGTACTTCTTAGGCTGAATTGCAAAGTTTTGTCTACAAATTTGTCTTCGAAGCTCTTCCAGGGCGTATCGATCCTTGCTCACCTCTGTCTATAGCCTCTGACAGGCTTGTTACCTAATACACGTTTACTGAGTAAATAATGGAATGAATGAAGCCTGAGGGATTACTAAAAAAGAGTTATAAGTCCGCGCTTCATGCCTAAGGCATTCACATGCAGCATGTTTGAGAAACTTTTGTGTATTTCCTTTTTTAGTTCTCTCCCGTCCCCTTTGCCTGATAATGTATATAAGCAGTATCAAAAATCATTAAGAAATTAAATGAAACACAAATGCTTGCTTTACTCTCAATAAATGCTCTCAAACGAAAATTTGGGACAAATAGTTGTTACTGTTAAATCTGATGGAATTCTCTTTGAGCTTAATCGAATTGTTTTTGAGCAGTGGCTTCAAAAGAAGAAAGACTGAAGCCAGCCAAGCAAAGGTCACAGAATACAGTCTCACATGCAACCTGGTTTATCAAATCAATCTAAACACCCACGGAGAAGCAAGGTGAAAGAAATGGGGTAGCTCTATAACATAAGTGTGGGAGAGAGGACCTTACTGCCTGAATCCTAGGCTATGCGATGTTCATTTGTCCTGGATCTCTTTCTGCCACGTCAGTATTCCCCACTAACGGTGTGTTTTCTAGGATGAGCTGAGTTTGAGCAAGGGCACTGGGGAAAGGGAATGTGTTCTAAGGGAGAGACTTGGAGGCAAGTGTGCGTGACCGCAGCTAAGCTGAGGACAGATCACTTTATTCCAGTCAGGAGCTAATATTATTCAGAGCTGGACTTCAGTGTTTGTGAAAACTAGTTTCTTTCTAGTTCACCCTTATTCCTAGTTAGAGCATCCCGTGAGGGTCTGGACCAAAAGTCTGGGGTATTTACGAGGGCCTCTCTTCCTTGACCCAACCTCTTCAGCCCCATGGGACAGTCAGAAGCTCTACTCAGTTTTTCAGCCACTGCTTTCAGAATTAGCAATCACTTCAAGTGGAAAAGTAACAGCAAACATCAGGCTCACCTCTCATGGGTTCCCTTTCTTTTCTTCCAGATCTTGGATCCACAGATTCTCACTGCTGTGGTAGCTCTTCAGTGCCTTAATGTTTTTTATATTTTGTCCAGCTATTCTCTGTGGTGGGAGGATTTGTTCAAGACAACAACAGTAGCCCATTGCTGAAGCAGAATTCCTATATATATGTTACTTTTACAAAAATGTTATCATACCATACATGATGTTTTGTTAGTTAATGTCTCTCTGACTATATCTTTTTGTATTAAAATTTATTTTTAATTTTAAATTATAGAACAGTAGTTTTGCTATTACAAACAACACTGCTGTGAACATTCTTGTACGTGTCTTTGTGTGTACAGGGAAACTGCTAGATCCTAAGACATTGCATCTTTAACCTTACGAGATGTGACAGGCAGAATTCTCAGATGGCCCCCGTGATCTTTGCCCCTTGCTGTTACCCTGTATAATCCCTACCCCTTGAGTGTGGGTGGGAGCTTTGACTTACTTCTGGCCAATAGAATATGGCAAGGATGATTACATTTCATTATAAGTCTCTGTCTTAGCAGACCAGAGCTCGACACTCTCTTGCCGGCCTTGAAGAAGCGAGCTTTCACGTTGAGAACTGCCTATGGAGAGGACCACGTGGCAGCGAGCTGCAGATGGTTTCTAGCACCTGGGTGCAGCCTCCAGCTGACAGCCAGTAAGCAAGCCAGGGCCCTCAGCCCTACAACCACAAGGAAATGAATTCTGCCAACAACCTGAGACGGCTTGGAAGTGGATTCTTCCCCAGTCAAGCCTCCAGATGAGAAGACAACGTGACTTACACCTTGATTGCAGCTTTGTGAGACCCTGAGCAGAGGAACCAGCTCAGCTGTGCCCGTAATCCTGGCCCACAGAAACTGTGAGATAATAAATGTGTTTTAAGACACTAGGTTTCTGGTATTTTTTTCCACAGCGATGGAAAAGTAATATGCTAGATATTGCCAGATTATTTCATAAAGTGGTTGTGCCAGCTTATGCTCCACAAGTAGCTGATAAGGTTTTCTTTTCTAAACAACCTTGCTAACATTTGGAAATGTCTTTTTTATTTTTGCCAAATGGATGGGTGTGAAAATACATAATAATTAGACACATACATTAACATAAAAACACGAAAAATAAGTTTTTACTTGCAATGATATATTCCGTTGTATTTTTTTCTGTTGCATAAATGCTATTACTTAAAATAGCAATAGGACTCATTAAAAGTGGCAATTAATAATAATTAATACAAGGACTAATTAAGAAAATAATTTGTGAGAAAAATACAACCTTTTATAGCATAATATATATATATTTTTTTTTAAACATCTTTATTGGAGTATAATTGCTTTACAATGGTGTGTTAGTTTCTGTGTATAACAAAGTGAATCGGCTATACATATACATACATCCCCATATCTCTTCCCTCTTGCGTCTCCCGCCCCCCGACCCTCTCTATCCCACCTCTCTAGGTGGTCACAAAGCACCCAGCTGATCTCCCTGTGCTATACAGCATAATATTTTTATGTTTCTTCCTGTCCTCTGGTTCAGCAACTTATTTTAACTCTTTCTTAAACTCTTTATCACATATTCAAATTTTGTAGGCTATATTATTCTATATTCTATATGTATATTAAGATACATAAACGTAGGAATTTTATGAAGGAGAGTATATATACAGTAGAACTTGTTAAACAGATATTACTCCTATTACAGTTTTAAGAAATGACATGTTTCTGTCCCATGATAGAGTGGGATATTTTTTATTCTTTTTGTTTCCTTTTTCATCAATATTTCTCTGAACTGCCTGGAGCCTTTAGGACATCTTTTCTTTTATGTAATGGTAAAACCAAATACAGCCAAATATAAAATTAGTTTTGACTTGCATTGCACTGATTCCTCTGCCTGCATTGCACTGATTCTTGTTGGCACAGATGACATCAAGCTAAACATTCCCTCAACAAAAGTGTTTGAGCATAGAACAGTTAGGATTTTAATTACTAATGCAGCAGGTTTTTAAACTTGTAGGAATTTGTTTCTGGTTCTCCAGAATGTCCACCCATTTTGTATCTACAGACTTGCTTTGGTAAACCAACTGTTTGTCAGTCAGGTCCTTTGCATGTATAAATTAACCATTTCTATATCTAAAATGCCCATTGTTTTTAAAACATTCTGAAGCACATTGTATGTTATCATAAGTTAAACCTCTCTTCCCCAGAAAAAATGGTTTTAAAGCATAGAGGTAATTTGAACTTGTGAAATTGAAGTTAGATTTCAAATAAATTTACAGTTTTAGTGAAGAAATTCAGAAAGTCCTGTTTAATTTGGTTACTTTTTTCTAGGGACTTTTTTTTAAAGTTCTGAAAGTCTTATTTCCAAAAATTAGTCCTTTTTTTTCTGTTTGAAGTTTTTGTCGCAACCTACATATAACATTGAATAATTGAGATTCAGATGCTTCATCCTTTTCTAGACTTCTTATGACCTCTTCAAGGATTATCAGACAGTTTTGGAGAACCAGCATGTTTATTTCTGTTTCACTGTAATTCTTCTCTCCGTTCTCATCCTCAATGTATTTCCAAATTGGAGCAGGACATTCTTCTTGTTCCACGCTTTGAAAATATGATTTCATGGCAGGCTGACATTATAATGTCTTTTCTATGGCTGGCAACAATGATCACCATCTTGTAGGTACATGTTTAAGGAAGCTGTCTCCTGCCATTTCTATAGTCAAAAATGTCGTTAAATGCTTCCGCACGTTTTGAGGAAGCTGAAATGCCCAGACACTTTCATTATGAAAACTTCTGTATCGCAGGTAAGCAAACCACACCCCTCTTTAAACAGTGTTCTGTATAAGATGTTTAGCCGATGAGATCGTTTCATTTTCTTCGGTAAGAAGTTTAGAGACTGAATCGAATTTGTCAAAATTAACATTTGCCCTGAAAGCAAATAAATAAGCCAAGTCTACTTTGTCTTTGGACAGATATAACACACTTTGTTTTATGTGTTTGTGGTTTCATTAAAATCTTAGACATCAAGAAGACAATTTGAAACTCCATTTTTCAAGTAAAATTACCTTAAGAGCTAGGGGAGACATTTTCTGAATCAGGAAATAAAACCTTACTCCGTTCCATAGAGCAATGAAAGGCATGATACAATAATGCATATTGGTTCATGTGATACGCCCAAGCTAATTCAGCAGCCACTATTTTCAACTGAGCATTGGTGTCTTTGGGAGAAATTAAACAAACTTTTGATTGATTTTGAAGTACCTGTCTGTCTCATCCTGGACTTGTAAATTTCAGTCTCCATATGTGCTTTTACATCCCCTTCTCCGCCATACACATCCCACACTCTTTTCTGCATATTGCACAGTATGCTCTGTTTTTGTTATTTACCTTCATAATCAGTTACATTGTCCTTCCATATGTAATTCATATTACACAGTCGTTGAGCTTTCTTTCAGCGATGTCATCATGCTGTTGCTGGTATTATAATCACTCTCTTATAAAACATGATCATCGCACTCATAATGTTAAAAAATTTAACTTGTATGAGGCACAATGGTTAGTCCATAGGCAAAGCCAAAGATGTATTGCTAATGTTTATGATTACAATGCACTTAAACTGCACACTTTGGTCGCATCCCTCAGAATGATGCAACAATGGATGATCATTACTGTGACCTGTAAATCATGGTTACCAATATCAGTGAACAGGGGAAAAAAAACAACGACAGAGACTATAGAAGTCGAACAATCTGTGCTGTATCCATTTGACACAATAAGCAGTGTTGCTTTCAGCCTCTATTTTTGGGGATATATGGTTTTGTACTTTTCCCCCAACTTCCCACACCGATCATAAAAGATCAGGATTTTTATTTATTTTTTTTTTGTGGTACGCGGGCCTCTCACTGTTGGGGCCTCTCCCGTTGCGGAGCACAGGCTCCGGACGCGCAGGCTCAGCGGCCATGGCTCACGGGCCCAGCCGCTCCGCGGCATGTGGGATCTTCCCGGACCGGGGCACAAACCCGTGTCCCCTGCATCGGCAGGCGGACTCTCAACCACTGCGCCACCAGGGAAGCCAGATCAGGATTTTTTTGTGTGTCCTGGGAGGTTTCCCAGGATGTAGGAATTTCAGTGCTTAAACCCAGAAGGTCAGGCAAATCAGAACAGTTTGTCCCTCTTTCCCACCTGTACTGGTCAAATGTATTCCATTCATCTGGCCAGTACACCCATTCCCCCACTTGCTGTGAGTGCTGGCTGATAACTTTCAGCTGCCCCCTTCTCTGACGAATTGCAGGGCTAACAGGAGCCAGCTTGCTACAAGGCTCCCACTCCTTTCCCCAGGGACAAACCTCAGCCAATAACTGACATCAGAGTAAAAAAGGCCAACCATTGCTACAGTGTTCAACTTACTCTAATGGTACTATGTGTGCTCTAGAGCCTCCCCATGTAATCAGACTAAAGCTAGTCTTCAACTGAGACAGCACTCTTACTAGCTTTTCCCCCTGCCTTAGACTGTCTCCTTTATTCCCACATTCCTGAGAGCACTCTCCCAATAAGTCACTTGAACAAGAATCCCCATCTCAGGCTTGGCATCTAGGGAACCCCCCCAGGCCATGATCCTAATGTGCTGTTTTCCATTTCCTTAATCAGTTGTCCAAGACCACTTGCTGAGGTTGGTCCATTGTTTTCCCAGTGATCTGCAATTTTACCTCTGTCATTCATATATATATACACACTCAGGGCTCCATATTGAGAAAAGTATGCCTATAGTCACATGATACTCAGAAAATAAAAAGAACCAGTGAGCAAAAATGCAAGAAACAAATAGTTTAGACTTGAACATGGAAACTTGAATAAGAAATCAATTGTATTCTTTACCTCATAAATTCTGATTTCTAAATGGTACTTAGCTTCTAATTGCAAATATTTACTGAAAATATTTTAATGTATCATAAAAGTATTGACACCGTAAAACCTGCAATGTGAAAAGTGCATCATAAATGTGCAGAATTTTTTATATATTTATAAAATTTATATAGTATATATAATATATAAACTTGAGATATATATATCGCAACTATACAAATATACAAATGTATTATATAAATTTATGTATTTTGGGGGGTATTCAATACATATATGATATATATATTCGAGATACATATATTCTCAAGTTTCCATATAGGCACAGGTCTGTTTTGGAGCTTTCTATTCTATTCAGTTGGTCTGTTTGTCTATCCCTACACCAATAACACATCTTAATTACTGTAATTGTATAATAAGTCATAATATGTTGTAGGTCAAGTCACTTCCACTTTGTTTTTCTTCTTCAAATTGCTTTGGTTCTTCTTGGGCCTTTTTGTTTGATATGTTTTATAATTACTCCATCAGTTTCTATGAAGAAAATCTCCTCTGATTTTGATTGAAATTATATTGAATTGATAAGATTAATTTTTGGAGAACAGACATTGCTATTATATTGTCTTCCTCTCAGTGAGGATATAGTATATCTCTCCAGTTATTTAGGTCTTCTCTAATGCTTTTCAATGACGTCTTGTAATTTTTTTCGGAAGTTTTTGTACTTTTGTTAAATTTAATTCTAGTTACCTTATTTTTTTGCCGTTGCTATTATACTGGTTTAAAAAAAAGCCTTTACATTTATTGTTTTTCATGCATAGAAATGAAATTGACTTATATAAATTTCTATTTAGAATCTTGCAGGGTGCTTTTATTAATTCTAATAATTTGTCTCCAGATTTTCTTGGATTTTCTATAGACAATCATATTTTCTGTGATTTAATGACATTTTTGTTTCTCCATTTTTAGTGTTTTTTGTTTGTTCTTTAACGTGTTTGACAGGAGCTCTAATGCACCGCTGAAGGTGTGGTGATAGGAAGCATCCAGTGTCTCATTCCTGATTTTGTAGGGAATCACTCTAATGTTTTACCATGAAATACGATCCTTGCTCTAGGTTTTCGGTAGATATCCTTTTATGAATTCTTTACCAAATGATTTCTCTCTATATATTGAAATGTGCATACCCTTTAATATATTTATATGGTAAGTTACATCTCAGGTTTTCTAAAGTTAAACTATCTTTGCATTTCTGAGATAAACCCAACTTGACCATGATTTATTTATACAGAGCTGAATTACATTTATTAATACTTTGATGAGAATTTGTGCATCTATTAACATAAATGAAGCAGTCTGTACTTTTCCTATCTTGTACTGTTGTCTATTTTTGGTATCAAAGTTAAACTAGCTCTGAAAAATTTGTTGGGGAGGGTTCCTTATTTCTGTTCTCTAGAAGATTTTATGTTTATAATTCCAGAAGATTGGAATTATCTGTTATTTGAAGATTTGGGAGAACTCACTAGTTAAATCATCTTAGCCTGTTGTATTTACTTGTTTACTTGTTAGGAAAAATTTTAATTACTAATTCAACTTATTTAATAGATATTAGAAAATTCAGGATTTCTAGTTCTTCAGTCAATTTTGGTAAGTTGTTTTTTCTAAGAAAATCTATATTTTGTCTAAATTTTCAATGTATTAGCATTAAATTGTTTTGTCTATTTTTTTAAATTTTTGCAAAGAAACTGCTATTGACTTTATTATTTTTCTCTGTTGTATGTTTTTATTTAATTATTTTCTGTTTTTATTCAAGTTTATTTTGATTTTCTTTTTTTTATTTTTTTAAAATTTATTTATTTTATTTATTTATTTTTGGCTGTGTTGGGTCTTTGTTGCTGCTTGTGGGCTTTCTCTAGTTGCAGCAAGCGGGGGCTACTCTTTGTTGCAGTGCGCAGGCTTCTCATTGTCAAGGCTTCTCTTGTTGCAGAGCACAGGCTCTAGGCACATGGGCTTCAGTAGTTGTGGCACGCAGGCTCAGTAGTTGTGGCGCACAGGCTTAGTTGCTCTGCTGCATGTGGGGTCTTCCCAGACCAGGGCTCAAACCCATGTCCCCTGCATTGGCAGGTGGATTCTTAACCACTGTGCCATGAGGGAAGCCCCTGATTTTCTTTTCTTACCTTAAATTGGTTACTTAACTGATTAATTTATGCCTATAGATTTTCTTAATATAAGCTTTAAGTTTCTATAACTTAAGTACTATTTTAGTTTTATGTCAAAAATTGTATTAGTAATATTTTCATTAACATTCAGTTCTAAATATTTTCCAATTTCTGTTAAGTTTTCATGACCCATGAGATGTTATTTTGAAGTGTATATCTTATTTCCAAATGTATTTATTTTTAAGCTATTGTTTTTTCTTTATTGATTTCTAAGTTAATTACATGATGGATGATGGTCAGAGAACACAGTCCAATAGAGAATATCTTAAAAGTGTTGAACTTAGAATATGGTCAATATGTATAACTGTTCTGTGTATACTTGAGAAGAATATATATATTCTCTAATTGCTGGGTGGAGGGTTCTGTATATGTTCATTAGGTTAAAACTGTGTTCTTCAAATCCTCTATAGTCTTGCTATTTTTTTTAACTGAGTGTCTGCTAGGTCCTGAGAGAGCTGTGTTAAATCTCTAAGATAGTGGATTTGTCAGTTTTCCAGTAATTCTGTCAGTTTTTGCTTTATGTAGTGTGAGGCTATGTTATTACCTCAATTACCATCATTATATGCCTATCATTATATCTATCCCCAGTTAATTGAATCTTTGGTTATTGAGTAGTCATTTACCCCTAATAACATTCTTTAACTTAAGGTTAAACTTTGGGATTTGTTTGTTCTTATTTTTCTAATTCCTTAGGTGTAAGTTTAGATTGTTTGAGATTTTTCTTGTTTACTGAGGTAGGCTTGTATCACTATAAACTTCCCTTTTAGAACTGCTTTTGCTGTGTCCCATAGATTTTGGATCATTTTCATTTTCATTTGTCTCCAGGCATTTTAAAATTTCCTCTTTGATTTCTTCAGTGACCTATTGGTTGTTTAGTAGCCTATTATTTAGCCTCGATATGTTTGTGTTTTTGGCAGTTTTTTCCTTGTAATTGACTTCTAGTCTCATACCATTTTGGTTGGAAAAGGTGCTCAGTATGACTTCAATCTTCTTAAATTTACTGAGACTTGTTTCATGGCCTAGCACATGATCTATCCTGGAGAATGTTCCATGTACACTTGAAAAGAATGTATAGTCTGCTGCTTTTGGATGGAATGTTCTATATATATCTATTAATTCCATCTTGTCTAATGTGTCAATTAAGGCCAATATTTCCTTATTGATTTTCTGTCTGGATGATCTGTCCAGTGATGTAAGTAGGGTGTTAAAAGTCCTCTACTATTATTGTACTACTGTCAATTTCTCCTTTATGTCTGTTAGTATTTGCTTTATGTATTTAGGTGCTCTGTAGTTGGATTTTTAAAATCCAATCTATCTGTGACTTAACTAGCAAGTTTAGTTCAAATTACACATATTATGATCACTTACGTATTTGGAACTATTTCTTCCATTTTGTGTTGTCTCACTTTTTTTCCCTCTGATTCTTTTTTTCCGTCTTCCCTGATTTGCCTTTTTTGGATTTTTTAATTCTTTTTTTTTTTTAATTTTTAAATTTTTGGTCTACTATTTAGAAGTTAGGTGCTTTACTTCTCTTTTAGTGGCTTCCCTTAATAATGCTAATCTCTTGAATGACACAAGGACTTTAAATCCCTTTAACTATTTAACTATATTCATTAATCCAACATTTTACATGGTTCATTTTTTCAGTATTTTATTTCAGTCTTATTTTATTCCACAAATTATTAGTTGTTTACAAAGACAGTGATTGTTTACCATTTACACATTTACCATTTTTTTGTTTACCATGACTTCTTGAAGCTTAGATTTTTCTTTGTTTTTTCCCTCCTCCCTGAATTATATCCTTTAAATTTTAAATTCCTTAAGTAAGAGTTTATCTTTTGTTGGTAAATTCAGTCTTCAGTGGTCTGAGAGTGTCTTTATTCAAGAATTAAGGCAAGGGCTTCCCTGGTGGCGCAGTGGTTGAGAGTCCGCCTGCCAATGCAGGGGGCACGGGTTCATGCCCTGGTCCAGGAAGATCCCACGTGCTGCGGAGTGGCTGGGCCCGTGAGCCATGGCCGCTGAGCCTGCACGTCCGGAGCCTGTGCTCCACAACGGGAGAGGCCACAACAGTGAGAGGCCCGTGTACCGCAAAAAAAAAAAAAAAAAAAAAGAAAGGAAAAAAAAGAATTAAAGCAAAATAAAAGCTTAGCTAATTACAGAATTCTAGGTTAACAGTTCATTTTTCTCAGCCCTCAACAAATGCCTTCAGGCTTCAGTATTAGTTTTCTATTACTGCCATAACGAATTACCACAACTTTAGTGACTTATAAAAGCACAACTATACTGTCTCACAGTTCTATAGGTCAGAAGTCAGGCATAGGTCTCACTGGGCTAAAATCAAAGTGTTGGCAGGCTTCTCTCCTTTCTGGAAGCTTTTGAGTCCATTTCCTTTTTCACTCCAGGTGTTGGTAGAATTCAGTTCCATGCAGTTTAAGAACTGATTTCTCACTTTCTTCACTGATTGTCAGAGGCCACCCTTAGCTCCTAGAAGCTTCTCACTGGTCCTCGCATCTCAGAACAAGCACAGGGCATCAAATTTTTCTCATGCTGCCATCTCTTATGTGACTAGATTGGGCTGACCTGGATAATCCTGGTTAATCTTCCCATCTGAAGGGTAACTTCATTTTTTTTTAACTTTTTATTTTATATTGAGGTATAGCCAATTAACAATGTTGTGATAGTTTCAGGTGCACAGCAAAGTGACTCAGCCATACATATACATGTATCCATTCTCCCCCAAACTCCCCTCCCATCCAAGCTGCCACATAACATTGAGCAGAGTTCCCTGTGCTATACAGTACGTCCTTGTTGGTTATCCATCTTAAATATAGCAATGTGTATATGTTGATCCCAAACTCCCTAACTATCCCTTCCCCTGACCCTGAAGGGTAACTTTAATCACATCTGCAAAATGCCTTTTGCCATGTAAGGTAATATATTCACAGATTCAGGAGGTTAAGGTGTGGACATCTTTGCAATGAGCAGAGGGAGGACATTATACTGCCTACTGTCAGTCTAGTTGTCATTCTTTTGTACATAGCTTGACTGTTCCCTCTGCCTGCTTTTAAGATCACCTCTTTGGTGGCCTACAGTTTCATTATGTTTCTTGGTATGGGTTGTTTCTTTTCTTACCCTTGTGAACACTGCCTCTCCTCCATTATCTTTTGACATCTCTATTAAACATATGCTAGATCTTTCAAATCAGTCCTCTCACCCTCAGCTCTGTACCACAGCCTCATGCACAGGCGTGTGAACACCTCAGCCCTCATGTCCAAGCTCCATCCTTGAAAACACTCCATGGCCATTCTTGATGCAGACTGTGGCATAGTCTACCCTTGGGAGAGAGACCCAAAGAAGAGTCCTGGAAGTAGACTTGAAGCTGTGTAGGCGGGAAGTTAGAGTTCCAGGTACCTAGTGGGTGGCTTAGAAGTGAGGTGCGCAGGTTCCAAATGGACACATTCTCTTGACCTTGTGCATTCCTCACCTTGTGGAGATGGGCATGGCCGGAGGAAGGTTGAGAGTGAGACCCTCTCAAACCAGAAGTCCAAGGCGGGACTCCTCTTGCCCATATTCAAGGGCAGTAACATATGAGACAATAAACATGCTTCTTTTAAGATGAAGAATGCTGGCTAAGGTAAGATGAGGAGGAGGAAGTATTCTAGACAAGAGGTTGAGGATGTGAAGGTCAGGGAAGTTTGGAAGTATAGAGAGATATTGATTTCAGAATAGGAAAGAGATGCATGCTGAGATTAGCTGGCCACTACATTGCAGAAATCTGAAGTCAAATATGGCCACAGTCACAGTAGATTCAGCCTTTTTAAGAGCTCGCTGCACAGAATACTCTTCCAACTGTGTTCCCAATGTGCTGCGTTCCTAATTTGCCTATCTTAAAAATTCTTCAGGTCTCAACTTGAGTTTCACTTTTTTTTAAAAGGACTTCCTCCCAACCCCAGATTAATTTATGCTTCTCCTCCTTAAATTTTTCCAAAGAATCTGTAATTCCTCTTTTGTTATACCGAGTCACACTTGTTAAGTTGTCCATAGCTGCCTTTCTGATTATTTCGGCTGAAAGCTTTAGGAAGACATTTGTCTTGTCCAGCATCGTAGCCCCAGCACCAAGAAAGTGACTGAAATACATACATCTGGTGACCAAGATCTATTTGGTGAATTAATAATTTAGCCTCATGGTGCCTGAGTGGCATTACTTGAAATAGCTGAATCCAAAAGGCGTAGCAGTAGAATATTGGCCATCTGGTGTCCTTCCACTGCAAATAAGTTCATTTTACACATAATTTTCAGAGCCAGTTACTTTGACAAAGGTGATATATTTTGATATATAAAGCACTTTATAAGATTCTCTGGAAAATCTAGAATCATCTTGCCGTCTTAATATGTTACACTATCATCATTTTACAAAATAAAAGGATTGGATTATATACTGGAAAATCTCTTCACTACATGTAAAACATTTTTGCTATTGCCTATGGTAAAGAAGATAAAAGGACAACTTGAAGGAGAGGGAGAGGTCCTAAGAGTGTTTTAGTTGTTATCTACCCACCCCAACCCCAAGAGAGGAAGACAAAGATGAAGGCGCTAAGATGATAGTTTATTTGACATATTCAAACCACTCTTTGAGTCACTGATGGTCATTATTTGGTTAGTTCCTCCAAAGGAAGGTCATACCTGTTGTTAAAATGATGTGGAGGTTAATCAACAGAGCTGCCACTTGAGAGTTTCCTCCAAGGCTGCTGTGGAGACAGCATCATTTGTCCTGAGTAATCCTGTACATGACTTTGGATGCAAGTCCACAAATACTGGGGCACAGCCTGTGTGTCACTAAAAACGACAAAGGTTTCAGGGCTGGAAACATTGTCGACCACACTGTCATGGCAGTCTACGGCTCCAGGATGCAATGGTGGGGGAACAATATTAAACTGATGACCCTTGCAGAAGGAGCCTGTGAGTACTTCGGCCTCAAACACATAGATCAGCTTATCTGTGGCGGATGTTTTCTTGATCTGGTGTGCTATGTTTTTGAGGTTCTTGGTGAAGTATATTCCAGCTCCATATTTTGGGTCTGATAAGAGAAAAAAAATTAAAGATTATTATGATCTGACAAATCACATTGCCTATTTGGGTACTAAAATGTATTCACTCCCTAGTCCTCCAAATAATCACCACTTCCTGCTCTCAAGTCCCTGTGTCTGTAGCAAAGACACCCAAAGTTGTTCACTTGTGGCAAATTAACACTAATATCACGAAAATAATGATAGCTTACATCTTAATATACCATTAGAGTTTATAGAGGAGTCTATGATTTACAAAGCATTTTTACATTGATTATCTTCAATTAATACGTGATTTGGGTAGGATCTCCATATAGCATGAAAAATCTGAGGTTCAGTGAGAGTATGACTTAAGTCAACTTACCAGCCGAGCAGCTAATAAAGACAGCATAATGTAGGGAAGGTTCTGTTTCTATTAGAACATGGCCTGACTTCTACAAGCTGCAAATAAGGATATGTCTAGAACTCTTGAGAATAGAGCTAGTGAAAAAAGCATGTAAGAAAGGCAAAGTGTCTTCCAAATTCATGGACAGCATTACACGAAAAATATGTCAAAATAAGGGGAATGCTGAGCATATGAAGTAACGTTAGTGTGCATGCTACATTGTTCAGGAGGAGACACTCTGGATTTTGGGGACACAGACATCTGGTTACTAGAGGGATATTCTCTACTGTGGGGCAGGGATAGGTGTGGTAATACCAACCTCAAATAGGAGGCAAAGATGAGACTTGGTTCCTCATCTACTGGCGCTTAGTCTAGGGATTTTTCCCTGTTCCAAAAGCTAATCCAAATAGATGAATCTCTAACTGAGGGATGTCAGTATTGACCAGACAGATGGAAGGAGCATTTGGAGGGTTCTAGCAGCTTCCCTGGTGTCCCTGAAATCACTCCATATAATCATTCACCTGCCCCATTAGTTCTGGCCCTTGAGACACACCCCAGTGAGGAACAGAAACCTCTCTAGATCTGAGGCTTGAAGTCACTTTACTGGGTATGAGCAAGTGTCCTGGGCCTGGACACAATGCAGGGCACTAAAACTCTGCCCGTCTGTTAGACAGCATGGCTGAATATTAGAGAAAGAAAAGGTGTGTCCAGCTCCCTGAACCTCAGCCACAGTTGGAGGCCGACCCCGTCACATCCCAACCCCTCAGCCTGACTTCAGACCAAGCCCTGAGGCAGTTACTGAATGAACCCTGTCACAGAAAGACTCCTAAGGCTGGACTGAGCCTAGAACAGTCTGGGCTCTGGTCCATGTCCTCCCCTCCCTACACCCCAGCCCACAGTGGCCTGTAAACTGGGAACTCTGCATCCATACACATAGACAGGTCCTGGTTTCAGGGTGGCATCAGTGGGGCCATGGACACTGAGAATGGCTATCAGGCTTGGGGCCAGTCCCAGAGCAGGTCAGTGGGGTGCAGGGAACCACTGAGAAGCAGCATGAAGGCTGGGGCCAACAGAAATAGGCAGTGATCACCCAGAGCATGAGCCTGGCAAAATAGCCCACAGAGAATTTCTACACGCTTTTGATCTAGGTCCATGCTCACCAGGAAGTTTTCCATTCATCAGGCATCCTTAATACTGTGATACAAGGAGGATGTGCCCTATTCCAACCCCTGGAATATATGCCACATTGATATATATGCTTGTCATCTGTCTTCTCTTCTCTGGAATATTAAGAACTCTCAGGAAGCTGAGGGCCAAACTCTGGTCCTCAAGATAATAATCCCTGCTTAATGCCCTCTTTACCCCTATTAGAGGGGGAAAAAAATGAAAACTTCTTTGAAGCCATATTCTCTCTCCCTCCTTCCCTTCCATTCTTCCCTCTCTCTTTCTTTACATTTACTTGGGACATAACCAAACACTGTTTCAGGTTCTAGAGCAGCACTGAACAATAGAAGTATAATGGAGGGCTTCCCTGGTGGCGCAGTGGTTGAGAGTCTGCCTGCCGATGCAGGGGACACGGGTTCGTGCCCGGGAGGATCCCACATGCCGTGGAGCGGCTAGGCCCGTGAGCCATGGCCGCTGAGCCTGCGCGTCCGGAGCCTGTGCTCCGCAACGGGAGAGGCCACAACAGTGAGAGGCCCGCGTACCGCAAAAAAAAAAAAAAAAAAAAAAAAAAAAAAAAAAAAAAAAAAGAAATGTAATGGAAGCCACATATGTAATTTTAAATTTTCTACTCGCTGCATTAAAAAAGGTAAAATTAATAATACATTTTTAACCTATTATATCTAAAATGTTATCATTTCAACATGTAATCAACATAAAAATTACTGAGATATCTTACATTCTTTTCTTTGGCAGTGGTCTGTAAAATCCAGTCTGTATTTGATACTTACAGCACATCTCAATTCAGATTAACCACATTTTAAGTGCTCAATATCCACATGTGGCCAGTGGCTACCACGATGGACTTGAGCTTCAAAAGTGGCTAAGACATGTTCACAAAGAGAACTCCCCACATGTAAACAGATAAAATACAGTACAATTTTATGTGGCAAGAACATATTTTGAGATAAAATTCAAAGATTTCTTTTTTGGGGGTTTCTTCTTGCTCCTCGTTCCTCTACCCATTGAGTTCTTGCTACTTATCACTTCAGAGGCAAAAAGAATAAAATTTAGAACAAACTCAATTGAATATACATATATATGATATATACATGTATGTATACATAAATGACAAAATTATTTTTAATCAAGCAGAGAATATAGTCACAAAAGTCTGGCTTTCAGAGTTAGGTTTTCTGAGAGAGAAAAAGGAGTTTTTTTGAACCAAAAGGCTAAAAGCCTGAAGGATTTAGAGCATGGAGTTTATACCATATATGAGAGAGGAAAGAATACAAGATATTCTGAAGCAGTTTTCTTACTTCAAGATAAAAGTTTTGGGCTTCCCTGGTGGCGCAGTGGTTAAGAATCCGCCTGCCAATGCAGGGGACACAGGTTCGAGCCCTGGTCTGGGAAGATCCCACATTCTGTGGAGCAACTAAGACTGTGCACCACAACTACTGAGCCTGTGCTCCAGAGCCCACGAGCCACAACTACTGAGCCCACGTGCCACAACTACTGAAGCCCGCACGCCTAGAGCCCGTGCTCCGCAACAAGAGAAGCCACCGCAATGAGAAGCCTGCGCGCCACAACAAAGAGTAGCCCCTGCTCGCTGCAACTAGAGAAAGCCTGCACGCAGCAACAAAGACCCAACTCAGCCAAAACTAAATAAATAAATAAGTTAATTTAAAAAAGAAAGATAAAAGTTTTTCCTTCTACCTGGTAGTAAGAGAAGAATCAGAGAGGACATGACTAGAACTCTTGGGGACTCTGAGAACTTGCTCACTTTACTGCCTCACTCCCTTGAAAGAGCCCTGGGAGCCAAGATGGAGCAGAATAATAGAAATCTCAGAGAAACTGGGGGAACTTCCACAGCAGAAGGGACCATTGCCTGACCCCGCTGAGTGCAGCCCCTCACCCAGCCTGGCACTTGAGTGGAAAGTAGCAATGGCTGGGAAGATGTCCAGAACAGGTGAGGACAGCCCCCCGCAAGAGCCCGCATTTCAGCTTGGAGGATAAGCACACTCAAAAGTTTCCTGTGCTGCAGGAGGCGCACAGACCTGGCCGGGAAACGATTTCCCCCGGCATGAAAAACAGAGCAGCCTGTGTAGACACTACTTAAGAGCAAAGGGCATCGGAAATTTAAGTCTGGGAAGGTGCTAATGACCAAAGCCCAGGGTGGCTTACCTACCAGAGGACACTGGGGGCAGAAGACAGATGGGGGGCCATAAGCTAGACCACCCTCCCCACAATGCCTGCCCACCATCTAGAGCAATCTCAAGGATATTAGGAGAAGAAAGGGCAAAGCCTTGCAGGAACTGAGTTTAAACACCAAATGGGGACTTCCCTGGTGGTCCAGCAGCTAAGACTCCGGGCTCCCAATGCAGGGGGCCTGGGTTCAATCCCTGGTCAGGGAACTAGATCCCACATGCCACAACTAAGAGTTCGCATGCTGCAACTAAAAGATCCCACATGCCGCAACTAAGACTGGATGCAGCTAAATAAATAAATAAATAAATATTTTTAAAAAACCAACCCAAATGGACTAAGAAAACTCTGAAAATGACTGAGTTCATCCTGAACTGTCAAGATGGAGTTTTCCATATCTGTGGACATGGGCGCATGAAAGCTAAAGTTCAGTTATAGAACCATAAAGAAAACAAGTCCCACACCTGAGATGTGTGGAACTGTAAATTTTTGTACTTGTTAGATTTACAGATGTAACAAAGCAATGAAGGAAGTACAGGAGCACACAGGGAAGCAACTTGCTGGGCCTGCAGGAGCTGCAGAAGGTGTCAAACAGGAGATGCCATTTGGACTATATCTTGAAGAAGGAAGAGGAGTTCGCAGGACTAGAAAGGGTGAGGACAGAAGGCATTCCACATGGAAAGGCACAGAGGCATGAAAGCATACAGCACGTATTTAGGAAGCTCTAAGAAGTTCACAGCTAGTGTGTTGAGGAATATAGTAAGCGATAAGCTGGTGAAATAACGTGGGTCCAAGGCCTTAAATGCTCTGCTAAGGAGTTCGGGTTTTTTACCTTGTAGGCAACTAAAAATGTAGATGTTAAACGGGCGTGTAATTTTTTAGCATGCTAATTCTGGTAGCAGAGTAAAGGACAGGTCAGATGGTTTTGAGGCAAGGAAAGGACCAGGTAATGGTCTAGGCTTAGGGGAAGATGAA
Organism: Tursiops truncatus; assembly: GCF_011762595.2. Lineage (NCBI taxonomy): Eukaryota > Metazoa > Chordata > Mammalia > Artiodactyla > Delphinidae > Tursiops > Tursiops truncatus. Next base: position 76,202,445 of record NC_047037.1, on the reverse strand, counting down.
CTAAAGCAGTAGGAACAGAGAGGTAAGTCTGGACTGAGAATTTTATTGAGAATCACTAGAACTGCATGACTGCCTCAATATGAGAGTGAGAGAAAGGAAGGAATGGAGGATGATAAAGTTTCCAGCCTAGGAGACCTGGTAGATGGATGGGGGTATTAGCCAGTTTAGGGAGTATGGGGGGTGGGGTGGGGGGAGCCCCTTTCTTAAGGAAAAGTATGGCCAAGAAAAGCGTTCAGTTTGAGGTGGCTATGGCACATCTAGGTAGAGATGTCCAAAAGACAGAAATATGGGCCTGTGGGTCCGGAGAAACGTAGGGGGTTAGAGTTACAAATTTGCAAGTCATCACCATAGAGGTAGGAGTTGAAGTCATGGGAATAGGTATAATCACGCAGGGGGACATTGTAGAGGAAAAAGAGCGAAGGTTCCTTCAGAACTCCAGAAAATACCAATATTTAAAAAAAGGACAACAGATGGACTCACTAGATTATAAATTATAAGGGCAGGAACTCTATTTTGTTTCACTGTTGTATCCCTCCCACCTAGCAAAGGGCCTGACTCTTAGAATGGTTTTCAATAAATACTTATGGAATGAATGAATGAATCCAATAAAGAAACTGCAAGCAGGCACATTCTTGCTGCATTCATCCAAGTCTTACAAGCAAGAGATGAATTCAGAATAGAACTGGCTAGAATGCAAGATAGAAAAAAATAAATAAAGCTTTGTTAATAGAAGCCCCCTCTACCGGCACGTGGCATCTAAGTTTACTGAGAGTCCCATAATTTGGAACCATGCAGGTGTGAAAAAGCCAGGAGCCTTTACACTCCAAATGAAAACTAGGTTAAAAAAAATGAGTTTGCTCAGTGGTGACAAAACTGATGTCTCCAGGGTTTCTCAGGCACGTTCAGTTAAACGTTCTCACCAGACACATTGGCACAGGTCACATTATGAGTATTATCTCCCCACTGAGTCTGAATTGCCTGAATTCCCTCAAGACAGTAGCTGCTAAGCGAATGGCTAGGGAAGTGGGCGGAGCACAGAGGCCAGTAGGTAAAAGACCAGAATCTTGAGGCTTAAAGACTAGATGGAGACAAGATATTTGGCTGGGTTAAAAAGACACAAACTTGACCAGAAACAAACAGGCCTCATGCTGCTTAGTTTTTAAAGGAATCGTATGGTTGAAAAAAACTACAAGTCCAGCTATCAGTAGCCTGGGAGCATTCTAGATCCCTAGGGCAATCCATAGACCCCTGGTAGGCAGTTCACCTAGAAATGACCAAGGGCGGCAATACGTAAGGAAGATTTTTCCCAGAGTGCAAAACAAAGGTCTTACTCCACTCCCAGAATAGAATACTATACCGGTCCAGCAGCACGTGGTTAGTGGTATAGACCAGTGACTTGTGTGTTTTCCTTTCTCCCCTTTCGAACTGGGAGTTCTTATTGCGGTTTTCCTGCTCCCTCGCATATCGTTGTGTAATGAATGTATTAGGAAAATTACCTTGCCTTTAAGCTTTAAGAAAGTACTGTCTGGACTTGAGGCTGATGATAAGCTAAGATGAGACTTTGTGACAGTCTTCCTTGGGAGGATGGTGTGTGTCTTAGCTACTTGGGGAAGAAACATGTGCACAGATGTTGGGTAGGCAATTAGCAGTGTCTACCACAGAAATGAAAAGAGGGCACTCGCCGGATTTGAAAAATATGAGGATTGTGATGTTCTTAGAGTAGTTTAAGTCGAAATAGGAGGGGCAGGGGTGGAGTGCAGAGATGCCAGTTACAATGGGTTTAGGAGCAAATGGAAGTCGTGAATTTTTAAGATTTTGCCAGTGAAAGGATCATACTGATCATCGCTTTCCTGGTTACACTCCAAGACTTCTTGGTGGGGATTCATTTATCAATTTTTACCCCCAGGTGAAAAATTGTTCAGGTCCAATTTTTACCCTGGGTACTGCTTATGTTTTCTCTGGGGCAAAGAGATCATTTCCAGACCCTTTGCTTTCCAGAAATCAAGCCTTGGAGTAGGCTCTGCAGCAAGGATCATGCTATGTATTTGAAAGGTGAAGATCAAAAGCGACATATTTAATGGACCAGGCAAAATCAAGCTGCCTCGCTAGTATCCTCCATGATGATTACTAAACTTCTTAGCTTCTTATGGAGAGATTTAAAAGAGAAAATATAGCAGTAAAGTATGAAATATTTTTGTACAGCTGAGACATAGAAGCTACTACACGTAGAACCCCCATAACTAAGGTGATGCCTAATTCATTCGCTGGCAGCTACTGGAAATGAAGAGGATGGAAGAGAAAAGACCAGGGCTTCCCTGGTGGCGCAGTGGTTGAGAGTCTGCCTGCCGATGCAGGGGACACGAGCCATGGCCGCTGAGCCTGCGCGTCCGGAGCCTGTGCTCCGCAACGGGAGAGGCCACAACAGTGAGAGGCCCACGTACCGCAAAAAAAAAAAAAAAAGAGAAAGAACCAACTTTATTATATTCAGGAAAATGCTCTTTTAATTAAGGGAGGAAGATTGTTTGGTAGTGTTGATAATAATTTCGTTGAGATAAGAAAAAAAAAAAAGCTCCAGGGTGCTCTCTGCAGATAGGACACAAACACAGAAAGGGGAAAAACAGTGAACTGTAGCTCTTACTGCAAACACTTTCATCAACATAAAAGCCACCAGCCACAGTATACGTGAAGGAAAAATTTTAAATATGACCCTTTCCAAATAACTTTACCACTAAATCCCAGCTGTAAATGACCCCCTTACCAAAGCAACAAATGCTGTTAGTGGTCAGTCATCTGCTGATGTCTGCTCACCAATTCCCGCATAGAGTAACCCCGATTATGAGGGACTGACACCTACCGCAGGGCACGGAGTACATTCTGTGAAAGCCGACTCTGCATACCATTTTGCAGAACTGGTGTGGGACTTGCTGAAACAACCTGTGGCTCACAGGTTTCCCATGGGTTCTCTTTTCCATCATTTTCTTCCTTCTCTGGAAGGCAGCCATGAGAAGTGCATTGTCTACCTTCTCCACCTACAGCCCAAGGAAATGAAAAACTGAAAAAGAAACTGGAGAACTGCTACTTAAATTGCCTGCTACTCTGCTTCAAAAATAAAGGCACTTATGTGCATATTACTTTGCATGTGATTTGCTTTTCACATAAAGTTGCTAAGAGTCTCTCCTGACCCCAACCCTCTCCTATTTTGACTTCTATCTCTTCAAAATTCCCTGTCCCTCTTCGATAAAAATTCCCTGAGCAATCATTATGTGATAGCTGGTAATGAAATGGTCAACTGCAGACACAGTCTTTGCCCTGTTAAAGCTCATAGTTTAGTGAGAGCTAAAAATAGGTAAATAATTATAAGTGTGATAAATGCTATTGCGTTTCTTTTATTTTGCTTCAAGACAGGCAGATAGCTTATCTCTGAGTCTTGGTCTATGCTTCCGTACATCCTGACATCATGTCTACCACTTGATTCCAATTATACCTCTCATACCTGCCCATCCCTGCCCTCCTTTCAGACTAATTCCTAGGATTCCAGGTCATTGAGCAGCTAGCTTAGAGACATTAGCAGGGGAGTTCTTCTTTTGGCTGTAGCACCAAGTGAGAGCAGATAAGTCAAATTCTTCCCTTAATTAAGTATACCTTTATAACCCACAAACCACAGTCTTCAAACTGTTTCTTTTGATCCTGAATTTCTCGAGTTGAAATCTTCAGGCATTTCAAAAATGCATTTTCCTTCATTGGATTCTGGTTTTCTGGTTGCTGATCAGTCTGCTGCCCTGAAAATGGGTAACATAAAACTTTGTCTCAGTGCTCTGTGAGAGGGAAAGGTTTGTAAGGAAATTAAATGAGGGAATTCCCTGGCGGTCCAGTGGTTAGGACTCAGTGCTTTCACTGCCGGGGCCTGGGTTCGATCCCTGGTCGCGGAACTAAGATCCTGCAAGCCGTGCCACGTGGCCAAATAAGTAAATAAATAAATAAACAGAAATTAAATGAAACAAATTATAAAAACTTGGAGGAATATATAAGCAGTTTAACTTGTATGCCTCATATGTTTAGGACATGCAAGGACAGCTATAATACCATGAGAAGTCATAGGATAAAATAGGGGGTTAATAAATCTGTCCTCAGGACTTCCTTGGTGGTCCAGTGGTTAAGACTCCACACTTCCACTGCAGGGGGCTCAGGTTTGATCCCTGGTCCAGGAAGTTCCAGATGCCGCGGGGTGCGGGTAAATAAATAAATAAATAAAATAATCGAGCTCAAGAAAAAAGTTACATCCCATGGGAGGCAGAATCTCCCACAGAATAAATAAATAAATAAATAAATTTGTCCTCAGATGATTTGGATTATGAAGCTGAGGGGATAAGAGAAAAAAGAGCATTAATATATACTCCCCCCATCAATGCTGTAATGATGATATATAGTTGTATTGCTAATAGGAAATGTTTGTATTTCTAGCCAGGATGCCAATCAACAAAAAACATAAGCATAAGAAAATGTTAAGGGGTGATGGAAAATGGTATGACATTTATGTAATACTTCAAAGTTTTCGAAACAGTTTTGTATCTCTACCTCATTTGGGTATTACAAACCACCACTGAAATAATTAACACAGTTTTACAAATAGGGAAATTGAAACTCAGAGAAGTTAAGTGACTTGCTCAATATCACAAAGTTAATAAGTACAGATCCAAGATTATAAACCTGGCTTTCACCAGTGCTTTCTGTAAGGGGCAAGGCAGAATATTTAGTATATATGTTATTCATAGGCCACCCAACCAAGAACAAAATTTGGAGATTAATAGTTTGTGGTGTCATGTCTTTCCTCCCTTCCTTCCTTTTCCCTCTTTTTCTTCCTTCTTTCCTTCCTTAACTTCTTTCCTACTTTACATTCAAGGGACAACCTATTATTGCCCAAAGGAGCTCCTTACTGGACTAAATACACAGATGGACATATGAAAACACCAAAAAAGGCTTCTTTTCTTTCAGTTTACTTTCCATTTGACTTAAGACCAAGTATACTAAAATGACCTAATCCCTAGCACATTATCTAATTGAGTGGGCTCAATTTAACCACAAAAAGCAGATGATAAATTCAGAGAAACTTATAGAGGGCCAAGCTGTAAATCCAGAAAGCAGGAAAGCAGGAGGAACATAACTCCATAGCAGAGGAACACCAAAGCCAAGACATTTCAAAGAGACTGTAAATTAAATCTGGAGAGCAATAGCTCACATTTATAAAGTATAGTATTAGAGTTCAGTTCTCTTGAGTTCAGCAAACATTTACTGAGCTCCTATTACATGCCAGGCACTGAGCTGGGCACCGGAAACTCAAAGATCCACGAAGTCCTGCCATCAGAAACACTCACCAGGAAGGATTAAAAGAGAACCATAAAAGAGGAGCATATGCCTAACTTCTATTATTTAAAACATACTGTTCTGGTGGATAGCTGATGCTCCCTGTAGTAATAACTCATTTGAAAATTACCCATTTTGGGTTTGCCCAGTGGCGCAGTGGTTGAGAGTCTGCCTGCCGATGCAGGGGATGCGGGTTCGTGCCCCGGTCCGGGAAGATCCCACATGCCGCAGAGCGGCTGGGCCCATGAACCATGGCCGCAGAGCCCGCGCGTCCGGAGCCTGTGCTCCGCAACGGGAGAGGCCACAACAGTGAGAGGCCCGCGTACCGCAAAAAAAAAAAAAAAAAATTATTCATTTTGTTAATGTAGATCTTAACCTGATTAAGAGGGGGTGAGTCTCTATGAACCTCTGAAACGCTGCTGTAGAATAATATGCTTAGTCATCAACTGCCAAAAAATGCCACCTTGCAGCAGAGCAAGGGACTTAACATGACTAAATTGCCAACAGCTAGGAGAATGGGCCAACTTTACGAATGCAGTTAAAGTAATGCCACAAGCATTACAGGACATCAGTGTTATTTTCTACCTTGTTGTCTTGAGAAGTGTCAATGTCAGTTTAAACACCCACATTCACTATGTTTTAAGAGCTAAGTAGAAATCATAATCTTGGGTCTCATTCTTAAGTATTGTTTTTGTCCATGTTTTTTGACATTGGGTTTTCTGTGGACTATGGATACAACATTTATTGCAAACTCCCACTCACTTCGACCATATCTGCCTGAACTATTTTTACAAACACATGGTGAAAATAAGACGTTCTCTGAAGTTTTACATCTGAATTTTTGCACTAAAGTCACTCTCCATGTTACAACCAGTGATCTTTCTAAAATACAAGTCTGACCTTGTCTTTGCTTAAAATCATTCAAGGCTCTCCATTTGTTTCAAGAAAAACTCTGAATACTTTCATGTGATTTATAAAGTCTTGCATAACCTAGGCCCAGCTATGGTCTGATTTCCTGAAAGTTTCTTTCTTTGCCTTACTAACTCCTACCTATTCTTCACTTCTCCATTTGTGACACATCCCCTGCGAAGCTTTCCCCTTACCTCCCAAGTCTGGGTTAGGTGCCTCACCTAGTTGTTTCCAGAGCACTTTCACCTTCCTGTTCATAACTAACCTGCTTACCTCTCAGTTTCCCCAGTTAGATTTTTTTTTTTTTTTTTTTTTTGCGGTACGCGGGCTTCTCACTGTTGTGGCCTCTCCCGTTGCGGAACACAGGCTCCAGACGCGCAGGCTCAGTGGCCATGGCTCAAGGGCCCAGCCGCTCCGCAGCATGTGGGATCTTCCCGGACCGGGGCACGAACCCACGTCCCCTGCATCGGCAGGCGGACTCTCAACCACTGCGCCACCAGGGAAGCCCCCCAGTTAGATTTTGAGTGGGAACAATGTTCATCTTATCACTGTATCCCAAGCACCTAGCACAATGCTTCACATAACACGGATGCAATACACATTAGTTGAATAAATGAAAGAAATAAGCCTCAATTTCCCAAGACAGTATTTTCAATGGTATGATCTCTCAATTAGCTCTAGGGCTAAGTTGAAAGGATCTCTCCAGACCCAAATTCCCACAGTCATCCCGATGGGTTTTGCCCCATTGAATGAGTGATACTTGAGTGGACCTCACAGTACCAATGAAATTTACTCTGGTGGGAAGGCTCAAAGTAATTTTAGGGCTCCTAACGCTGTCAGCAATAAATAATTGCAATAAAACTCTATTAAAGAAATGAATTAAGTAAGTGGAATGTGTCTGCATTTGAATGCTCCATCTGCAGAATTAGGGATGTACTTTTTTTCCCTAGAGCCTGGTCTTGGGTTATCCTGGGCTTTCCTCATAATTGCCTCTTAGGCAATCCATGTCATCATCAGTAAACCCAATCGTGTGTGTGTTTGTGTGTGTGTGTGTGTGTGTGTGTGTGTGTGTGTTCATTTACTAATAATTAACCCTGCTGGTAGAAAGAGCCAAAAAACGGTTATAAAAGTTATGGCCTAACAGACCCAGCATGGTTTGCTCTCTCTCCTCTTCCATTCTATCTCTCACTCACTTACACACATGCACGCTCACGCCCAAAAGTTGGAAGGGCTGACTTTCCAACTTAATTGAAAGTTACTCACCTGACAAGCTCCAAAGGATGTGCTCCTTTTTTCTTGCCATTTCCTCTTGAACTTCACACAGCATTAGTTCAATGTTCATAACTGCCTTAAAGAGGTCAGCCTGGGCTCCTTTAATCTCTAACTGTGCTTTTCCCGGGCTGATCATCTCTGAGATAGAGACACATGAGGTTTTCTGAAGCTCAGACAAATAGTCATGTTTCTTTTTCCCGAGGTAGAGGATATGCATATCCTCAATGATGTGGTAGTCCTGGAGGGTCAGTATCCTCTGGATCCACGCTTGGGCCTCATCTATCTTTTCCTGATCGGATCCCATCAGATTGAAGACAGGAAATCTATTTTCTCTCTTCTCTCTGGTCCCCTGGGGGACTGAAAACACTATCATAAGCAACCACAGAAGGCAGGTGGGTTTTAAACCAGTACAGAACAAAACACCATAGCCACTGTTTGCCCTGAGCATCCTTAGCAGTAGCAGCCTCAATTAAGTACCTACCTCTGAGAGCTTTGCTGGGTACAAAGAAAATCTAAATGTATAGTTTACAGTCTCCTTGGGGACACAGAGTTTAGCTTATCATGTCTTGCCCCTGCTGTGTTGCATTTGTCAATTTACAGATGAGTTCACCTTGTAATCTCATCCTGGATGCTAACCAACTATTATTTCTTGCTGAATGGGATTTTCCCTAAACTCTTGTTACCACCAGGTTTAAAATCAAATATCTCTGAAAGCCATAGATAAAGCCAATTTTTGAAAAATTGGAAATTATCATAGTATAATGAAACAAAGAAATACCCATAATTTCACTACCTGGGATTCCTTTTTATGTCTTATCTGTATATGACAGGACATTTTGCACCTCCACAACCAACATTTGGAGTTTAGTGCTGCTAAACAATGGAATATTACAGCAATGAAAAGGAGTGAACTTTAACTATACGGATAAATCTCAGAAACATACTTTGAGGGGAAAAAGTAAGTTGAACACTTAATATTTCTAGGCATTATTCTAAGTGCTTTACATGTATTATTTTATTCAATTCTCACAATCCTATGAAATACGTACTATTAGTAGGACCCATATTACAAATGAGGAAACTGATTCAGAAAGTTACTAAGTAACATGCCCATAGTAATAGGACTTGTAAGTGGTGGCCAGGGAGCTGGTAGGTGTGTGGGCAACCTGACTCCAGTGCTCATACAATTCTGCTTCCCAGTGAGTGATCTCAGGACAGTAGTGGTCATTAGCATCTTTTCCCCTGATTATAGCAGTTGGGTGGTACCAGGAGCTATGAAAAAGTACCAGGACATACCTAAAAGTAGGAGGGGGAGAATGGCCTCCCTCTGGTAACAATAAAAGCCAAAGTTTTAGACAACAGTAAAAAGTGACAGAGATTCTTATATTGATGACATACTTTTTAAAAAAACGCTTGTTCTGCCTGGGAGCTTATATTATTTTTAGGAGAAAATAAAAACAATGCATGGTGATATTTCATTTATCCATCATTATTAGGAAAGAAGAGTTGTTCTTCTAGGTAACTAAATTATTGAAATCACTCAAGGAGTCTCTTCTAGCACCAAAACATAATTCACTCTAACTATTTATTAGTTAAATACTTATAATAGAAACATACTTCCCTGCCTTCCTAAATAGTTTAACTTTTCCTTAATAATCTGAGATCATCGTCATTAATCATTATTAATGTCTGTTACTGTCCTGTACTATAATTCCTTTATCGATGTCCTCAAAAATTACTGAAGTAAATGGCAACGCCTGGCCCCATTTTTCAGATTAATGATATAGGGACATTTGTATGTTCCTCTTGCATATTATCCTCTCCTAAAACTCCTCTTATCTAACTTCCCTAGAGTCACTGTGGTTTCCCAAACATGCAGTGCATTTGTTTGCTTCTGTGAGTTTTCTTCACTTTGGGTGCCCTACCCCCACCAACTCTGGCCATTGAAAATCTTGCCATCCTCAAAGCCCAACTTAGAACCATCTTGTCCATGAAGCCATTCTTGCTCCCTTCCAGTCAAAGGGCATCTCTCCCTCTTCTAGGCCAGCTTGGGAGTCTGTCCATCCTCTCATTCATTATTTATCCCCTGGCATTTGTTTAATGCTTCGTAATTTACAGAACATTTTTACATAATCTCCAGTTATCCTCACAACAATCTCTCATTATCACCATTTTACAGATAGATAAATAGGTTCATAAGAGGTGCAGTCACAGGCCAGAGCTCTTCAAGTTCCCTCTTCTTCATTTCCAACACTGCTGGACACTGAATGTCCAAAAGTGAACTCTTCTAATAAAGGGTATAAGCAAATCATTTCGACCCTAATAGAAAATAGCCTAATAGTTTCTATTGCTGGTTGAATGTCTGGTGTTCTTAACATCTATAGAACACTGTGGATTAAAAGACTATTTCAGAAGTACACATCCTAGTTGTCATGACACAGTTCCATCTCAGTCCACTCAAACTCCTCTACAGGAATGGAGTTATAAGACAAAGTTAATCCTTCTCCAACAACTACCAGGATTGGTTTAATCCAGTGATCCCCAGACCTGGTTCTGCAGCAAAACTGACCAGGAAGCATTGAAAAATATACATGTTTGGCCCAGACCCAAAGTTCCTGAATCAGAATCTGTAGAGTTGGGCCATACATATTTTTGTTTGTTGTTTGTTTTAAAGTTTCCATCACAATCCCAATGATTACTCAGGTTTGGGTAGCATTGGTTTAATCCACTTATTATTATCTGGTATTACTTAGATGTATTTTCTATGATTACTAATAAGTAACCCCATTTAGATGGCACTCCATTCAAATCAGAAAGCGTAACTGGCTTAGTAAGCTTATGGAAAAAAAAAAAATAGACATCTATTTGTGAACGAACTACCCACACTGTGGATTACCTACTTCAACTTAGCTTCTCTCTGTTCATATCATGAAACTAGACTGAGCAAAAACAGAATCATGGTCAGGTATAGAGCACATTGGTATCCAGGCAGGAGCACAATGAAACATGTTTGGCTTATTTATTCATCTTCTCCCCTCCATTAGTTCGGATGATCAAGAATAGAATGAGCCTATGATGGTAGACTCTATTTCTAGATCCGTGAGTTTCTTACTCACCACCAGGGTAATTGTTGAGACCCTGCAGCTTCAACTTATTCTTTTCCATTTCAGTGCTGAAAACCTACGAGAAGCAAAACAGAGACGAGAGTCCTAAGTGGGGCTTTTAGCCACTGTCATCAAAATCCCTCTCTCTGCCTACACTCACATACTTGACCTCATCCACTCTTTCATCCCCCATTTCCACTGCCACAAATCTAAAGCAGCCTTTAGGAAAGTCCTCGGGAACAGCAAGTGCGGCACTGCACTCTATTAGAACATGTAGGGGAAACAAGTATAGGAAAAATGGAAAAGAAAAAACAAACAAAAACACCTTAAAATCTGGCATACAAAGAAGGAGAATGTACATCCCAAGGCAAAATATCATTTCTTCATTTATTCATTCATTCATAGATATTAATGCCTTGCTAATTGCACATTAGGCACTGAACTAAAGCTGTGGATATGTCACTGAAGAAGACAGAGGAAGATGCTCTTGTAATCAATAAAACAAATTCATTTTAAAAAGTGATACACACACCATGCTTTGTTTGTAGATTAAATAAATGATCAATTCCTGTAAAGTGCTTATAATTGTACCCAGCATATTATAACTATTCAATATGTTAGCTATTGTTATAATTATTAGTATGTGACAGTCTACACACAAAGATTTATGTATATTGCCAGGTAGATCGTTTAACATAGTATCTATTTGAAAAAACTCATCTCTCCTAGGGTTTGGAACCACCATGCCCAGGGTCTTCCTTGTTTAAAGTTGATGCAATTGGCAGTAATTCTTCATTGAAAAAGATGGTAAATAACGTAGTAAAGACTACATTTTTCATTGCATCTGAACTTTAATAATGAAGTTTCTTAATCTGTAGTACTTTTTCTTCATAAATTATATTTGCAGCTGCTATTTACAGAGCAAAAAAGCCCTCAATCTTACCATGCTTATTTAGTACCTGGAGAGGTCATAACAAGGAGGGACTTCCCTGCCCTTCAAAACAAATGACATAACATTATCTGCTGATAAACAGACTAATAACAGCTGCCAAACACAACATGGATAAAAATCAGTTCTCTTACAAAGTCACTTCAAAGTCAGTGTGTGTTGCAGGGTTAGAAATCATTTAGGCAAGGCTTTTGAACTGAATGTGAAAGAAAACTGTAACTTAATCAGTATCAATAACATAGAGGGTGTGGATAACAAGCAGACAGGCTGCAAGTAGTTTGGAAAAGTAGATCCAAAGGACAAGAATTTGGCAGTTTTTCCAGCTCTGTCCACGAATGACTAACACCTCATGTGAGGAATGTGTTCCTAGTAAGGAGTTCCTTTTTCTGAGACGTGATGTCTGGCACAAGGTAGATATGCAATACATATTTGTTAAATAACCAAATGAATGACTGTTCATGGCCTTTTACAGATACTCAGTGGCACCCAGGACCCTTATCATCATGAAATACGAGTGAACACAGTATTTCAGTCAGCTGGGGAGTTATTTACTCATTGTCATCCATGAACTGGAAATTCATGAGTGTGTGAACATAAATATCACTTTATTGTGAGCTCAGTATGGGTTGGTCTTCCTGAGTCAGGTCCACTCTAGATGCCTGACAAATCCATTTTCTGGAATGTAGGGACCTTGCCAAGGTAATGCCCCCTGTGAAGAACTGTGTAAGTTGCCCTCTGATCTTTCTGAACATACACCCCTCATTGAAAGACTTATTTAGGAAGAAAAGATGTGCTTAGCAGAAGACCAGAGGTGTACACATATGTGTATGTGCACGTCATACCTCCACATGGATATAATGTAGTGTTAACATTGAAAAAAGCCTGAAGGAATGGTCAATGTTCAGGGTATAACATAAGTTACTTTGTAAGATAATCTTCTCCTTTGAGTTACAAAACTGAAAGCTGTATCATCTTTCAAGTTATTTTTTCTGTGGTTTTGCTTAGTGGTTCAGAACACAGGCTTTGGGGTCAGACCAACAGACACAGGTTGGTATCTTGGCTCAGCCACTGGATTGGTGAGTACATATTAACCTCTGGTCCCATTTGTAAAATGGAGATGACAATAGTGGCTTCATCATGGGACTGAGGGGAGAATGAAGAGAGACAGCTTCTTCTTGGCACAGTATCTGGCTGATGCAACTCATGGCAACTACTGTTATTATTAGCCCCTGGGGGAGCCCTCAGACTGTGGTTGATCTTTTCTGTATTGTTGAACCGCCATTTACATTTCTGTTTGTATGTTGAAGAGAATGAGAGCCTTCTTTTCTAGTTGTGGTTCATTCCTCTTACAGGGATGTGGTGCTTTATGGACAGTCCAGAGATGTACTCAGGGCACCTATCTGGGCCCAGTAACAGTCCTCTGCTGGGGGCGGGGGGAGGACTGGTGAACTTCATTCGAATGACAGGATGTTTAATTTTGTCAAGAAGGTAAGCTACTTCATTGGGTAATTCACCAATCTTTCAGGTCAGCTGTGGATGAGACAGTGGTGTACTGGAGCTGGCTTACACTGGCTCATGAGACCCCACTGTGAACACCTCTTTCCAATTCCTTCTTCAGTGATGTAACATGGCTAGCTTGACATCAGCAATGGAAATCAGTAAACACTACAAACCTCCCTGTGTCTAGTGAGGCAGCAAGAGGAATAAGAACCTTTACACTTGTTCCAGAAAAGAACAAGATAGAACAAGTCTGTTTCCTTGTAGGGAGAGAGAAAATGGCAACCACCCACACGGAGACAGCCTGGGAGGTGGGAAAGAGAAGGGGTAGGAGTAGGGGACCCCATAAAACTAGGAGGCTCCTTACCTTTAAGGAGCAGAGGGAAGAATAAATGCCAATAAAGGACAAAAGAGAAGCTAGGTAGTGAGGTTAACATGGCTTGTACAATGACATTCTTTACTAGGTCAGAAGTGAGCAATTTATAAAAATTAAATTTCACCAAGTTAGACCATCACCATGCTGTACAGTACTTAACAGGCCCCGTGTCTTACTCTGGAGATACTAAACAGATGTTGTTGAGTGAATGAATGAACAAACGAACTGAAGTACATTTCTAAGACATTAACTTACCTTATATAACTGCTGTTCTTTTGGGAAGATCACAAACTTTACAGTTAATTGTTGCAAATGGTGTCTGGCAAACATTAAAACTTCATTAAACATAATCTCTGCTGCTTCAGAGATTCCAGTCCCAAGGGCAGGAAAGGAAATGGAAGTTATATTTAGCTCAAGGCATTTTCCCAAGCATTTCTTCATTGCAGTTTCCAATGTCTGCAGGAAAAACACAAATTCAACATCAGCCTTGAGTCAAAAATAAGACTTCACTTACCCCTTAATCCTGCCTGTATTTTACAATGCCAGCCTCCACTATTCCTCAGGGCCATGTCCATCCCTCCTCAGAGGACAGGAAAGGTACCACTCCATAGGGGACCCATTATAGCTATAAGGTTAGATGATGAGAAATGAAAGGGCTCAGAAAGTGGTCCATTTTGTGCCATTCAGTACGTCTGAGCATCGTGATTTCCCTCAGTTTATGTAGCCTTCTCCCCAGGTTAGAGAGCCAACCTTCAGTTTATCCCCACTTACCTGCCACTTCTGGGTCAGAAGAGCTTTAATAAAAGGCTTTATTTAAAGCTCTAAATAAAGAGCTTTAATAAAAGGAGGTAAAGGTTAAAGTAAGTAAGCAACATTTATTTAATGTCATTAAGATCTGTTACATAATTTATTTTTGGCAGATTTACACTTCCATCAATGTTTCAACATTCAAACTGAATACTAATGTAGGAAGGTTATCTAATAACCTTCCTACATTATACTAATATATATTATCCTAATTACATATACTAATTACACTAATATATATTAGTTATACTAATGTAGGAAGGTTTTACTAATGTAGTAAAAACTGAGGGGTAGAGAGTGACTGGAGGACCAATTTGGGATTTGAGGGCTCTCTAAACAAGAGAAGACCAGAAATGGAGACAAAATAAAGATAGACAAAGTTAGAAAAGGGGATTAAGTTTCCCTCTCTCCACTTGTCAGTAGGTTCCCCCTATTCTTTAATGCATGTAATTTACGTCCCTCAGTTGTAGAGTCAGGCAGAAAGCTAAGCTCCACCACAGGCACAGACGCCACAGGCGATAGATTTGACTGGAATGGTATTGGAAGGGAGATCCAGGTACTCCTGGAATTTAACAGATGGCAGGAGATATGGAGAGGCTGAATCCCAGGCCCACTACTAAAAGGCCTACAGGGTCACTGGGTGCGCTGACGTGAACAAGTGTGCAGACTGAGGGAGCCCTGATGTTTCTGTGTCTATTTGCGGTAGGTCCACTTAAAATTTAGACATGGGTTAGGTGGTATTTTAAATTAAACTTCTTAAGATAACTTGTGACAGCAATACCTGTTTAGTATTTCAGGTATTCACAGGAGTACTAGAGAATGGGGATTATTCCACTTGACAATAACATTTCATGAATGTAATCACAGGATGGAAATTCAACAGACAACATAGACTCTGGAGATACAGAAAGATAAATTTATTTTGACCTTACCAGTTTTTGTTCAGAATATCCTGAAGGCCACAACACATGGTATACATATTTGCAGGGCAATTTAAATCCTTTTGTGACCAGTACCAACTGGGAATCTAGTGGTGTGTTAGTCATATTTTGGCTAAATTCCCTTTCTATTTCATCTCCTGCTGCTTGTAGAATTGATTTTGACACAGATGTAGCTCTAAGACCACCATGTGTATATACAGAATTAACAATTACATTCGTCTGAAAAGGGAAAAAAATGAACAAGATTCAGTGTTAAATTACTTTTTTTTAAATGACTAATTTAAATCTTTATTTCCCTGAAGAGCTTTGAAAAATACATTTGAAAATCCTAAATCCACAGAAATATCACTTAATAATGGATATAAAATTTCCAAAGCGTGATCATTTGACTGCCATGAATCTGTCTGTCCTAGTCAGAAATTAGGTAAAGTATGTAGATGATACAAGTTTTATTGCAAACATCTGTCAGCCCCTTGCTGGCTTATACCCCCAATATCCCAGATTCACAGCATTCTCTATGATTTGTTTTAAGCTTTATCCATAAGTGGTTTCACTCTCTGCCCCACTGTCATCACTTTTTGCTGTTTCTATGTGAATTTTCATTTTGTCTTACAGAGTGAAAATAAAATTTCTCAGGCAGTTTCTATCCCCTAAAGTTTGTGTTTTTTAAGGTAAGTAGTACATGGTGAAAGAAAGCACAAATGGGACATAAAAGTCTTTGGTGGGAAATAGGCCTCCTTCTTGGTGGGGTCCCCAGATCCCCCAATTTATCCTGATGGCTTTGGCTCCCTTTGGGGGTAACCTCGGTACTTCTCATGGATGTTAATGAATGTGTCACTTTGAAAGTGAAATCAGAATTTGCAAGTCGGGGGCATTGGCATCCTTTACAAATTTTAAAGTTCCTTGTGTTGGCAATAATTAAATACAATAAAATTTTAGTTAAAGGGATAAGTTACTCAACCAGGATGTTTCCACTTTAATTTTAAATTGGCATATTAATGATTTATCAAATGAATATTTCATCTCATGGGGTCCCCGCAGTCTTCTTTCTAATTGTCTTGCAGGCAATAAATGGCATATTTTCACTTGTGATTAAGTCTATTTGATTGTGTCCATAGGAGAGTCAGATCCAGGGGAAAAATAGAGAATATAGCCTTATATTCTTTCTCTCTCTTCCTCTGTTGCAACCCTTGCTCCCTGCTGCCCCCTTCAGTTACTCATCGGTAATTTGTTGAACACCCAGTTGCATGCCCAGAGACCAGCCCCACGGCTACAGAGATGAACAAGCCACGATTTCCACCTTCGAGCTACTCCCTGCCTGGCAGAGAAGCTGCACTAATTCAGAAGTACCTAGGTTCACTGTTACCCTGACTCTCTCCCCTCCCTGTCAGGGTCCTCACCTTTGTGCCCTATGATCCCTGGCTAAATGCTACGTTACACTTTGTATCCTCCACAGCTCCTGGCACAGAGCCATATACTCAGAATATGATTTACAGCTCCGCTTAGGTCTCCTGACTGGTCCAGCCTACTACTTTTGATCTGTCAATTCCTCTGTATCTCTCTGATCCGTCATTCTAACCACCCAGGCCTCTTCTGCCAATTTAAAACTCACATCTTCTGAAGTAATCCTTCTTGATCTACTACACTCCACTCTTGTCACAAATGTATATACTCTTAAATATGAATTCACTTTGTATTAAGACTTTTTTGTTTATTATTGCTAGGTTGCTTTAGAAATGTTCAGATGGTTTGTCTCCCTAACGAGATTTTTCAAATAGAGAATCTTTTTACATAAAAAGAATAAAATAGATTTTAAGTTCCTCAGAATCAAAGATTGTTCTATTTCCTCATGGTGCCTAAGAATAATGGCAATAATAATTATAAATACTTACCACATGCCAAGTTTTATTCTAAGCAGTTTATGTGTATTGATTCCAACTCTAAGATATAAGTGCTATTATTATCCTTATTTTACGGATGAGGAAACTGAGGATCAAACCGTAAAGTAATTTGGTTCAGGTCACCCAGTTAGTAAGTGGCAAAGCTAGTATTGAAATCCAAATGGTCTGGCTATGAAATCCATACTCTTAACCTTACTTAAGAAGATGCTTTCTAAACCGTGTTTGAAATAGTATATGCTCAAAACATACTTGATAGGTAACAAACAGTTCAGGGATACCCTTTGGGAGTGCAAGAGAATAAAACAAAGACTTACTTCCTGCATTTCAATGTGGCCCTGGACAATCTGGAGAGTCAGGTTGTTCACAACCATAGTATTGAAAAGGTCGGTGGCTTCTTGACTCACCCGGGACCCCAGCTCGTTTCTCCCTAGGATGGCTTCTGAAATGGTTTTAAAGGCAGCAACAGTAGGGTCCTCATTGCTTACCAGGTGAATTTCTTTCAAATTATTGGCTAGTTGCATGTTTTGGAAATAACGCTTGATAGTTTCCACAATGACCTGTGTACACAAATCCAGAGGGAACTGGAAAATCCCAGAGCTCAGGGCTGGAATAGCTACTGTCTCAAGGCACCCATTATGATTGACAAAATCCAAAATATTTATAATGGCTCTACGCAGTTTATCGATACATTCCTGTCTATCCATTAACCCCCACCGAGGCCCAACAGCATGGATAATGAGTTTGCAGGGAAGCTTCCCTGCTCCTGTGATAGCTATGCCACCAGTTGGAATTTTGCCACATAAGGAAACATATCTTCTGCTCTCCTCTTGGATTTCAAGGCCGCCAGCTTTCACAAGGGCCTGGGCCAGGCCTCCCCCATGAATGAGGTCTTCATTGGCTGCATTCACCACAACGTCAACAACATGTCTGGTGAGGTCATCCTTCCAGACAGATAACTCTAGCCTGGGCACCAGCATTTTTCTGAAGACTTGTAGAGACTCACTGTTACCTTCCTGGGCTGGAGAAACTAGGGTAAAGATACAGCTAAATTTTTTCTGGAGGACTTCCCACAGCTGACTCTCATTATTTTTTAAAATTTTGAAGTCATTGTGATTAATGGAAATTTGCCGACTGTAGTTTTCTCTGAGATTATCAATCTCTGGAAAGGGAGAGAAGATAAAAAATAAAGAAATGAGCAAGCGTCCCTTTGAAAAGGATGTAATTCTACTTCACACCAGGAGACTGAGCTTCTTCTGTGCAAGAGGAAAGACAAGCTTCCTCTAGGCCCCTTCCTGATTCTCCCTCTCACCTAGACCTGTAATTAGACCAAAGATATCCAAGAGTTTTCAATGGTAAGTCACCATAAAGTGCTTAGTCGTGTGCCCGGCATACAGTAAATATTCAATAAGTGGTAGCTACTATGATACAATGATGGTGGTTTAAAATTGTGCATATCAGGGCTCATAGATTTTAAAAATCTACATAAAAATGGCAAGTGTGGGAAGACCCATGCTTAAGGCACAAGTATTAGAAAGGACTTACTTATGAGTCAAAAATATGTGGAGGCTTTATTCATAACTCATTAGCCTTTGTCAGTGTCTTGGCTTGGGTTCTCCTAGGAGCTGATTCTGAGGCGGAGGTTTGAGTGTAAGTTTATTTGGGAGGTTATCCCAGAAAACACCAGGGGTGTGGGATGGGAAGAGGAGAGTGGGAAAGTGAGACAGGGAAAGGAAAGAAATGAATAAAATGGGTGTTACAAAGCAAATGAAGCTTTAACTCCACAGGGGGACAGTTTAGACCATGTGTCTCAGAATTATGTCACCAGAGGGGTAAAGGAGCTGGGATATTTGTCCAGTTTTTATCAGTCATTGGTCGAGGATGCTCCTGGGGACATAGTCCAGCACATGGGCGGAGCACTGATGATATGACAGTAAACAATTCTCCATCATACTCTAGTTTTGTAGCGCGATTTTGGTGGAATTAAAACTGATTGGCTGGGCTTCCCTGGTGGCACAGTGGTAGAGAGTCCGCCTGCCGATGCAGGGGACACAGGTTCGCGCCCCGGTCCGGGAAGATCCCACCTGCCGTGATGCGGCTGGGCCCGTGAGCCATGGCCGCTGAGCCTGCGCGTCCGGAGCCTGTGCTCCACAACGGGAGAAGCCACAACAGTGAGAGGCCCGCATACTGCCAAAAAAAAACACAAAAACTGATTGGCTAAAAATTATTTACTGCATGTGGCAGCAAGATGATGTGCTGCTCAGATCCCCCTTCAGTGAAGGGGGCAGTATGGTTAGCTGACAGCCTCCAGTTGTTAGCCCCTCAGGGCCCATCTCAGCCTTCCAACCCAGGTCACGCTATTCTCAGGGTGGCTCCCATCAATGGTTGAACAAGGCCATTGATGTCCAATGTGGGACTCCGCCAATGAGCAACCTCAGACTGGCAGAGCTTTTTTTTTAATTAATTAATTAATTAATTTTTGGCTGCATTGGGTCTTAGTTGCTGCATGTGGGCTTTTCTCTAGTTGCGGTGAGCAGGGGTTACTCTTCGTTGTGGTACGCAGGCTTCTCACTGCAGTGGCTCCTTTTGTTGCAGAGCATGGGCTCTAGGCGCACGGGCTTCAGTAGTTGTGGCTCGCGGGCTTTAGAGCGCAGGCTCAGTAGTTGTGGCGCACAGGCTTAGCTGCTCCGCGGCATGTGGGATCTTTGCGGACCAGGGTTCGAACCCGTGTCCCCTGGATTGGCAGGCGGATTCCCAACCACCGCACCACCAGGGAAGCCCGGACTGGCAGAGCTTCGCCAGGTTTACATTACAGTCTGATGGTTCCACCTGCCCAATCCAGTTTCTTCTCTTTTCCTTTTACCTTCTGCATTCCTAACTCCATCTCAGTTTCCGCGTCCTGGAGAACCCAACCTGTGCCAGTGTATTTCATGGGGTCTAGGGCATCATTATTATATGCCACTGAGAAAGGAAAAACGATGCCAACTAAACCTATCAGTGGGTAGAGAGTAGCCTTACTTCAGAGATGTGAAAAAAATGTGTGCCCTAAAACAGATTATAGTGTAGTAATTATTTTTTACTTCAATTCCCATTTCTAATCTGAGCCACCTAGAAAGACCTCTGGTGACCTCAATTACAATCACCTAAAAGCAGCAGCACATGAGTAGTCCGAGCCAACAGGCTTGTGCTTTGGTTGAAAATCTCAAGTGGGCCACCCAAGTTTAGGCAGGTTCCGTTTTGGCTCTTTTTTTTTTTTTTTTTTTTTTTGCGGTACGTGGGCCTCTCACTGCCGTGGCCTCTCCCGTTGCGGAGCACAGGCTCCGGACGCGCAGGCTCAGCGGCCATGGCTCATGGGCCCAGCCGCTCCGCGGCACGTGGGATCTTCCCGGACCGGGGCACGAACCCACGTCCCCTGCATCGGCAGGCGGACTCTCAACCACTGCGCCACCAGGGAAGCCCCCGTTTTGGCTCTTACAAGCCTTGTTGAGCAAGGAGACAATCAGTGGGTCACCTCTTATCAACAGTTTCAGTTCTAGGGCTGTGGTCAGAAGGGTCTCACATCTTGTGGGCAAAGGATAAGATCAACGGGAGCCCTAAGGGAACACATCTGCTGGTGCCACATTGCTTCTGAAGCAGTCCCCCTTCTGAGGCATATGCCCGGTCCCCACAAGGTCCTGCAGTCACGCACCTGAGCATCTGTGGGGGAGATAGTCTCCTCTGTATTCCCCTTTCTCCACTGAGGAAAGATATGAGCAAAGATTTTCTGAGACAAGAGTGGGAGTGAGGTGATCCTACCTGATTTCTCATTGTAAGCTGCTGCTCCGACACCCTGTGAAAAGTGAGAGTGGTTTAAAAAAAATTGAGACCGAATGATTTACAGATTACTGATAACAAATACCGCTTCATAAACACAAAGCAACAGAAACCTTCCTAAGAACACTGGGTTTGAGGGGGAAGGGGAACACGTTTGTTTGTTTAATCAGTGTGCCTGAGATACCTGAAATACTAAATGTTCCAGCCAACACTGACTCTACCCCGCTTCCCTAGAGGCCAATGCACTTTTAATTCTGGATGGGATGAGGGTCTGGAGATTACCACTTGAAAAGGCTCAAAGGTCACAGACCAAAATGACCCAAAACTCTCACAGGATCCAATCTCCAAAGGTTTGTGGGGTTTCTCTAGACAGAACAACATGGGGACATGAGCCTCATCAGCTACACCTCCCCATCTACCACTTTCAATTGCTTACTTCATGATACAAGCCTGAATGTGGAATTTTCAGGATAAACAAATGAGGTGCCTTTTCCCTAGTCCCTTATTTTTATTCCTCCTCCATCCTCCTCCTCCCTGCGTGCTGCAAAAGTAGAATTGTTGAATGAGTAGAGAGAATAAAAATGATACTGAGGTGACATTTTTTTAAAAATCACCCATCCTCATGTTGACTCTGTTGATTATACTAGCATATTCTGAGTCCCCATCTCTCGCATGGGGAAAGAGAAAACTTTTACTGGGAGAGTAAAACCAAATAAGTATACCAGTTATAACTGAAGACCCCAGATTTTTTGCTGTTACAGGAAGAACTATTCACGGGCTGATCAAAGTTTATTACTTATATACATTTATGCTTTTTACCTTGGAAAAGTCCATCCTCCAGGTCTCTGGGGTCTTTCAATGTTTACTCTGTTTTGTCTTTCCCAAATGTGGCGGCCTCCTTCTAGGAATGAATAGGATGTAATATGATGAGCATCTTAGGGAATTTGGTGAGAATACACAACAGGAAGACTAAACAAGATTTCTGATCTTGAGTGACTTTTAATTTCACTTGGTGAAGATGCACACATTGCTTTTGCTGCTGTTGTTACTGTTTACCCTCTATCCTTTACAGAGAGATTCAAAGAAGGGAAATAACTGTATGGGCTACAGCAGGGAAAGCTTTATGAGGAAGGTGAGGCTAGAGCCAGGCCTTAAAGGACGAAGCAGGCTTTTACATATTTAGAAGAGGATGATGATACCAAATAGTAAAACTATGCACAGCATTCAAAGAGCAATGAGGAAAAAACCAGCCTATGGGTGAGTGAAGACCCCTGAAGGTGTCCAAAGAGAGGGAACTGTGCTTATGCCTGTGGAGGACATACGTTACTGAGTTTGTGATAAATATCTCTGATCGAATTAGAAAGGGGATTGTCTGGATAAAAATCAGAGACCGTGGGAAAACATATTTTAATAATTTTTCCTTCTAACAGGTAGGAATGAAAGACTGTGAATTTTGAGGAGAATAATAATAAAAATGCTTAAAGACACCATTGCCCACACTTGTTTCCACATAGTTGCCTCTAGGCCTCTGAAATGATTTCTGATGCCTCTACAATAGGAAAATTTTGTGCGACTCTCTACAGCATCAGAGCACCATCATTCTTTCTTTTTTTTTGGTAATATTTATTTATTTTATTTTTGGCTTTGTTGGTTCTTCATTGCTGCGCACAGGTTCTCTAGTTGCGGCCAGCAGTGGCTACTCTTCGTTGTGGTGCGCGGGCTTCTCAATGCAGTGGCTTCTCTTGTTGCGGAGCACGGGCTCTAGGCATCTGGGGTCAGTAGTTGTGGCTCGTGGGCTCTAGAGTGCAGGCTCAGTAGTTGTGGCTCACGGGCTTAGTTGCTCCGCAGCATGTGGGATCTTTCTGGACCAGGGCTCGAACCCGTGTGACCTGCATTGGCAGGAGGATTATTCTTACATGTCAGGAAAAGCTGCAAGTCCAAGTATAATCCAAAAATGCAGGGAGAAGACGCATTTTTGCCTCCAGAGGGCACTGCTGTTTTCACAAAAGAAGGAAAACTGCCGCATCTGCTCCCACTGTGGGCTTCCAGTGGGTTTTTCTTTAGATGATGTTGCACTTGTTTTCTTTTTTTCTCATTATTAATTTTTATTGGAGTATGGTTGCTTTACAATGTTGTGCTAGCCTCCACTGCACAACGGAATGAATCAGCCATACACATACAGATATCCCCTCCCTTTTGTACTTCCCTCCCATCTAGGTTACCACAGTATATTAGGTAGGGTTCCCTGTGCTATACAGTATGTTCCCAGAAACCGTCTATTTTATACATGGTATCAATAATGTATATGTGTCAATCCCAGTCTCCCAAGCCCTCCCTCCCCACCCCTTCCCCCCTTGGTATCCATACATTTGTTCTCTATGTCTATGTCTCTATTTCTGCTTTGCAAATAAGATCATCTATACCATTTTTCTAGATTCCACATATATGCTTTATGATACGATATTTGCTTTTCTCTTTCTGACTTAATTCATTCTGTATGACACTCTCTGGATCCATCCACGTCTCTACAAATGACCCAATTTTGTTCGTTTTTGTGGCTGAGTAATATTCCATTGCATATAGGTACCACATCTTCTTTTCCATTCCTCTGTTGATGGACATTTAGGTTGCTTCCATGTCCTGACTATTGTAAATAGTGCTGATATGAACATAGGGTGCATGTGTTGTTTTTGAATTATGGTTTTCTCTGGGTATACTCTTGTTCAGACCAGGCTTCAAGGGCTCTGGGATAGACTTGACAGTGGCGGATGACACTCTTTTAACCCCAAAGAAATTAAAAACAAGGAGCGTATTGTCCAAAACATTCAATCTCTTCTATTTTATTTTAACAACAATAGCAACAAAAGCCTTCCCAGCTTTCCATCACTGGTTCCTACTATGTTCCTTTCTCTTCATGGGCAGCATGAAGGAGCTGACTCTCCATCCACCTGTCTGCTCAGCCCCCTGCAGTCTGACTCCCAGCTCATCCCCAGCCTCCTCTGAAACTGCTCGCAGTGTCTTCCACGTGGCTAACCCCAGTGGACTCTCTTCTGTCCTAATCTTTATTTGACCTCTCTCTATAGTTTCATTCTTCATTTCATTCTCTGATTCCTGAACCTCTGCTTTTTGGCTTCTCCTATACCATCTTCCCTTGGTTCTTTTGTTATCTCTCACTTTGCCTTTACAGACCTTTCCCCTGGATTCAGCCTCAGTCAACTGTCCCAGGATTTTGTCAAGAGGCACATCTCAGCTCATTCTGTACACCCTCAAAGGGTGATCTCATCCACTCTCACGACTTCAACTCACCAGATGCAAATATGACTCCCACATCTGTATCTCTAGGCTCTCCTAAGTCTCACTTTTCAAGACTACCTGAACGTCCCATAGTCCCCTCAAACACAGCCTGTGCAAAACTGGACCCATAGTCTCCTCATTTCCACTCCCCGCACCGCTACCTACCCTCACCCAACCCCCTCCAAAATCCATGCTTTATCTCCTAGATTCCACAGCTTGGTAAATGATACACCATTCATCCACTCAAGTCAGAAATCTAGAATCTTCTCTTCTGTCCCATATTCAACTCATCACTGGGTCTTGTCCACCTAAATCACTTTCAGATACGGCCCAACCCTCCTTGCCCATTGTTACCACTTCACTTCAGGGCCTCAGGGCCCCTTGCCTGAGCTATGGCAATACATTCTTTTTAAACATTTAAATGTACTTAATTTTATGTTTTATTGTTTGAATTGTTCAAATTTTGAAACTATAAAAGGCTCCCTCCTACTCCCCTCACTAAATTCCCTTCCCAGAGGCAATCACTGTTATTAGCTTCTCCTGTGTCCTTCCAGAAGCATTTTTACACAAAAGCATCTTTTTTTCCTCACAAAGAAGGCATTTATTTGAAAAGCACTCTCTGCTCAAAACCTTCAGCAGACTCCATCACCTGTGGTAAAGCTCAAGCTCTTCAGCCTGGCATTCAAGGGTCTCTTTGCCATATCCGTTTCCCAGCCTCCCCATTACATACCCAATGCTCCGGCGGAACTACAGTGCTGCGAAACTACTCGATGTTCTCCAAACTCTCCTTCACCTCTGGGTCTTTGCCTTCATGGGGAGGAAGCTCTGGGACTTCACCTTGGTCAGAGTGCTCTTCAGAGCCTGTGCCCATCCTCAAAAGGTAGCATGTTATACACACTGCTCTGCATCTTCCGTTTTCCATTTAATGTATTCTAGAGATCTTTCCATGTTGGCACATAGAGAGGGTCTTCCTTCTTTCTACTGCTCATTGCATTCCATTGCATAGATGCACTATAAGTTATTCAACTGCTAGTACCCTCTTTTATGGACACAAGGAGTTTCTAATCTTTTTTTTTTTTTTTTTTTTTTTGCGGTACGCGGGCCTCTCACTGCCGCGGCCCCTCCCGTCGCGGAGCACAGGCCCCGGACGCGCAGGCTCAGCGGCCATGGCTCACGGGGGCCCAGCCGCTCCGCGGCACGTGGGATCCTCCCGGACCGGGGCACGAACCCGCATCCCCGGCATCGGCAGGCGGACCCTCAACCACTGCGCCACCAGGGAAGCCCTCTAATCTTTTACTATTATAAAAAAGGCTGTAAAGAACAACTTAGTACATAGGTCACTTCACAGAGGTGCTAATCAATAAACGGGACAAATCCCTAGAAGTGGAACTGCAGAATAGGGATGTATATGCAGTCGTAATTCTGATAGCACTGCCAAATTGCTCTTCATAAAGACTCACCCATTTCCAGTCTTACCAGCCACGTGCAAAAAAACCTTACCTCTGGCCTCTCCACCTCCATTCATCCCTGCATGGAAATGTGTCCTTCACATGATTGTCAACACCAGCTTTCTAAAATGCACATCTACATGTCACTCTCCTGCTTGCCCTGCCTACGAGCCTTCCATATCTCGTTAACCGATCTTGAAGACTTTTCACTGTCTAGAACTGTGCTGTCCAGTGTGGGTCATTAGCCACACGTAGCTCTTGAGCACTTGAAATGTGGCTAATCACAACGGAAAGGTGATGTAAATGTGAGATAAACACTGGATTGCAACGACTCAGGATGACAAAAAAGGATGTAAAATATGTCATTAATAAGTTTTTAACATTGATTACATGCCTAAATGGTTAATTTAGGATATAGTGAGCTAAATAACATAAAATTAATTTCACCTGTTTGTAATTTAAAAATTATAGCTACCAAAAATTTTAAAATTAATATGTAGCTCACATTATATTTCTATCGGACAGCACTGGTCTAGACCCTTCCTCTGTCATCTCCCTTACTCATCACGGCTTCCCAAGGCCTCAGTGTCCCCTCTGTGCTTCAGATGCAGTGGTCTCTGTGCTTTTGATGCTCCCCATCCCTCCCTCTCCTTCTCTCTTTTAAGATTCTTCTTCAAACTTCCTATCAAGGCCTTCAAGAGATTTTGCTTTTTTAGTCACAAGTCTACCTCACCTTACCAGCCGGTGAGGTCAGGTGCCTCCCCTTTCACCTTTATTCCCTAGTACACAGGGCACAGCATGCAGTTCAGTATTGGCCAAACAGAGAAATGAGAGCAGAAAAGCCCCAAGAGCCAGTCTAAAGCATAGCGTTAGAGAAGGTAACATGTGATGTGTCACAACGCAGGTGAACAAATTCAAATTTTTAAAAAATGTAGGTAAGTTTAACCTGAATTCAGAATATGAATTACATTTCAGCTGCAAATAATAGTAACAACAGTAAGAGTTAAAAGGAATCAAAAACTCGGGAGAAACTTTCTTTGACTTGAGCATCTGCCCAGCCTCCATCCTCACCAGGGGAGGCTTGGCCCTGGGCGCGTCTCTCGACCGCTTCTCCCCGGCCCGTTCCCCGCCCGAGTCCGCAGGAGAGGAGACCCGGGCGCCTCGGCGCCCTACCGCCCCGGGAACAGGGGACGGGACCTACTCACCCGGCAGTCCGCGGCAGGGAGGGCAGCGAAGAGAGGAGCGGGTGCGGCTCTGCCGGGAACCGAGAGAGATCTCCGGGAAAGCGAAACTGAAACTTTGCGCTCCAGGGCGGCGGGGCCCGACGCACCCCTGCCAGTGCCCGGCACAGCGGCGTCGCGAGTCGCGGCGTCATCCCCATGCGGAGAGCCATGGCTTCGAACCTCTGCCCGCCGTCCCCGCTGCTCGTGCGGGTGTCGCATCCCGGCACCCGCCTACCATGGAAGCTGGAAAAGTACTTCCAGAGCCGGGAGTCGGGCGGCGGGGAGTGCATCGTGCAGGCCCGGGACCGCAACGACCCCAACTCGGACACCTTCCGGGTGCAGTTCGTGCATAGGGCGAGTGAGCTGCGGGCCCGGGCTGGGGGGCAACCACCGTCCTTGGGAAGAGGGGAGGGGTGGGGGGCTCCATGCAGACCCAGTTCAAGCTGACCTAGGAGAGAGGGCGGGAGAAAGTCTGGTGGGGGACAGGAACCTGGGGGTCCTGCTGGCAAGAGGCGCAAACCCAGAGAGTAGGACAGAGCTCACAAGTGCCCAGTCTCTGACCTGGGCCGACTGTGCCTTAAAGTTGATACTTCGCAGTCTCCTCGCCGTGACTCCTATGTCTCAGCTCTCAGAACACGCTTGCCACCCCCAGATGCCTGTCAGCCCTTGTCACTTAGGAATTTCACTTTTATGTTTTACATAATTATTCCACTTTTTTGTTTTTGAGAATTCGAAAAGTTATATATGCTCACTAGGGAAAAGGGAGAAAAGAATAAAGAAAACCACCTGGAGAGAAACAATGTGAACATTTTGATATATTTCCTCCCAGCCTTTTCCTCTGAATGTCAGTAAACACATAGTAGTTCTAAAACTGAGTCTACACTTCTGATTCCTGCTGTTTTCACTTAATTCAGAATGAGTGTCAGGGAAATGGGGAACTGGCAACAGTTTCAGGAACATGACTTTTAATGAGTGGACGATACTCCATTATCATTAAGCTTTCCTTTCTACAGTAGAACTTAGGCTGCCTACTTTAGAGTTTTGAATAGC
Organism: Tursiops truncatus; assembly: GCF_011762595.2. NCBI lineage: Eukaryota > Metazoa > Chordata > Mammalia > Artiodactyla > Delphinidae > Tursiops > Tursiops truncatus. The sequence goes on along the minus strand of NC_047037.1, from coordinate 76,174,503 downwards.
TCCCTCACCTTATCACCAACCCACCATTCCAGGATATGCAGGGAGCAGCCCTTACTGGCAGGGTTGTTGGGGCAAGGTACAGATGCATGAGTAAGAGGATTATTTGAAATTGCTCCCATTTCTATGTGTATGTATGTATTTAATGTCTCCACTGAAGGTAAGGAGGGAGTGTTGAAGAAAGGAAAGCACCAAATTGTGGTTGACAACAAACCTGTGACTATATTCCTGGAACCCAATGACAATGCAGCAGAGAACACCAGGATGTCTTCTTTGACACAGTCACAAAAAGGGGCAAGCCCCGGTGAGAAGCATTCAAATGAAAAGGACATTTCTAGCGCTGTGGATTCCTGTGTCCAGAAGGTGAGTATTGAAGGAGCTAGGTATGTTCCTGCAGCTAACTCTCCAGTCCAAGGACCATTTGCTGAGGATTCATTATGAGCCTGGCACTGTTGTAGACATTGGGACACAGAGGTGAACACAACAGACAGGTCCCTGCTGGGGAGAGGTACATAGAAAGACAATAAGCAAGAAAACAAAATAAATAAAACCATTTCAGAGAGTGATACGTGCTAAGGAGAAAATATAATGGGGTTTCGCCTTAGAGCTTGACAGGGCCAGGGCAAGGAAGGAGAAGGAATCTGTGTTATTTCCGACCAGAAGTCAGAGTCTCTGAGGAGGTGACATTTGGCCTGAGACTTGAATGATGAGCAGGGGCCAGCCATGCAGAGTCATTGGACAAATCAACTGCCTACTGTGTGCCAGGCACTGTCACAGGAGCTGGAGATCAGCCAGGAGCACAGCAGACCCTGCCCTCAGGGACCTTACATTCTAGTGAGGGAACCAGACAATAATAGTAAACATATAGATACGGAATAAAATATCTGCCAGTGATAAATATCTGCTAGGAAGAAGAATAAAGCAGGATAAATGATAGTAACAGGACTACTATTTTAAAGAGGATATCAGGAAAAACCTCTCAAATGAGGTGACCTCTGAGTAGAGACACAAATGAAGTAAGGGAGCTAGCTAAGTGGATTTCTAGGGGAAGAAGGTTCTAGGCAGAGGGAAAAAAACAAGTGTAAAGTTGACACCCCCCCTCCCCCCCTCCCCACACACATCCAGACAGGAGCTCACATCCTGAGCCCAAGAGCTTCAAAGAGAGAGATAAGCATGGCTGGAGGGCAGAGAGCAAGAGAGAGAGTGAGAGAGGAACTTGGAGAGGTACCTAGAAGTCAGGTCTTTGAGGGATGAAGGTTAGGACTTTGGATTTTAACTTAAATGTTAGGAGATTCCTTAGATGGTTTTAAGCAGGGCAATAGAGTGATCTGATTCACATTTCTGCAGGATCACTCTGGCTGCTGTGTGGAGAACAGAATCTAGGAAGAGGCTGAAGTGGAAGGTCAGAGTCCAGTTAGGAGGGGTTGCAGTGAGCCAGGCGCAAGGTGACAATGGTTTGGACTCCGGTGGTCCTGACGGAGGTGTGAGAAGTGGCTGGATTCAGGAAACATTTTGAAGATCTAGAGGAAGGATGTTATATGCAGAGGAAATAGCTTGTGCAAAGACCTCGAGGGAGAACAAAACATTAGAAATCTTGCTTTTATATTACATTCAATTTGCCTCTGTCCTTTTTCACCTAATCTGGTGTTTGTCTTATACTTGAGCTTCTAAAGGCCAGGGTTTAGAGGGCCCAGCAACATTGCATGCAGTTAGGGGGTTAGTTTTGTTTTGTTTTTTAAAAAGAGAAAAAAAGAAAGAAGGATGAGGGCAGAAGAGAAAAAACAATAATAGGAAAAAACATCATCCTCAGATTTATGGCTCCCTCCCAGGCTCACACTCTTCAGTGAGAGACACAGCAATTTACCCAGAAAGTCGAACAAAGTGCCTTCCCCCTGCCCTACTCCCCAAGGTCAAAGCAAGAGTGGCAGCTCTAGAATCCGGACTTCCTGTCCATGGAACTTTTAAAAATGTTAGTGCCCGGGCTCTACATTTACATCAGAATCTCTGGAGGTGTGCTTGGGCCTTGGGTGTTTTTTTTTTTTTTTTCTCCCCAGGCCATTCTAATATACAGACAGGGCTGGGTGCCTCTGGGTTGTAATACATTGCATGCTTTGCAAAAAGGATTGGAAAGAAGTCACAGCGGTTATTTCTCTAGTCTCTAGACATTCTCCTGAGAGGAGCGTAGACCTGGATGTCTAATAGATTTTATTTGTTCCCTTTTAAAATTTCAGATCTTTCTTACTGTCACAGCTGAACTGAACTGTCACCTGTTCTCTGAAGAGCAGAGGGAACACATCGCCATTCTCTGCCCCAGTGTCGAGCGAGTGAAGGGCCATGAAGGAATTGAGAAAGTGCGTGGTGACTTCAGAGATATTGAAAAAATACATGGCTTCTTGAGTGAACAACTCCTGGAAAAGGAGCAGAAACGAGAATCTTCCCCTTTGACAACAGAGAGGGAGCCACTCCATCAGCAGGACGGGAACAGCTGTGTTTCTCCCTCTGAACCAAAAACCAGGTCGGAAGAAAAAAGCAACCATTTTGAAGTTCCCTTGGCTTTCTTTGAATACTTCACATACACCTGCCCTGATAAAATATACTCAATAGAGAAAATGTTTGGGATAAAAATTAAAACTCAGAAGAGTTCTCCGAATATGGTCTGTTTAGACATCACCTCAAGTCAATCAGGTAACCTCGAAGCAGCTTGCGAGTCTTTTGTCAGAGAATTTCAGAAGCGTGTGAAGACTCTGAAGCAGGAATGTGTTACTCTGGCAGACAGTAAGCAGGCACACAAAATCAAACAGGAATTAAGTCACCAGTTTACAAGGCTCCTTATAAAGGAGAAAGGAGGAGAATTAACTCTCCTTGGGACCACATATGACATTGCAGCTGCCAAACGTTTTCTTGCCTCAGAAATCTCTGAAAGTCTTGTCGAGGCACCTGTGAAAATATCGACTCCCAAGCACATGATGAATGGAATTGAGGTTGACACTGCTCACTATAAGCTTTTAGAAGCAGAGTTACTCCAGGAGATATCACAGATAGAAAAGAAGTACGACACTCAAAGTAGGGTTTTGGGAACAAGTCAGAAAACCTACATTCTATTTGAACCTAAAACCAAGGAGTTAGATCTATCTGTGCATGCTTATTCAAGTTTCATTGATGCCTATCAACATGTCTCAGGTCAGATTATGAGAGAAGTTCTTTTGCTGAAACTTTTGGGCAAGGAGAGAAAGCACTTACATGGGACCAAGTTCTCTGATGACTTTCGAAAAAGGCATCCAGGTGTAGACTTTGTGCTAAATCAAGAGTCAGTGACTTTGATTGGGTTGCCAAATCACCTTACAAAGGCAAAACAGTATGTCTTAAACAGAGGGGGAACGTCTCCATTAGCTAGAGAGAAATGGAATGAAACACCCACGGACACGGATAGTAATGATTCAAAAACAGCTTCACCAACATCGCAGCGCTCTGCCAGTTCTGAGGTGTCAGAAGTGGACAAGGAAAAGGACATCTGTTCCATCTGTTTGAACACCATTAGTAACAGACAAGTGCTCCCAAAGTGCAAGCATGATTTCTGCAGCCCTTGTATCAAGAAAGCCTTGTCATATAAGCCAGTCTGTCCTTTGTGCCAGACTTCCTATGGTGTCCAGAAAGGGAATCAGCCAGACGGAAACATGAATGTCATTTTCAAAAGAGACTCACTTCCAGGTTATGAATCCCATGGCACCATTGTGATTACTTACAGTATCGAAGGAGGCATACAAACAGTAAGTGTTTCTGAGGTCCATGGGTTTCTTTCCAGTGTGCTGGGATCACCAGAGCCACGGGGACTGTTCTGTTACCAATTAGACAGTGGATTTCCCAGGTAGTTACCTCCATGGTCATATGCAAGGATTTTAAATGCTGATAACGGTAACAATGTTTACTTATAATTTAGGTATCTTTTGTGTCTGTTAAGGCAGAGAAAGGGTGGGTGGTGATTGTGCACTGGAGTGGGGGAAGTCAGGAAGGTGGATAGTGTTCCCAGCATGAACTTGGGGAAAGAGGAGAAATATGAATTATATGGGGAACGTGAGCAAACCTTGAATACTTTTGTTGATTTTTGTTTGTTCTATATGCATATGAACACATCTACACATCTAATAAAATTCTGACACAATGTTTTCATGTGACATTTTCTCGCCTTCATATAGAAAGAGCACCCAAACCCAGGAAAGAGATTTTCTGGAATATGTCGAACTGCATACTTGCCTGATAACGAGGAAGGAAGAGAGGTTTTGCATCTGCTTCGTAGGGCCTTTGACCAAAAACTGATTTTCACAGTGGGAGACTCTCGAGTATTAGGAGTCTCAGATGTCATTACGTGGAATGATATCCACCACAAAACGTCCAGGTTTGGGGGACCAGAAAGGTGAGAAGCTTTTGAAACAGAATGGCTGCTAAACAGAATTTAGAGGTCGTAAAACATGGCAATTTGAGGATGTGACTGCAAGGAGACAGTTTCTAGCAGTGGGATTGGATGCAGTGTTTTGACAGATGCTCATCTGGGGTGATAATCTCAAAGACAGAAAGATTGCTTCCTATGACCTTCTACCCTCCCAACCACAAAGCATCATACAGTTAATAAATTTTGCATCAGTGGGCAGCAGATCTTCAGAATCCAAGATGAATGGTATCTAAGGTGATTTAATTTGGGGTTTCATGTCTATTTGAAGGGTAGATCCTAGGAATGTTATTTACTTCGTCTTCTTTTAAGATCACCCTTTCTTCTACCCTCCCCTCCCATGAGTCCATAGAGATCCTAAATTCACTTGGCTAACAGAACTCTAGAAAAAGTCTTACTTAATGGGGATGGAAGTTGTATTATGGGCAATCCAATTGCTGTTTATGAAATTCAGATAGAATACCTCAGACCCTTAATATTCAAAAGGGAATACATCTTAAGACTTAATTTCCCAAATTTGAAAATCTTCCTGTAGCAAAATGATTACCGTCCCTAAAAATATAGTATATTATAACTTTATAAGAGTTATTGCTTACCATGAGCTGAAAATTAAAGTCTTGTTGGAATGCAGATCCTGGGCAGACAGCTAGGCCTGCTCACTAGCGAAATGACTCACAGCAGCACACTTACAAATCAGCCTTCAGGATTGCTTGTGAATACTTGCAACACTGAATGCTAATGCCAGGGACCTACTGTACAGATTCTTTAAAACCATCTGTGATGAAGCTAAGGGCCTTTTTCTTCTGCAGGTATGGCTACCCTGATCCTGGCTATCTGAAACGCGTCAAACAGGAGCTGAAGGATAAAGGAATTGAGTAAGAAGAGTATTGGAAGGATAAGTTGAGCCAAGCTTGCAAAAGGCACAGTTGAAGAAGCAGAGTAAATTCTAATCTAAATCCTTATGTAAAAACACCTTTAAAACTGTTTCATCTCAAGAAGTGGTTTGTGGGGAATTCCCTGGCGGTACAGGGGTTAGGACTCCGAGCGCTTCCACTGCAGGGGGCACAGGTTCGATCCTGCGGTTGGGGAACTAAAATCCTGGCTGCACAGCCAGAAAAAAAAAAAAAAAGAAGTGCTTTGTGTAAGAGTAAGAATCTGCTGGTCTGTCATTTCTGGAGTGTTACATTTTCTGGAAGATCTGTGTAATCTTGCTGCAGAGGTAGTGTGCCTCATTCTCGTGTCATCTTTGTGGAGGCTAGAGGGGTGGAGTTCTGTGGATCTGAAATCATCTTCTGTGTTGTTCAGCTGAAGTACCAGCTGTCAGTGGATCCTCCTTTTATTGCCATCTCTCGGGTAGTCCCTCAGTTTTGTCTGTTTGCTCTTTGATCCCCACCCTAAAAGTAAAACCTTAATGTGAAGGGTGGTCGGGTGGGAGGAAGGCTTTGGTTATGGAAAATTAGAGACCTCCGTTAACCTCCCTGCACCATGGCCAGAGGAGTGGCCAGGACAGAGACAGAGCAACCTTGGTAATAAAGGGAATAAGGCTATTATTTTTGACAACACAGAGCCTGGTGAACAGTTGGTGCTTAATAAATGTTTGCTGCCTGACTCAAGTTGCTAGTAACCCCGCAGAGAAACATGTTCCCTAAATCTTTGGCAGAGGCAGGAGTAAGGAAGACAGCTCTGGAGTCCTCACCACTTATTTGGGAAACGGAGTTTCTTACTCCAGAACTCATGACCTCTGAACTCTGACCGGCCTCTAACTTTGTCCTTGCTCCCTGCTGATTCCTATAACCTGCCATATGGTGTGCACTTCCCCTGCCCCAGTAATGCTACCCATCTCTGAACATTTTTCCCTCTGGATATAACTGTACTTTTTCTTTTTTTTTTTTGCGGTACGCGGGCCTCTCACTGTTGTGGCCTCTCCCGTTGCGGAGCACAGGCTCCGGACGCGCAGGCTCAGCGGCCATGGCTCACGGGCCCAGCCGCTCCGCGGCATGTGGGATCTTCCCGGACCGGGGCACAAACCCGTGTCCCCTGCATCGGCAGGCGGACTCTCAACCACTGCGCCACCAGGGAAGCCCTATTGTACTTTTATGTATACCCCGCTTGCAGTTTTAACAGATAAATCACAGGAATCTCCATAGACTCTCATGAGAAAAATGAGAAAAAACCCTTTTCCTCCCTTTTGCTAAGTCCTACCACGTCAGTGCTTTCTCCCTTAAAATATGTCTCCCTAAAATTGTCTGGACAGAGAAAAGGCTAGAGTCGTGCCTACCATAAGGAATACGGACATGTCAAAATTTACTTTTAAATGGTTCCTCAAGTCAGAAGAAAGTTTTAATAGCATACTATCTCGTTATCCATGTCCCAGCCTCTCTCCAAAAATGATGAAAGAGATGTCATTTTCTTTTCCTAAAGATACGTGTACACACAGTTTTTTTGGTCAGACAGTAATAGTTAATATTGTATACTTATTTTGTCCCCTTTATGAGAGCTTTATATCTGTGTGATTGATACTATTGGCATCCCTGTTTCATAACTGAGAAAACATGCACAGAGAGGATAAGTACCTTGACAAAGATCACATAATTAATAAGCAGAAGTTCTGGGATTCGAAGGAGTTAGTCTGGCTCCAAGGCTTCTGTGCCCTAGAGCTGTACTGTCTCCTACAGGGGTCTTTTCCTCCATGGAGGAGGCTGAGGACTCCCCATTATTCTGAGCTTCTCTCAGAAATGGATTCCTGCACAGTGCTCAAAGCAGATTTCCTCTGAGGAATTCCTGTTTGAAGAACTTAAAAACCCAGAATCTTTTTCTTTGTCCAGAGAGTTGAGGAAGTTTAAGGTAAATGATATGTCTTTTTTAAAAAAATCAGATTAGACATTTAGTTTTTGGTGATTCATTAAAGTCTTAGAGTTATGATTGTTTTGTATCTATGGATATTTTAGCTAAATTTGCTTCAAAAAAGCAAAAGTTTGGTCCCTGCTAAGGTCTGGATCCTTGATTGCAACGTGTACGCAAGTTTCCTAGTGTGGTTGGTGAGCCTTCGGATTACTGCTCTTGCTCTGTGGAAGGTATTATCATTGATATCTGCTATAAATAAAGTTATATCCATTTTAGGACCAGATTGCGTTCCTTCCCACTTCTTTTTCCTTAGGTTTAGATTCTGGGTGTTTCCTACAATACATACAGTGTACAACATACCATGTGGGCAGAGGTCTTTGCTTGATTTTGTGTGTAGCTTTTGCTAAATAGTATCACAATAGAACTTTACTGTTGACTTCACTGCTGCCACGTTCAGCTGTAAAAATCACATTTCTTAGTATTTTTCCTCCTTAACACATAGGTTACTACAAAGGTAAAGGTAGGCTGCAGGTTTCATCACTTCTCTCCTTCTACATAATAACCCATCGAACTACACTTGCCCCTCCTTGCTGCAAGAGTTTTTGTTTCACCTTTCTAGCATTAGTGCTGGATTACTGAAATGGCTCACTAGGCCCCAGCAAATTAGGGCACCTTTTTCTCCAAAAAAAAAAAAAAGAGAATTACAAATAATATTGAGATATTTGATGTCTCCCTAAAGATAGTAAGTTTCTGCATCCAGTTTCAATGTGTGGGATTTTCCCCCATACATCGAAGCAATCCAACACCAGCTGAGTGTCCTACAATTCAACTCAATTCTGACACTTTCCACCTGGGGATAGCATCAGATTCCAGAGGTAAGGGCTCAGCCCCACAAGACTGCCCTCCAGTTCAGGTGCCAATTGCAAGTCCAGATTGTTCTTGTGCTTCTGACCCAATGGCTATAAAATCAGAGGTTCCCATGACCCCCTCCTTGGGTTCAAGTAATTTGCTAGAGCAGCTCACAGAACTCAGGAAACCAGGTTACTCACTAGATTACTGGTTTACTATAAAATGATATAACTCAGGAACAGTCAGATGGAAGAGATGCCTATGGGGAAAGGGCATGGAGCTTCCATGCCTTTTCCAGGTGCGCCACGAAACCGAGCAGAACCCTGTGGGGCTCTTCTGGGTATGAAAGCATTTCCATGTCCCCCATTTCTTGTTTGTAGGAAAAAGGTTTCAGCCTCCTAGACCTTCCCTGAGTTCCAAAGGGCAGATTCAAACAGTTACTAATTAGAGGAGTGAGGGAATGTAGAAACAAAGGAAAGGCAGTCAAGAAGCAATAATGCAGCAATGGGCAGGCTCCTGGTTCCTCCTCAAGGGGCATACATAACAATCGGATACATATCTCTGTCCACAAAAATAATAAGTAAACGATTTATAATAGGAATAGAAAAGGCTTTTATCTGAGCCAAACTGAGGGCTATAGCCCAGAAGACAGCCTCTCAGATAACTCTTGAGACCTGCTCTGGAGAAGCATGGTTTTCAGCACAGTTTTATGTCTTGTCAGAACAAAGAACATCCAACAAGTCAGGGATACATTCCTTCAAGGTTTCAAAAACAAAAACAAAAAAAACCCAAAAAACATCAAGACGTACACAGCAAGTAGTATGGCCTTCGCACCTGGGAAGGTATTCTCATCATCAAAGGAGTACCAGCATTGGCATCCCAGGAAGGGAGGCATTTAATCTTTATTTTTAACATGGACATTCTTTACTTCTGGTCAATGCACCCTTTTCTTTAATAATTAAAGCAGATGTACAGTGTATGTTTGATAGGCCACAAACTGGCTATTCTAGTTAGCATAAAATTCAAGTTAACTCATGCATAAGCCAGAAGGACTTCCCTTTACCTCAACATGTGAAAATTTCTTTTATCATCTCTGAGTTCTTCTACAGGAACTAAGGTCCCCACCCAGGTGGAGGATGGTAACTTCAGGCTGAAAACAAGCATGTGGACTTCAGACTGGGTGGAACCAGACAGCTGATGATTGAGATTCCAGGAACACCAACCACCCAGTTACCTCCCCACCAAACCATCAGAGGGAGGTCACACACCCTGCAGCTCTCTCCCCAACCCAATTTTGCCTATAAAAACTCTTCCCCAAAAACCATCAGGGAATTTGGGTCTTTTGAGCGTGAGCCGTCCATTCTCCTTTCTTGGCCCTGCAATAAACCTTTCTCCATTCCAAACTCCAACATTTCAGTTTGTTTGGCCTCACTGTGCATCTGGCACACGAACTTCAGTTGGACAACAGCCACTCTCCCCAAATCTCCAAGTGAATTGAAACCCAGAAGCTCTTCAAACCCCGTCCTTTTGGATTTTTATGTAGGCTTAAAAACATAGACATGACTGATTAAGTCGTTGGTCATTGGTGATTGGACTCAATCTCCAGTCCCTCTCCTCTCCCTGGACTGAAAGTTCCAACCCTCTAATCACGGTTGGTTTCTCTGGCAACCAGCCCCCAACCTTAGGTGCTTCCCAAAAGTCACCTCATTAACATAACAAAAGAACACTTTTCACTCTCAGCACTGCGGAAATTTCAAGGGTTTTAGGAGCTCAGTGCCAGAAATGGGGATGAAGACCAAACATATATTCTTATTATAAATCACAACATCACAGATAGCATCAAAGCAGCCATTAGGAGAAAAACCAAACTTTTGTTGGACTTCCTTACACTTATCTTTTGGTTTGGTACTGTTTTTGCCTTGATTTCCATATGGGAGTTGGGCACTATTTCCTTTTCTATTAATTGAGACTTGCAGCCTCTAAAACACAGAGCCCTAGGCAAAGAGTAAGATGGTAACAATTTGTTGGGGAGGTGCACATCAGGTCAGTGAAGGTGAGAACAAACTAAGATAAAATGCTATGCAATACCTTGGGTTCTCACCCCTTACCCCACCCTGTGCCACTGCTTTTCAAGTTAAGATGCATATCAAAGGAAAATTTCAATAAGCCATATACATAGAAAAGCACGAAACTATGCATCTTCACTATCTAGAGCCAGTATCCTCTTTTTCTCCACCCTGAATTCCCCTTGGGGTGCACTGTGGGGGTCAGGGGTGGGGGAAGACAGCTGCAGTGTTTGATGGCTTCAGAGCCAAAACATCCTTTCTTCACTGAAATGGCAGGTGACATTCTTTGTCCACACCCATACCCCACAAATCTATTGTCACCAGTCCTGCCTCTCCCACATTTCAAAGCTCACTGTCCAGTTGGCATCTTCCTTGTTCCCTCACCAGAATCACTGGAATGCCCCCTAAAGACTCTGTCCCCTTCCCCCTTCTTCCTCTCACCTCAAACTATCTTTTGAAAAAACAGCTCTAATTGCATCACTCCTCTGATGAAGTGCCTTTAGTGACTCCCTGATGTCTAGAGCAGTGCTTCTCAAACCTGATCTCGTGTCAGATCACCTGGAGGGCTCAGTAAAACACAGATTGCTAAGACCCACCCCCAGAGTTTCCGACCCAGTAGATGTGAGGTTGTGCCCCCAAATCTTCATTCCTAACAAGGTCCCAGATGATGCTGATACTGCTGGTCTGGGAACCACATTTTGAGGACACTGACCTAGAAAATAAAGTTCAAACTCCACAGCATGGCCGTCAAGTATTTTTCATTCTACTTTGCTTACCTCATGTCCCTTCCTCCCCGCCAAGCCACTAATGGTTCACTCACACCAGGCTACCAACTCTTCCAAACCACAGTCTATACTTTTATTCTTCTGGCCTTTGCTCTGCGCACAAGGGTGTGCTCTCACTCTCTCTTGCTCTCTCTCCCTCTCATGGCCTAGCACCTCATTCTCCTCTTACAAATCTCCTCTTCATCTCTCAAGTTCTTACTCAAATGCCACTAGTATAGAAACTTTCTTTCTAATTTGTCTCCAAATTATGAACCACCTTTTCTCTGGTTTCCTAATATATTACACATATCTCTATTAATGCAGATGTGATATCAAAATCCACTTACCCATTTTGAGTATACCATCTACATCCCGCCAGGACCTTTCAAGGTACAGCAAGTAAATGTGTATTCTTTCTTTTTGCTTTTCTCTCCCCTTACTAATACACTTACCCCAGAGAGAAGGGATCCGTGTCTAAATCATCTTTATAATCTTAACACGATGCCAGGGCCTTCACTACATGTTGGCTGAATGACATTAAATAATGTCAGGCCGGAGGGACACCTGATTCTATCCCTGTCTTAGGGGGCATGTAAAGGATCCAGTGTATTTTTCTGAGGATGAGTGTGTAGGGAAAGTGGGGTGGGGTAGAAATGGGTTGCCCAGCAGAAATGGGAACTAATATTGATTTTTTAAAATAAAATATGCGAGGCACTCTACAGACATTATCTCATTTAAACCTCATGACAACATCATGAAGTAGTTACAGCTCTGCCCATTGTACAGATGCAGTTGACTGAGTCTACACAACTAATGAATTATAGAGTCCAGGATTTTGACCCCAGAATTTGTCTAACAGCAACATCTGTCCCAAAAAGGTGACATAATCGTAAAACAGCTATAAGCGATTTTCATAGAAAAGAAAGCGAGGGCTTCCCTGGTGGCGCAGTGGTTGAGAGTCCGCCTGCCGATGCAGGGGACACGGGTTTGTGCCCTGGTCTGGGAAGATCCCACATGCCGCGGAGCGGCTGGGCCCGTGAGCCATGTCCGTTGCGCCTGCGCGTCCGGAGCCTGTGCTCCGCAACGGGGGAGGCCACAGCAGTGAGAGGCCTGCGTACCGGGGGGGGAAAAAAAAAAAAAAGAAAAGAAAGCAAAAGAAGATCAAGGCACAGCCTGCTGGGTGGGGCAGGGCCCGACAGTGCGGGCAGATGAGCAGAGCTGAGGAGGGCTGAGCCTGCGCCCCCGCCGCTGCTGGTCTAAGCGTCCTGGGGTGCTGGGGCCCCCGACCCTTTGAAGAACTGACCTCCAAGTTGTACCTCCTCAGCCCAAAAAGACTGAAGGCCATGAGCTAGAGTTCCGCCAGGAGCCGGGGATCCCGTCCTCTTCCTGGCGCTTTTCCTCAGGTTGGATAGTGAGGGGCTCCAGGGGGGCGGGGAGGAAGGGGAGATCCTGCTGTCCCACCAGGCGTCCTGCGCACGCGCGACGCTCTGCCTCGCAGTGGGCAAAGCGGTGCAGAGGCCTCGGTCCTTCTACACCTGTCTTGGGGTAGGTGCTCACCACCCTGGCTTTTCCTGGGAGAGGAGAGTTGTGCGTAGTCTCTTCCATAGCATTTTTGGTCTCTTTCCCCCAAGATTTTAAACTTTCCTTATAAGTTAGGGATATTAGTCATTTTTTGTGATGTATCCTATGAATATTTCCTCTCATTTTGTCATTTGTCTTTTGAGTTTGTTTATTGTGGCTTTTTTTTTGCCAGGCAAACGTTTTTTATTTTTATGTAGTAAAATTTACCAATCTTTCATTTTATTGCATCTGGACTTTTAGTCACATTTTAAAAGCTTTCCCCTACATCACATGTAGGTTATAGTCTCCCCATGCTTTTTTTTTCTATTCGTAATGCTTTATTTCTTACATTTAGATCTCTGATCCATTTGAAGTTTATTCCTTAATAAACTTCCTGTGTATGTTTCCTGTATATTCCTGTGTATGTTTTGAGAAATGGATCTAATTTTATCTTTTTTTCTGAATGGGTATCCATATTTTTATCTCTGGTAATACTTAAATCCAAACAGCATTTATTAAAAAGATTATCACTGCCTCGGTAACTTGAGATACCACCTTTATTTATCATATACTAGAGTTTTAGGTGTAGTTTGGCTGTTCTGGAACTTCTGTTCCACTGACTGCTCCATTGACCTGTTTATTCATCCGTTTTAGAGACGCTTTGTATATACATTAAAGTCAGGACTAGTCCCCCTACAGAGCTCTTCCATCTCAATGTTCTCCTCCATATTCTTGTGTACTTTTCTTTCCTTATGAACTTTAGGATAGGCTTCTGATTTATGACCAATGTCAAAAAAAAAGCTCGCTGGGATTTTTATTTGAATTGCATTAAACTTGTAAATTAGATTGCAGAGAGCTGACATCTTGAGATGGTGCTGAGGTGTTCTCACCATTTCGTTTGTTCAGATCTACTTTTGTGCTTTAAAGAGTGTTCATGCTTTTTTACATAGAAATTTCTTAAGTTTGTTTCTATATATTTTATCTTTTTTCTTGCTGTTGTAAATGAGCTTTTCTCATTCACTATATCTTTTAACTAATTATTTAACTAATTGACTTTTCCTATATTTCTAAAAATTAAGGTATAATTTACATACAGCAGATTCATACTGTTTAGTATATAGTTCTGTGGCTTTTGAGAAGTGTATACAATTGTGTAACAACCACAAGACACAAAGATATAAAAGAACTTCAACACTCCCCCAGATTCCCACCAGTCCCTTTGTAATCAACCTCTTCACTCCAGGTGAGCCCCTGGCAAACACTGGTCAGATTTTGGTCCCTGTAGTTTCAGACTGTCATATAAGTAGAACCACAGTGATCAAATAAGGTTCATTCATGTTGTAGAATGTATCAGAACTTTGTTACTTTTTATTGCCAAATAATACTCTATTGTATGGATATACCACATTTTATTTATCCATTCATTTATGATGGACATTTGGATTGTTTAATTTTTTTAATTGTTGGGGTATAGTTGTTTTACAATATCGTGTTAGTTTCTACTGTACAGTGGAGTTCCCTGTGCTATACAGCAGGTTCTCATTAGTTATCTATTTTATACATATATGTATCTATTTTATACATATATACATATATATGTCAATCCCAATCTCCCAGTTCATCCCACCTCCCCTTTCCCCCCTTGGTGTCCATATGTTTGTTCGCTATGTCTGTGTCTCTATTTCTGCCTTGTAAACTGGTTCATCTGTACCATATTTCTAGATTCCACATATATGAGTTAATATACAATATTTGTTTTTCTCTTTCTGACTTTCTTCACTCTGTATGACACTCTCTAGGCCCATCCATGTCTCTACAAATGACCCAGTTTCGTTCCTTTTTATGTGGAGTAATATTCCGTTGTATATATGTACCACATCTTTACCCATTCGTCTGTCGATGGGCATTTAGGTTGCTTCCATGACCTGGCTATTGTAAATAGTGCTGCAGTGAACACTGGGGTACATGTGTCTTTTTAAATTATGGTTTTCTCTGGGTATATGCCCAGTAGTGGGATTGCTGGGTCATATGGTAATTCTATTTTTAGTTTTTTAAGGAACCTCCATACTGTTCTCCATAGTGGCTGTATCAATTTACATTCCCACCAACAGTGCGAGAGGGTTCCCTTTTCTCCACACCCTCTCCAGCATTTATTGTTTGTAGATTTTTTTGATGATGGCCATTCTCACCGTGTGAGGTGATACCTCATTGTAGTTTTGATTTGCATTTCTCTAATAATTAGTGATGTTGAGCATCTTTTCATGTGCCTCTTGGCCATCTATCTTCTTTGGAGAAATATCTATTTAGGTCTTCCACCCATTTTTTGATTGGGTTGTTTGTTTTTTTGATATTAAGCTGCATGAGCTATTTGTATATTTTGGAGATGATGGATTGTTTAATTTTTGACTGTTGTGAATAAAGCTTCTATGAATATTTGTTGTCTCAGTCAGCTTGGGCTGCTATGACAAATACCATGGACTGAGTGGTTGAAAAAACAAACATTAATTTCTTACAGTTCTGGAGGCTGGAAATCTGAGGTCAGGATGCCAGCATGATTGGGTTCTTCATGAGAGCCCTTTCCCTGATTTGTAGATGACCCCTTCTTGCTATTTCCTCACATAGTGGAGAGAGAGAAAGAGAGAGACAGAGAGATCTGTTCTCTTCATCTTCACATAAGGGCACTAATCCCATCGGAGGCTCTATCCTCATTATGTCATCTAAACCTAATTACCTCCCATCTGACCCCAACTTCAAATACCATCACATTGAAGATTAGGGCTTTATGAATTTTGGAGGGACACAAAGATTTTGTCTATAGCATATGTGTACAAGCTTTTGTGTGGACATATGTTTCACTCTTGAATATGTACCTACTTGGGAGTGAAATTTGTGGATCATGTAGTAAACTCTAACTTTCTGAGGGACTGCAAAACTGTTTTACTAAGTGGTTGTATCATTTAATATCTCATCAGCAACGTATGAGTGTTGCACTTTCTCCACATCCTAGATAACACTTATTATTGTCTGCCTTTTTTGATTTAGTTATCCTGGTAGGTGTGAAGTGGCATGGTGGGTTTTTTTTTAATATATATCTCAATTAGAAACTTTTTTGGTTTTAAAATATAAGAAGATACAATGAAAATGTTTAAGATGAAATGAACTTATTTCTAACTGAGTTGGATTAGACTGTGACAGACCAGCCCTCATACCTAAAACAGCCAGAAAATTGAAACAAAATAGAGAAATCATCTATTTTCAGGCAGAGGAGAGCTGCTGAGTCAACGAGAGAGAACCGGAGGGGCTGAGACTCCAGAAAGGGAGAATCTTGGAGAGGGAGGGCTGACTTCTGCAGCCACTTCACCCAGGTGTTAGTTGCTGATTCTGGGCGTGGGCCCGAGGCTGATGATCCCAGGGCTCGCACCCAGGGAAGACCAGATCAGCAGAGCTGGGAGGCAGCTCAGCAGAGCTATGGCAGGAGATTTGGGAGGTCCCTTCAGAACATCTGTTAAATTCTGGGGATGCACGAGTCTAGAGTTCTGAAAACAGAAGCAGAAAACTTCTGCAAGCAGAACAGAGCCTTCCAAAATCTTGTGAGACAAGGATTAGAATTCTGGACTCATCAGGGGGATTTCTGCCAAAAATCCTGAAGAGACAGGAGTAAAACTGAGGTAGACCGAGCCTTACCAGGGCTGCAACTCAGCCTCAACTCAGAACAGGACATGACATTATTGGATTCAGGTGACCAGCCACTGATTAGAAATAAAATGCTTCATAGAATTCACGTAATTTTTATTTTATGTGGAAAAATAAATGGGCAAGAACATCAGAGTATTCTAGGTTCAAAAGGAGTCATGAGAAGAATTTTTCCTAGCAGACATTAAAATCTTTTGTTTGTTTGTTTGTTTAAAAACAAGCTCTGGCCAGTTTTATTAAAGAAAAATTGTGCATGATTTACCTTTCACTAGTCTGTGCGGGCATGCTTTTAATAATATCAGAATCACCTGGATCAGTGATAGCCATTGTGTATCCTCTGTAGTATTTTCCACACACTCTGCCCAATTCAATATTATTACCACTGTAGTGATGAACACCAGTTTTGGCCAACATGGCATAATACTCTATTTCAGATTTCTTCAAGGCTGGGCAGTTGGCGAGGATGACCAGTTTCGCTTTGCCTTGTCTGATCATTTTCAAAGTCAGCTTGTACCCCAGCACATACTTTCCACTTTTCATAACGAGTTGGAACCCAGAGTTGATTGACTCCAGTGACTTTTTCTTCTTCTTTGCAGCCACCATCTCCCTGCCTCGGGTGCGGGACACCCCCAACCAAGAGCAGCCGCCAAGATGGCCAGGGGTCGAGAAAGGAGACGTTGAAATCTGTTGGTAACCAATTTGAGACCCTTGGTTTATAAGAATATCAATAATGAGAATATTAAAAAGACCCACACCCTCCACCATACTCTCCAAAAAATTCCAGATGGATTGAAAGTTAAATGCTTAAAAATCAAAACAAATACACTCTCATGTATGTGAACAGACTAGCACTAGAGGAAATCACTTTTTGACTTTTGATGGAATAGAAATGAAAAGAGTTGGACAGGTTCATTACTTAGATAGTTTTAGCTTTGGTGGAAAGTACATCAGTAAAGCTAAGATTTTAAAAATTCAGAAGAATGGAGAAATTGCACGTAAACACAAAAGTTCAATAACTGAAAAGTATAAAGAGCTCATATAAAGGGGCAAAAATACCAACTGTCCCTTAAACAAATAATTAAAAGATAGTCCCACAAGAGAAACATGATCTTAAATCATGATTTTTAAAATAGTCAGTCAACCTTGTTGGTAATACTTCACCTACTGGGAAGTTTCATTTTGTACCTAAAAATACAATTAGAAAAACTTTTGAAAAGTGATAAAACCCAAAGCCTGCAAATCTTGAGGAAAGTAGATATCATCCATTAATGATAGCAATGCAAATGGAGCCAGTCTTTCTGAAGGGCAAAATGGTACTTTATTGAAGGAATCATAAATATGCCTAACCCCCCCACTAAGTAATAGAATTTATCCTGAGGAAATAATGTTTAATAAAAACCAAAAGTCTACATAAACAATGTTTATTTTATGATATTGAAACACTGAAAGAAAGCTAAGATCCTAACAACGCCAAAATATAGAAGCTAACTGTGATATATCAAAATGATATACTCTAGTGATATACTAAAAATATAAATATAAATATGATGCAGGAAATAGAAAACATTTGGCTAAATCACATTACATAAGAGGAAGAATACCAAATTGTGTATACACACCCATTATAATGGTAAAAGAACAATGAATACGTAGAGGTAAAGGAGGCAAAAGGACAGATAGAGGGGATGTTTCTAGTCGGGTTAAGATCAACAGACTTGGAGTGAATTATTCTGTAAAGTTGCTAAAATTACATTTCAGAAGAATTTAATATTGCTCTAATGAGAGCAAGATTTTCTTTGCAGGACATTGAACTGACTTACAGAAATACAGTTATTTGCTGCCTTCTTGATCGGATAGATGGAAAGATGGTGTTGTTTCCGTTTGGTTATGTGAACTTTACTGCAGCTAAAGGTCATAGGTAAATGATGATCGAGTGGCTCACCCTAGTCCAGGGGAAGAGAAATAACTTTCCTTCTACCCTTCTGAGTTCTTGGCTGAGACCCATGTAATAAAAGACAGATTAACAACAGACAGACAAACAGAAGTTTATTGCATGTATACCTCATGTATATGTGGGAGATACCCAGAGAGAATGAATAACTACCCGAGGTGGTTTAGAATCCAGACTTAAATACCATCTTAATAGGGAAAGAGGAGGTGGATGTAGATCTCTTAGGTGAGAGTAAATGAATTTTAGGAAAAATGAAGGGCCCTTAGAAGGATAGATGAATGGTATCATAGTTTGTGACAAAGTGTGTCTAGGTGAGGTGTTAACTTCCAGTACCCTCTCCTGCAAAAAGAGTTGATCACCCCTGGCTGATGAAACTTCTGGGGGGTGTGGGGTTGGGTGTGGGTGGATTTATGACAACCGAGTTCCTTTTGGAGGATCTGTCTTTAGGCAGATAAGGGGAATCAGAGAAAGCCTCGCCCTGCATTCGCTGTTTTATATGTGCCTACAGCTCAGAATAATCAAGATACCAAAGCAGGATGTTTTAGGGGTGGCACACCTTGAACTCCTACAGTCATATTTTGGGGTGGCATATTCTGCAGCCCTTTAGTTCAACTAAGACTGTTAGCAAAAAAGGAATGTTTCCTAGTAAATGAGCAGAAAGGAACTCTTAGGTCTTAGCCACATGCCACAAAGTAATCTGAGAAGTGGGATGGCAGTGGGTAGAATTTTGTCCCCAAAAGGTATGTTGAAGTCCTAACCCCAACCCCATAATTGTAACATTTGGAAACAGGGTCTTTTCAGAGGTAATCAAGCTGAAAGGAGCTCATACTGCATCAGGGTGAAGCCTAATCTGATGACTAGTGTCCTTACAAGAAGATGGGCGTTTGGACACAGGCAGATGCCAGGAAGGCACTATGTGACAATGGAGCCAGAGAATGGAGTGGTGAGGCTGCCAGCCAGAGAATGCCAAGGACTGAGGGCAACCATGAGAAGCTAGGGGAGAGTCATGAAAAGCCTTCTTCCTCAGAGCCTACAGTAGGAACCAACCCTGCTGACACCCTGATTTCAGACTTCTGGCTCTAGAACTGTGAGAGAATAAATTTCTTTCCTTTTAAGCTACCCAGTTTGTGATACTTTGTTACAGCGGCCCTAGGAAATTAATACAGGGACTAAATGTGTACAGTCTAGTAGAAATACTAATTAAAACAAAAAACTGACAGCAGCTGACTACTGGCTTCCAAGGCAGTGGCAAAATCCGTGGTTCACTGTTTTTAGGAAAGCACCTTATGTGGAATCCCCATCACTGTCAGAGTCTAGGTCAGGGGTTGGTAAACTATGGTCCGCAGAACAAATCCACCCCACGGCTTGCAAGCCAAGAGTGGTGTTTACATTGTTAAATGGTTTCAGAAAAAAAAATCAAAAGAGGAATAATATTTCATGGCATGTGAAAATTAAATGAAATTCAAGTTTCTGTGTCCACAGTAGTTTCATTGAAACACAGCCATACTCCTTTGTTTACATACATTCTATGGCTGCATAAGATCAAAGATGAATTTAAAAATTAACTTGCTCAGGTGTTGAAAAGGGAAGAAATCTCCCCTCCACTTTCCATTTCAGCTTTAGAAAACTTGCAATTGTTAATGCTTTCTCTGTCCCTTTGAGATGTACATAAAACTTTTGAAAGCTAAAAAAGGCCTCTGGTCAGTTTTACAACCTAAGAGTGTTTTCTCAAAGATATGGGAACCATCTCTTTGAAATGCAGTCATCAAGGAATGTGGAACTCCATCTCCCAATTTCCCTGGGAGGGTAGGAGCCTAACTTCACCAGCAACTGGCTCCAAGTTGTAACTACCTACCGGTCATAGAGATGTGAGAAGTTGTATTATTCTTTTGGATAAAGGCAATTAGCTAACACAGATGGACACCCCAATTACCAGGTGAATTTAGGATGAATTGTGTGTAACAAATGGTGTTGTCAGGGCCTCTCACTTGAGGACTAGTTATTTTTCTTGAGGCCATGCGTGTTAACGGGCTGTATCTGCCTGGCTATATATAAAGGTGAGATTTCTGTCTGTCTTCTAAATTCCTTTAGTGGATTGCCTGTGATGAGTACCACACTCTGGTTTAATACTTAATCAATAATAAAACTATTTTCTTTCTCTTCTACTTTGTGGAGAGGTCTTCTGGGTTGGCAGAAGATACGTTTTTTAATATTTCCCCAACAGTTGCTTTTGGTCCATGACAGAAGAACTGTATGGTTGTAGCAGAGACCATATGGCCTGCAAAGCCTGAAATATTTACTATCTGGCTCTTAATAGAAAAAGCTTGTTGACCCCTGGTCTAATTGACCAGGTGTATGAGCAAGATAATGAAAAAGCTGAGTTATTTAGTATCATAAAGTGAGTGGAATTTTGGGTTTGTGTGGGTTCTAAAGAGGAGCGATAGGGGCCTGGGAACATGGGGAAGGGGTGGAGGAGGAAGTGGATCTTAGGGCAAGGGGTTGCAAACCCAGATGTCTAGAGGAGCTGGAGGTTACTGTAATGAATGAAGTGGGCCAAAGGAACTTTCAATGACCAGAAGCCAGGGATCGGATGATACTGGCTACACTTACTTGATTGCTGACATGCGAGGAGGTAAACCGAACGTTGGTAACCTGTCCTGCCTTTTCCCGAGAGAAGCTGGAAATCTGAGGTTTAATGGAAACTCACACTGTTACAATGTTATCATCTAATGCAAATTTCGAAAGCAGGTCTTGGGGCAGGCTTCAGTTGGGTGGCTACCAACATTTAACTGCTGATCTAGAGAGTGGGAGAGGACCTCTCCATGTTAACACGGAGCGAGGAGATGGTTAGGTAGGAAATGGCTGATGAATTCCTGGAAATATTTATGAGTGACGTTGACCTGGAAGTTGATTCCTGCACTAAGATGTAATTAGTCCAAACCTTCAGTGAACGTGCTAGTGATGATTTGGGGGAAAAAGAGGGGATGGTGTCTCTAGCACAGGAGCAGTGTGGAAACAGGAGCCAAGAAGTAGATTTCAATGTGGACCTTCTCTGGAAAATGTAGTCCACTGAAAAGAGCTATACTGGGGAGGGACTGTCCCGCAGTGCAGTGGATGGGGACTTGAGATATTTTATTTGGATACTAAGTGAAGGATAATTCAAAACAGGATCGAGAACTTGGGAACTTAGATTACCAGCACAAAATAAGCTCTAAATAAATGTTGGCTCTTGTCATTTTTCTTGTAAGTTTTCTGGAATGTACACAGAAACAGGATCACGTGGTCAGAATGCAACACCAGCTAAGAAAGAAACAAAGGAGGCTCAACTGCTTTTCTGCTCAAAAGGAGAAGGTTTGGCATATGCAGTAGCTTTAAAACATGTCAGCAGGGCTTCCCTGGTGGCGCAGTGGTTGAGAGTCCGCCTGCTGATGCAGGGGACACGGGTTCGTGCCCCGGTCCGGGAGGATCCCACATGCCGTGGAGCGGCTGGGCCTGTGGGCCATGGCCGCTGAGCCTGCGCGTCCGGAGCCTGTGCTCCACAACGGGAGAGGCCACAACAGTGAGAGGCCCGCGTACAGCAAAAAAAAAAAAAAAAAAAGTCATCAAGTTCTTATAAATACTCCTCCTGTGAGGAAGTGGAGTCTATTTCTCTCTCCTTGAATTTGAGCTGGCCTTAGTGACTCACTTCTAATGAACAGAATGCTGAGAAGTGACACTGCGTAACTTTTGAGGGCTAAGTCATAAAAAGTGATACAGCATTGGTCTCTCTCTTCTCTCTTTCTCTTTCCCTCCCTGTCCCTCTCAACACGCCTTAGGAGCTGAGCTGCCGTGTTAGAAGTCCAGCTACCCTGAAGCTGCCATGCTGGAGAGGCCACGTGATGAGCCCACATATTGATGGTGGTGCCAGAGGAGCCCCAGCTGCTCCAGCCCCCAGCTGTCTGAGTTGTCCCAGTCTTGGCACCAGACACGTGTCAGGCTAAAACAGCCTTTGAGACGACTCAAGCCTCACGCACAGATTGACCACAGGCACACGAGAGAACTTGAGGGAGATTGCCTATGTGAGCCCAGAATCTGGAGAGATAATAGTAACAAGTGATTGTCATTGTTTTATATCACTATATTTGGGGGAGGGTTGTTAAACAGCAAAAGATAACTGGAATAATGTACTCAGCTCCTGCTGTGTGCCAAGAATTTTTAAAAGTTAGGTTCACTGCTGGATATAGAAAGAGAGTAATTTATACTGAAATTTCTTTACGTTCATGTCTTGATTTCACTGACAGATTACGGCAATTAGGGAAGAAGTTGATATGTAGGATAGATATTTTATTTCTTTTAATTCAGGCATAAGACTGGCCTATGGAAACAGAAAAAATTACCAAACCTCTTCCATAGAACAAAGACCTCTAGAATGTAAGGGTTGTAAGATATGCACCTTCTTGTATGTAGACTAACTCACAAGATTGTACTTTCAGACCGAAGATAATATAACATCCAAATACCTTGAATTTGAGACTGCGAGGAGGAAGGACACTGCTGATTTCTTCAGAAGGTGCTCTGGTTGGGCTGGGAAAGACACATGGATTGAGCGGATGGCCCTTGGTCCCAGTTGCTGATCTGCCTTCATTCAATGGAATGAAAAGATGCTTCAAAATGTCCTACCCAATTACGTTATGGGCTGGCTTCTCCAGGGGTCAGCTGCTGACATAAAATGTAACATACAGGATGTTTACTAAGGAATGCCCTCGGGGTCAGCACCTGTAGAAGAGAGACAGAGAAAGCTGGATTGGGCAAAGAGGTCAAGCTGCAATGCGGGCCTGAAGACAGGCTCAGTTGACCCCAAGGGGTGCTTGAGCATTAAAATGGCCCATCAAGGCTTCCCTGGTGGCGCAGTGGTTGAGGGTCCTCCTGCCAATGCAGGGGACATGGGTTCATGCCCCGGTCCGGGAAGATCCCACATGCCGCGGAGCGGCTGGGCCCGTGAGCCATGGCCGCTGAGGCTGCGCGTCCGGAGCCTGTGCTCCGCAGCGGGAAAGGCCACAGCAGTGAGAGGCCCGCGTACCGCAAAAAAAAAAAAAAAAAAAAAAAGGTCCATCAGAGTTGTCCCACGTTTGGCTGGGAAGGCTGGGTCTTTATATTCCCACTTGAATCAGTCATTGGATGGGGGCTGCCCCAGGAAGGGCGTGACCCTGGGCAAGGTAGCTCTGCGGCTGCTGTAATCCCTAGTGGGCTGAAAGCTGAAGGCTGTTGGCTGATAGCACTTCCTGCAGCTGAGTCAACAAGTCCCTCCTTAAAGTGGACCCTGGGTGGTGCATCACTGTGAGCACCTCAAAAGAGATTAAAACTGGGCTTCCCTGGTGGCGCAGTGGTTGAGAGTCCGCCTGCCGATGCAGGGGACACGGGTTCGTGCCCCGGTCCGGGAAGATCCCACATGCCGTGATGCGGCTGGGCCCGTGGGCCATGGCCGCTGAGCTTGCGCGTCTGGAGCCTGTGCTCCGCAACGGGAGAGGCCACAGCAGTGAGAGGCCCGCGTACAGCCAAAAAAAAAAAAAAAAAAAAGATTAGAACTGTGGCTGAGTATGGATCATCCATTCTGTTTCTGAGTGACTTTGGACTTCAAACCTCAGGGTTCCCACCAGAGCAATGAGTTTCAAGTGGAACTGACTGAGCTATAAGAGAGGAGACTCAAGAACATGACATAGTCTCCCTGGAGTTTGGGGAATGATTTTTATGAACCTCTGAATTATTCTGAAATTTCTGGCTATGTGGCCAAATTGTGGGCAAAGTTGTGTCAACTCAAGTCTGTGAATTGAATATTTTAGTTTCTGGCTGTGAACTGCATTTTTATGACTCTCTTTTTGGCTGAGTTTGGATTTGACCACTGCTCACTGGACTTGAGGAAAATTTTTAAAGTAAAATTAGTAAAGGCACAGGATTTAATAAAAACAGATTTGGATAGTGCATTGTTAAAAGTCACTTTTCCTGTACCCTATGGCTTATTTAGTTATAAAAAGCTTGTAATTCCAGGTGACCACATTATATTTCAAGTTACTGCTTTGAAGAATGTGGTTTAATCCAATTGATTTGACAGGAACATGCTTATGCAGAAAGAGTTAATTAACACAGTTATCCTTAGAAAGGCCTGCTTGTAAGGTTGATCCTGGTTGGCGTCTGATCTTTGATTTGGGGAGGGGTCTCCCAATTCCTTAACTGATAAAAAGAGTGGCTCACAGAGTGCCTGTCTGTACAGACAGCGGGATTTGTGCTGAATACCTGCTTTCCTTTAAGGAGTCGGGAATTTTGGTATGTGGTAGGTAGAGGCTGCCTGCATGATCAGCTCCAAATAAAAACCTTGGGCACTGAGTCTGTAATAGGCCCCCTAGTAGACATTTCACATGCATGGTCACAGTTCAGTGCTTGAGGAATTCAGTGCGTCTTATGTGACCCCACTGGGAGAAGACCATCTCTCCTCCAGAGTCTCCTCATGCTCTGTTCCCCACTGCTAACTTTGCTTTGTATCGTTTCACTATAATGAATCGCAACTGTTGAGTGTTTCTGTACTCTGAATCTTTTGAGTCCTCCTAGAGAATTACTGAAGCCAAGGGGTGGTATAGGGACCCCCAACACAATGTCATTGTCGTACATGTACTTAAATCATATTTTTCTCTCTGATGGTCTACACCTGTAAATTGTAGTTCTCAATTACAATTTTTCCTTAATTAAAGCCAGAAGTAGTCATATTTACTCATAAAGTTAAGTGAATGAAAACTTTGTGGTTTATATAGAAGACAAAGGATAGATTTTAAGGGCTAAAATCCACTATTAGCCATTTCCACAGAACTGATATGATCTGGGAGCAAGAGCTGGTAACCAAGATTTCCAGTGCAGCATCTTCTTCTTCTTCTTTTCTTTCTTTCTTTTGGCCATGTCTTACAGCTTGCGGGATCTTAATTCCCTGACCAGGGATCGAACATGGGCCCCTGCGGTGAAAGCGCTGACTCCCAACCACTGGACCACCGGGGGATTCCCTCCTCTGCATTTTCTAAGGAGCCCCAGAAGGAAGCCTTCACCTCATCACTCCTCATCACCCTCTCCCTACCTTCCCCCTCAAACAAAGGATGGGATGCCGCTCAAGCAGTACTTAGTGGAAAAATTATAACATTATAACATTAATGCTTACAAAAAAAAGAGAAAGGTCCCAAGTCAATGGTACAAATTTCTATCTTAAGAAACTAGAAAAAGAAGAGCAAGTTAAACCCAAAACAAACCAAAGAAAGACAACCGTAGAGATAAAAGCAGAAAACAATGCAATCAAAAATAGAGAAAGAGTAGAGGAAAAAAACAGCATAATTGAAACACGTGAAGTCAGACAGTATATGATACTCTTTATATACTTATCTTTTTGTCTTATATAATCCTGAAAAAAACTTTTCCTGGTGAGTACTATTAAACTTATTTTTTAAAGTTGAGAAAACCAAGATTTATAGATTTTGATTAATTTGCCCAAGGTCACATAGCTGGTAAAATCCAGAATAACTCTTGAACCCAAGTCTGTCTGACCCAGACCTTAACCATCATATTACCCTAACTCTTAATACCTTGAAGAGGATACAAGGGTGTCTCCTCTTGTATCCTCATTTCAGGAATGACTAGCGTTTCTCTCAGTTGCTCGAAACATCTGCTGCTGACAGGTCACAGCTTCATCCCTCCCTGGAAGTTCATCTGAGCCTGCAGAGAACTGCCTCCCCCAAGACTGGCTGATGTTTTCAGCTGTAGGCAACTGAATATAAAATTAAAGGGGGCTTCAACAACAAGGACGTTTACTGACTCAATAAGAAATCTGGAGGTAGGTGGTTTTAGAGCTGATTCTGTACCTCGATTATGCCCTCAAGGACCTGGACTCTTTCTCTCTCTTCAATTTGCCATTCTCAGTGTTTCTGGCTGCAGTATCTCTCATCAGCATATCCCACCGGATAACATCCCCCAAAAAGGAGGGAACAGAGATTTCTTGTTAAGTGTCTCTATATAAGGAATGGATGGCAGACTCCCTTTGTATCTCTTTGCCTAGAACTGGATCACAGGTCGTACCTAAACCAATTCCATGAGAAGGGAACCGAGAGTCAAGTGTGTGTCTGAAGGGGCACTTCCTTTACCTCAGCACTTTGCTCCTAACAAGGAAGGAGGGACTGCCTTTGAGTAAGCGGCCAACCTACTCAAGATATCTGTAACACTTAGCAAGGACTAACCAAATTAAAGTGGTTTTAATATAAGACAAAATGGACTTTAAGACAATGAGAATTAATAAAGGAGAAAGAACAGCACTCACTAATGACAAAAAGAAACAATTCACTTGGATGATATAAAAATCTTGAACCAATATAGCCTTAAATTAAGCAAAAGCAGATAAGCAAAAAGTGGCAAAATTACAAGGGGAAATTAACAAATCACCCACCACATGAGAGACCCCATTTCCCTACACCCTCACTATCACAGCTTTGCTATTTGGGCCACATAAGTATGA
The DNA here is from genome assembly GCF_011762595.2 of Tursiops truncatus. NCBI lineage: Eukaryota > Metazoa > Chordata > Mammalia > Artiodactyla > Delphinidae > Tursiops > Tursiops truncatus. The sequence continues at coordinate 76,147,817 of NC_047037.1, read as the reverse complement.
TATGGTTAACGTAGCCTGTGGGTAGAACTGGACTCAAATGTAGGAGATATAAATATTCTCTGCCATGAGGAAACTGTTGATGGGAAAGATGAAGCAAAGATAAGGCGAGTGAGAGATCCTGCTGTGAACTGTCAACAGCTGATATGACCAGCAGCTGGGGAGTGGGTTTATTACCCTGTAGAAGGGATCTGAGCAGAACATCACTGTGCAAGGGTATCGTAATGTTGAGCTCTAGGGTAAGGTTGCCTGGGTTTGTATCCCAGCTTAACCTTTAACTAGTTGTGTGACATTGGGGCAAGATATTTAACGTTTTTTGTGCCCCAGTTTCCTCTTAGTAAAATGGAGGTAATATTAATTTTCTCATAAGTTTGTTGTATTAATTATTACACTTTAACATTTTAAACTACATTTGTCCTTGTTTCATGATTTTCATTACCCTTTTATTTCTTCCAGGGTAGAATTCTCAAAAGTAATGAACAGATTAATGAATGTCTTGGTGACTAATTGTCCATAGGAATGAAAGGAAGCAATCAGCTTTAAAGCCTATTTGACTAGGAGAATATCAGTATAACACTTGTACTAAGGTGTGTGTGGGAGGAGCTGGGAGGGGCGAGAGCATACCAGCTGCTCTATCTGATAATACTACCTCTGATGTGAAAAGAGTAGTACGGTTTTGTGCTGGAGGTACAAGTCATACTGGCTCACCAGAACTGATTCTTCAATTTTCAAAAATTTTGTGAGCCAGTTATTAAAAACCATTATTTAGAATTACATTGTATAAACTTATAATAAAATGGATTATATTTTTAAAAGATTCATCACTTTCTAATTATTTCACTACACTTTACTATTATCTGTACTCTTGAGTTACTTGTGTCTACTGTATGGGAGAAGTATTATACAATGGTATGCTACTGTTCATCTCTTCCCAACTCTGCATTCAGTGCTATCACACTGGGAGCTTAAAATCAGCCATGGTGAGAATATTTACACCATGGAATTGAAAAGCGCTACAAATCAGGGCTTAATTTATTGTTTTGTTGATGAAGACTTAAGAAAGTAATGGAGAATATGTTAATAAGGCAGACTAAATTTAAAAGTATGTCATGTCTGTAGCCATAACCTTGTAAAGGAATTATTCTTCTGGTAGTTGAAAACTATTATCCCATTCAGCAAAGAAGGAGCCCATGGCATTGACAAATAACAAATTCTGACACATGTCTTCATTGTTTCATCTTCATCTCCCTTTTTAGTGTAGACAAAAGTATCGACCAACGACCAACGTTTATATCAGAACTACCCTCATTCATCAATTGCAACCATAGATTGGCTACAAATATGAGAGTTGGGCAAACATCTTTGAAACATTCAGTGAGAATCAACTATCTGAAATTTACAATAAAGAATATTATACATTTTATTATTATTTGTAAACTATGTGCTATACAACCTTTATGTCAGTAAAATTTATAATAACGTACACATAAATGTAAACTTTTTTTTTTTTCCCAGAGAGCAAGTTGTTCAATATTTAACAGCACATCACTGGTGATCATGCATGATATGGTGTAGGAATAAAATATTGTATGCTTTTCTTTTTTAGTATGATCTAGGTTGTACTCTCTCTGATAGTTAATGCCTGTCTTGAGACACGTGCATGTCTGTCTGATTCAGTACCTACTGAATGGCCAAGAAGGATCTTTACTCTGCTTTACTCTTCCCATCACATGAACTTGGAAAGATCAAGTCGGCTCTGGACTCTTCTGCAGAAGTCTCCCTCCACTTCCCAGCAACTATAGTATTAATGAACCTCAATGACCTTTTTTCACTTGGAAACACCCCTTATTTTTTAAAAAATAAATTCATTTATTTATTTGTTTTTATTTTTGGCTCCGTTGGGTCTTCGTTGCTGCGCATGAGCTTTCTCTAGTTGAGGCAAATGGAGGCTACTCTTCGTTGTGGTATGTGGGCTTCTCATTGTCGTGGCTTCTCTTGTTGCACAGCATGGGCTTTAGGCACACGGGCTTCAGTAGTTGTGGCATGTGGGCTCAGTAGTTGTGGCTCACGGGCTTAGTTGCTCTGCAGCATGTGGGATCTTCCCGGGCCAGGGGTCAAACCCGTGTCCCCTAAGTTGGCAGGCGGATTCTTAACCACTACGCCACCAGGGAAGCCCCTAAATGACTCTTATTTGGGAAAATATACCATTAGGGATTACCATACTAGAGAGTGGGGGCATCAGAGACATTCCTTGTGGAAGAGTGAAGAAGATGAAACTCCTAAAAGGGATTGGAGCACAGGGAATAAGTCCACAAACTGGTGCGTGTCCATCAGGTGACTCCATCTGAGGACTGAACTTGGAGTGGTAACAGGCAGGGGAGCTTGCCTCACTTCTGAGGTCACATTCTGTTTTGGGGGACCAGGCCAGCAGTTGCAGGAGCAAAGTGAGGCAGAGAGTTCGGCATGAGGTGCTCACAACTCACTGATTCAGGACAGATGGGAAAGCCAACCCCTTCCCCAATATATACTTCAGCGGGAGAAATGGGGGGCCTGATGCTGGCTTGTGGAGAACTTGAAAGGAGTCTGATGCTAGGTTATAGAAGTCTGTAGAGAGGCTGAAAGGGGAAATTTAGATGAAGCAGAGAAAGGGAAGTTCAGCCCCCAAATGCGGATGTGGGTTGTTCTATTAAGATCAGCCAGGACTTTTTGGTGGAAAGACAAACAGGGAACAGCCACGTAAACATGGCCGCCTCTCTGCTGGAATCTGCTCTCCCCCAGGCCCTGAGAGGATGCTTGCTTCCTTGGAAGGAAGTGAGTTTCAGGAGGCAAACACCCTATGGAGACAGAGAATTGAGAGAGGATAAGCACACTGGGGGAGGGGGGAGGGTATGGGTTCAACAAATGAAAAGGGTCAAAACGACTGAGGAGAGAAGACAAAGTACTTCAGGGGCTAATGATGGTTAGCAATTTGCTCCTTCTAGAATATTTTTTTTTTCCCTTGGCTTTCAAGACCTGACATCCCGATCCTCTGATAGATTCTTCCCAGTCAACCCAGGAATAATGAGCAGCCCATGTGTGACAAAATACACTGCTAATAATTAAATAAATCCTTGAAAGCAATCCAGAAATGGCCTGCCACAACTTCTACTATAGTTTATTTCTGATTTTATTTTTGTAAAACGATGGTGTGAGGAAAAAGATAAACTGTTTGCCCAGTTTAACCCAAACTGGTTAAAGGAGAGTGCTGATTTTAGTTGTGGTTTGAAGGGAAAGGGTGACAATGCCCTGAAGAGAAACAGTCACCACTGTGGCTGAGAGCCCTGGCTGGCCGTTCTGTATCTTCCCCACTTCCCCCTGCAGGGGCCCAGGGTGGTTTGGACTGGATGATGAGCGCCACCTGCAGGAAGAAAGCTGCAAGTAGGAGAAAATAGCTGAATATTGTTTAGCATTATTATGCATCAGAAATTAAAGTCCTGTAACCTCTCTTTGGCCCATCTCTGGTTCTCTTCTTCCTGAAATTTTGTTTCATTGTGATTAAGAGATAATACATAAGGTCCAGCCCTACAGGGAGAAGCAGCTCTAATTTTGGCAGTGCCTAAGAGGCCTCATCACCTTCTTCACAGAGAAAACAGAATCTATCAGGAGAGAACTTACAGACCTTCCCATCGGCAGTCATTCAAAATCACCTACTTCTGTACTCCAGCTCCTCCTTCCTGGTGCAGTGGGAAAAGTGTCCCTTCCTTGGGCCAATGCCCCCAGGATCCCCTCCCACCTTCTCCCACAACCTGTGTCCTCAACCTTCCTTTTACTTTTCTAACACTATTTAAACATTTCTAAGCTTCTTCCAGCTTAAACATATTTTAAAAGCCAAAAAACAAAAATAACAACACCTCCCAGATCCTATAACCCCAGAAGCTGCTACCTAACTTCTTCCCTTTCACAGTCACACTTCTGGAAAGAGCTGACAGCGCTTGCTGCCTCCCTTCCCTTCCTTTCGGATCTCTGTACACCGCCCTCTACTCCCTCCTCACCAGAAGACAGCGCTTGCCAGGTCCTCTGAGTCCAAGAGACATTTCTCTCACCTGATGTATTGGTTGTATTTGATTTGAATGATGATCCCTCCTTCTCACTTGAAACATTCCCTTACTATGGTCAAGGATACACACATTCCTAGCGTCTGTCCCACGTTAGTGCTCCCATCGGGTAGATGCCACTTTATCTAGCCAGCTGCTCAGGCCATGCATGGATGACCATGGAATCACGCTTGAGTGTCTGCTCTCGCTTTCCACATCCTTCCGCAAGTCCAGTATCAATTCGGAACCCCACCCCTTCTCTGTCCTCCTGGATCAGTACCCTGGTCTCAGTCACCCTCATCTCTCCCCTGCGACACTACAGTAGCCACTTGGCTGGCCTCCTGCCTCTATTCTGGCTACCGCCCAGCAGCTCAAGGGATCCCATACAAGTAAATCACACGGAACTCCCCTCTTCCCCACCCGCCAAGGTTATCTCCAATCACCCTTGGCTTCAGGTTCCATGTTGCCTCCCCATAAACCCTCCCTGAGCTCCCACACCTGGGCTAGGAGCCCCTCCTAATTTGTTCCAGGAACACCTGCGTATTCCTTCCAAAAGCACTTATTCCACTGTGTCCTAACTGCTCTGCATCCCCACGGCTTCATGAGCGCAGGGAGGGCACAGACGGTGTCTGTTGGTTGAATCCATTCAGCGTGCGTGGCACCTAGCCAGTATTCCATAAAAAGACAGCTGTGAATGTACTGTCTCCCCCACGTCTCTAGACACAGAATATTAACAGGTCAGGAGGGAAGCAAGGTAAAATTCTGATAATTAGGTGACTGTCGAAAGAAGACTGAAAATGGGCCCCAGACATTCTAAAGAATCAGAGTTTGTAAAATGGCGGCCTGCGGCAAAAATTAAGCTTTCTTCGTGTTTCCGCAAGGTCCAGTGACCAGAGCTGCTGATTTCACCTGTGGCTTGGGTGAGTGGCAGAGAGTGCCCTGAGCTTAGGGTCCCGCGTATACAGATGCAGGGAGGCCACGAAGGCGATACCACCTTCTGCCGTGGTCCAGAGATGAAGGTGAAGAATTGGGGAGGAGGCGTCGGGAGGACGGTGGTTTCTAGTCCCAGCTTGGGGCAGCTGGGGAAGTTCCAAAAGCAGGAACTAAAGGTGGGAGGAGTGTTCTGGGAAACGAAAGCGAAAGATGTTTAACCACCGGGATCTGGGAGGGGCCTGCAGTCGGAGCCAGACCAGCGGAGAGGAGGATGGCTGCGCCTGGCTCCTTCCCGCTGCTGGTCGAAGGGTCCTGGGGTCCTCACCCCCCGAAGAACTTGAGCACCAAGTTGCAGATGTACTTCCAGAGCCAGAAGAGATCAGGAGGCGGGGAGTGTGAGGTCCGCCAGGCGCCGGGGAGCCCGCCTCGTTACCTTGTGCTCTTCTACCTCGACGACGGTGAGGGGGGCAAGGGGTGCGGGGGAGAGGGGACAGCGGGGGCTCTCCTTCCAGGGAAACTTGGGGCTGGGGCGCGGGGCGGGAGATTTCGTCCGGCTCCGGCAGCAGGTGTAGGAAAGAGCGTGGGGCGCGCAGAATAGACAAGACGCGTCGGGGACGCTGCGTGCGCGGCGCTTCCAGGCGCTCCCGGAGCTGGTGGCAGACCTCCCAGGTGGTTTAAATAAACATTAGCACCGTGTGACTGAAGGGAGCTGCCTGAGAGCTGGTGCACCCACCTCATTTTACGAGGCTACATCGTGTAGTGGCATCGTGTGTTAGGGGCAGAGCTGCAATGCCATTGCAATTTTTGTCTTCTTCCTATGAAAGCCGCAGTTCTGGAACTCCAGAGGTTTTATGGGAACACAATTTGAAGGGAAGAGAAGGTTTCCAGGAAAGTCACATCTAAACTGACTCCTGAGGGTGAATTCAGTTCTTGATAGGCGAGATACTGGGGAGGGCTCTTCAGATGGGAGCTGACTACAGTGCTGGGGACGGGAGAGCAAAGGCATCTGCAGGGAAGTGCTGGGCGCCCTTGGGCAGCTTTGGTTTGAGGAATGAGCCCTTTCCTTATCTCTGTGCACAAGCGAGGTCTGGAGACTGGCTCTAAAAAGAACAGGTGGGATCTGGGAAATTTTATAAGATTACAAAGGGGGTGCTTGTATTTTAAAAAATCTTAGGCCTTCTTTTATTAAACTTCCTTTTTAAAAAGAAGTGGGGTGGAAATTAAGGCTAATAGAATATTGGGTTGAGATAAAAGAGGACCTTGCATGACGTGCTAAGGAGTATGAACTTTCCCCCACAGGGAGGCAGGGGAGAGCCATGTCCAAATATACTTTTGGGAGATAAGTTTGGTTGCAGATAAGTACAGTGATTTCTGTTGGGAGAGACCATGGACATCAGACCTTTGAAGAGTGTCATGCAATGTCCAAGTGAGGACCAGTGAGCCCTTGAACAAGGAAAGTCAGCATGGGGATGGAAGATGCATGTTTGCGTACCGTCTGGATTTGGTAACTGATTCTACAGGATGCTCCGCTTGGGAGAGAGAGAGAGGGAGAGCCCCTGTGCTTTCTCTTATTTTTTAGATGGGGAAGGATGGAGGGAGCTAAGCAATGTGAGGAGTCACAGGGATTTCCCCATGGTGGGGATTCCCGGTGATTCTGGGATCACTTGGGAGAGGGGCAGAAGCACTGCCTAGAATCTCATTGTCTGCATGTAAATATAGAGACTTATTGGAGGGGAAAGGCAGGTACTGTTGATCAGTGCACCGTATCTTCGTCGAGGGTCTGCTGGAACCTCTCCAGTCGGTTTCAGGGTGGTCCTCAGGCTGGGAGCAGGGGTGGCATTCTGAGTTGATTGAGGGTTAGGAGTTTTGAACTTTGAGGGGGAAGTTCCCTCCCCATAGGCAATTGAGCAGCTGAGTTAACCTCTCCTCATGCTGTTGCTATTAGGGAAGCGGGAGGACAAGTACCCACCAGTTATCTGCTTGCTCGAGACACCTACCAGGTCTGCACTGGGAAGCACATGACCTGCTGTTCTCCCAGTGCACAGTTTTTTTCATCAGGATCTCAAAGGCAAGGATGTGGGCAACCACTGACCCTGCCTTCCTGTTGCTGGATTTGGAGAAGCATTTGGGTCAGAGGAGAAGCAAGGAGCCTTACGAGGCCATCAGAGCAATTGGAATGCTCTAGGGCAGGGATGCAGAAAGGAAAGAATGAAACCCAGAGAAGAGAGGGGTGCACAGACCCGTGTGAAGGAAGCGAGGTGGGCAGGGGTCAGGAGACCTGCCTGACTCAGAGCCCTTAGAACAATGTCAAAAAGTTTTCCAAGGGTTAATTTCACCAAGCAATGCTCAAAAGGGCATCTGTGCAATGTAAGCCGTTTCCCCGGGGCTTCACTTTTCCTCAAAGGATTTTACCATTTTGATTCCGATTATCAACACCACCATGGACCTGGCCCTTAGGGACACTTCTTTCTTCTTTAAAATCCCATTATCCTCCAGAGTAGTCCTCACATTGCGGCAACAGACCCCCTGCATCCAAATCACAACGGGTTAAACAGGCACATTCCCAGCTCTGTCCTAGAGACTCAGGTACCCTGAGTGTGGGGTGGGTGGGAATCTGCATGTTTAACCGCACCCCAGGTGACACTGATTCGCTAAAGTCTGAGAATCCCTGTTGTTTGTTGATGACCCTGAATGAACAAAAAGGGAAATAATTGTAGAAAATACAAACCTCGTAAAAATACAAACAGCAAAAATATAATTGTGTGGTGATAACATCTTTCTGTTCTAGTCCTCAAAGCAGAAGTGATTTCAGTCTCCCTGCGAGGTTTCTTCCTTCCCATCTCCCAGCCTGCTTTCTCCCTTCACCCACCTCTAGACTGCTCTAATGCCCTTCTTGCAGTAGTACCCACCCAGCCACACTCACAGCTTAGTGCAGCTCTTTGTATGGTCAAAGTTCTTAGGCGTGGAAAGTCCCTGTTCAGTTTTGGTTTCCTCCCAGAGGAATGGCTTTCTCAGAAGCAAGTGGTCAGGAGTTTGCTAACATCATATTACCTACCCCAGCACTGTCCCTGGGACAAAGGTCTTCTTCCACAGGAACACCCTCTGCCCTCCAGGGAAGGAAGTGGCCACAACAGGTGCAGGCCTATAGTGTAACACAACTTGATTCTTATCATTCACATAATAAGAATGAGCCCCAAAGCACTCCTCTGTAGAAATGAGTGGATAGCAAACAGAAACTACTTGGAAGCTGTGTACTTCTGTATAATTGGCTGAATTTCCGAAAAGTCGAGTGTAAATTGCCTTGTCAGATTTTAAATCCCGGGCTTCCCTGGTGGCGCAGTGGTTAAGAATCTGCCTGCCAATGCAGGGGACACGGGTTCAAGCCCTGGTCCCGGAAGATCCCACATGCCGCGGAGCAACTAAGCCCGTGCGCCACAACTACGGAGCCTGAGCTCTGGAGCCTGCGATCCACAACTACTGAAGCCCGCGTGCCTAGAGCCCATGCTCCGCAACAAGAGAAGCCACTGCAATGAGAAACGTGCGCACCGCAACGAAGAGTAGCTCCCGCTTGCTGCAACTAGAGAAAGCCCGCGTGCAGCAACGAAGATCCAACTCAGCCAAAAATAAATAAAAAAAAATTTATATAAAAAAACGATTTTAAATCCTGTTTCAGATGTGTACGTTTATCATCTTTTCTGGTCATAATTTTGCTCCTGATTATTGTCAGCTTCTCCTTAAATTAAATATGGATGGTCTGAGATTGGTGCAGAAGAGAGCCTGTCCACATGGGTAAGGGTGTTTAGATGGCAGCATTTCAGCTCTTCTTCCTCCCAGATTCACTTTCTCCTTGTTGCGGATCACTTGCTGTTACTGCTACCACTTGCTCTCTTAAAATAGTTGTGCCATACATATTACACACAATCTCAGAACACGCTGGCACATGTAGATACCTGGACAGGACTCTACCAAAGTATAGGGAATAATAAAAGGAATGTAACACAGAGGTCCATGACTCTAGATAGCTTGGCTTATAAAACTTAGCCTGCTCTCTGGGCTCAGGGGTCCTATCCAGTCCTTAGTCCTCACTCCAGCTTAGGACAGCTTATCAGGAGTCCATGCAAAAACACCACCCTGCTCACAAAGAATGAAATTAGAGTCTGGCATTCCTTCTCATACTGTTTTTGAGGCCTGTTTTTGAGGTGGCATCCAATTAAGTCATTACCTCCCTCATCCTCTGCATGGATGGTTGAGGTGGGAAAGCTATTCAAGTCCCTTTTTTTTTTTTTTTTTTTTTTTTTGCGGTACGTGGGCCTCTCACTGTTGTGGCCTCTCCCCTTGCGGAGCACAGGCTCCGGACGCGCAGGCTCAGCCATGGCTCACGGGCCCAGCGGCTCCACAGCATGTGGGATCTTCCCGGACCAGGGCACGAACCCATGTCCCCTGCATCAGCAGGTGGACTCCCAACCACTGCGCCACCAGGGAAGGCCTCAAGTCCCTTTTGATGAAAGATTCTACCTGTATCTTCAGCCTCAGCAGGCAACCATATCAGAATACAACATAGTAGCCCAACATCCATAGCAGAGCCACACCTGTGAATGCAGGGCACTCTCCAGGGTTCTCCTTCGCCCTGACCTCTTCGTACCGCCTGACTACGTTGGCCAGGCCTCCTCCTGTAAACTCACTCATTCCCTGTTCTCCACTGTCTCAGATACACCGCTTTTCCTTTTCTCTCTCTGACTGCTCCTTCTTATAATTGTACAATAACTTACAGTTACACAGCTCTTATGGGTGTCACAAAATTCATTCACAGACACTGCTTCACGTATGGAAACTGAGACGCAAGAAGTTAAGGTATTTTCTCAATGACACAGCTAGTTGGTGGCAGAGTTGGAATTTGAATCCAGGTCTTTGGACTCATGTCCACTGTTCATTTTTTTCTTCCACTACAGCCCAGCTGCCAAATATGTGTTAATTTTTTTTTTTTTTTTGGTAAGAATCTCTCCCATCTTATCATCACAGGTTAAAGAATTGATTGAAATACCTTTTTAATGAGGCTCCTCGCTATTCTGCTTATGTTCACCTGAGTCACTTTCCTAAAACATGGCTTTCATAATGTCATGTCCTAGCATCCCTGGCTCACAGTGAGGGATGCTTTAATTATTTCCTTTCACTGTAGAATAAATAATGTTACCTTTCTGAGTGCCTACTGGGCATCACATACTGTACTAAGTTCTTTATAATGTTTCTTGAATCTAATCCATGTTAACACCCACACAAGACAGTCTTCATCAATTAATAGACAAGAAGACTGAGATTTTGTAAATAAGGCTTATTAAGGAACACGCTCAGGGTTAAAAAAGTAAGTTTAAAGATAGAATTCAAATCTGTGTCTGCTTGCTAAACTTCCCCCTTTTCACCACACATAGCCTCTCTTGAGAAACTGACCAAGCCGTTGACTGATGATGATGAAGCCTACAGAAATCACAGAATAATTTTGTGAACAAAGATTGCTTTAACAGTTGCCTTTTTTTTTTAAAAAATTTCAGTTCGGCAGCAAGTTCTGGCGAGAGAGAACCACGAGTTAGTATGGCCAGGAAAAGGAACATTCAAGTTAACTGTCCAGTTGCCCAGAGCCACGGATGAAGTCCAGGAGGGGAAAATTCCAAAAATGGTAAGGAAAGGGGTGATTACAAGGGAAGTAGGGTGTTCTCCCAAGGTGTGTGGGATGGGAACCACGATGAGGAAATACAGTGGAATGAGAAGTACAACTCAAATTGGGGTGAGGAAAGCAACTTACAGATGTGGAGGGAGTGAGAGTGGTGATAGGGTAGGTATGAAATAATGGAAGAAGAAGCACTTTTTGTTTGATTTTTGACGCTTTTGAAAATTCAAGATTGGGGGGTTACCATAATGGTGGTTTGAGATGTAAAATCTTGGGTCTGTTTGTCCCAGGTACTTGCTATATTGGTTTCATTTTCACATGGTTTAGAGGGGCCAGCGATCTATACTGTAATGTGCTAAGTATTTCCTCAAGTGTAAAATGGGATAGTAGTAGTACTGACCTCTTTGGATTATTGGGTTGTTGTGAGGATTAAATGAGACAGCCTTAGGAAAGCACATGGCCTAGTGCTTGTTAATAGTACACACTCAATAGATGTTAAATGGGAAAACGAACATGAGCTAAATTATTTCTCTGACTTAGGTCTTACCTCAGACACTTGGTGCTCCTTTGGGGTTTCTTTTATTTGTGACTCGTTTTTACAGGTGATTTGTGTGCTATATATTAAACAGCATCATTGCCTGTGCTTTTAGTTATAATTTCTGTAGACCCTACATCTCCAGTCTGGTCCTAGGGACACTTTCTTAATGTAAAGAGATTATTAGTAATTTATTAATGCTACTTTATTGTTTGGGTTTCAGGAATCCAAGACCAAAGAACGTGTCAAAGAATCAGGTAACTTTTCATCCACCAGGCAGTTTTGCTTTCAATATTAAACACTATGTGTTGCGGAGGTCATCCTTCTCTTCTTGACTTCACAAGGCAGGGTTTGTTAGCTGAGAGATGCTTTGGGCTGCATCATCTCCATCCTCCTAGCCAGTTGTGCAAGGGTTGCCTCTTGAGCCCTAAGGGTTCAGGTCAGAAGGATGGGAACAGCTCTCTCTGTGGGGGCTGGGAGACACCTTGCAATTGATGGGAGGATAAAGAGGTACCCGGGAGGTGGATGAACTGACCTTCAGAGTCTACCTGTGCCCATCCAGCCATTGTGAAGCAAGGACATGATGTGACAGTGGGTGCTGTGTGTGGCTAAGTCAGTTAGTGTTGCTTTCTGAGCGCTGGGTGCAGGATGTGGGTGTAGCTCTCCAGACCAGCGGCAGCTCTTCTCGTCCCATCTGCTGTAGGAAACAGCCAGCAACCTAGTAGCTATACAGTAGGACCTTGTTGTTTATCCACCCTATATATAATAGTTTGCATCTGCTAATCCCAAACTCCCAATCCTTCCTTCCCTTACCCCTCCTCCCCCTTGCCAACCACCAATCTGTTCTCTATGTCTGTGAGTCTGTTTCTGTTTTGTAGATATGTTCATTTGTGTCGTATTTTAGATTCCACATAGAAAGACAAATACCATATGATATCACATACGTGGCCTCATTTCTTACACCTCTGCACAAGTGCTCCTTAAGCTTCATTTGTCAAATTGCCACCATTTCCTAAATGGTTTTGGTGTAGTCTCGGCACTCTGCCTATACTTCTGTTGCTCACAATACATTCTACTCCACTTTTCTCTACCTAAATTCTAGGATAGTCTTCAGGATCTACTCAGGTTCTTCCTCTTCTCTGAAGCCACTCCAGGCCAGCCCAGTTCCTTCATCTCCCTGGTTTGATTCTTGGCTTGATCGTTGACACAATCAAGTTGACTTTATTTGGCAGTCAACCAAGCCACTCTTGTGATGAAGCTTCTAATAGTCATGGGGTTATAAACTATATTGGTGGAAAGGCTCTTTCCATTCACTTAAGTCCAATCATCTCATTTTGTAATTAAGAGATGTGCCCAAGGTCACGTGGCTAAAGAGTGGCAGAGTCAAGGGTCGAGCTCATATAGCTCACCCCGACTCCGGTAGTCGTTCTGGTTTGTCATGCCTGTCTCACTGAATGCTAATTTATGTTGTTATCGAATCCTTAAGCTATTTTTTATTTGGCATGAGTGTGTGTTTGTGTGGTGTCACATCCAGCACATAACAGGAGTTTTTGTCAGGGTCATCTAACTGCTGTAACAAACAAGCCCCCCAGATCACAGTTCAGTGTAGTCGGCAGCTAGGGTGGTGGGGGGAGTCTAGACTGCTTCACACAATTATTCAGGAATCCAGGCTCCTTCCATCTTTTTGACACCGTTATCTGTGATATGTGGCCTTCAAGGTCACTGCAAGGGAGAAGGAGATTCACATAAAGGAGATTTGATTGGCCAGGTCTGGAAAATGGAATTCACCAGATCCACCCATATTCCATTAGCCACATGAACTCTACTGTAGGAACTCAACTGTAGGAAGTCTGGGAAATGTTGCCTAGGAAGGAAACAAAATGGATTTGGTGAGCACATAGCATTTTACTCTGCCATGATAAACATTTACAAATGTCAGTTCCATTTCTTATTTATTTATTTATTTTTGTATACATCCATTAGAAAACTGGTAATTTCCTTTTCTAGCATTTTTTGTATGCACCCATCTCCACACAACCAGTGCCTTGAACATAAGGGTGCTAATTGGATAGTTGCTCACAGAATGTCTAAAGATCATAACATACTCATTATGCTTCATTGCACAATCAGAGTGAGACTGACCTCCTGTATACAGTTAACCCTTGAACAACACGGCTTTGAACTGCGTGGCTCCACTTATACGTGGATTTTTTTCAATAAATATATTTGAAAAATTTCTGGAAATTTGAAAAAACTCACAGATGAACTGCATAGCGTAGAAATATTGAACAAATTAAGAAAAAATTAGCTATGTCATGAATGCATAAAATATATGTAGATGTACATATAACATACAAAAATATGTGTTAATCGACTGTACTGTTCATGTTATCAGTAAGGCTTCTGGTCAACAGTGGGTTATTAGTAGTTAAGGTTTTGAGAAGTCAAAGTTACACGCAGTTACTTGGCCGTGCAGGGGGTTGATGCTCCTATTCCCCGTGTTGTTCAAGGGTCAACTGTATATGTAACTCACTTATGGCCAATGATGAAGCAGAACAAGCTGGCTTGGGTGGTTGCTATTCTGTAAGTTTGAGGTATACCCATAATTCTCTGGGCCATTTTATCTTCCATGTGCATTCCTTAGTCATTCACCGTAAGTATCCTTTTTCTCTCCAGTGATAGGAAATTATTGCTTTTCAGAGCATAATGTGTTAGGTGATGCCCAAATATGGGCATGGGATAGTCTTGCTCTTCTCCAGTGACCTAAGCAGTAATTCTCCAATTCAAACATTTATTGAGCCTCAACTATATACCATATGCCATCCATACAAAGATGAATAAATATGTCCCTTGCTTTGGAGTAGCTTGGTTCAATAACTGTAATTTGGTGCTGTGATAGAAATATATGTCAAGTGCTATGAAAAACAAGGCAGGTTCCTTAGAGAAACAAGGCAGAAAAGAGTGTAATAAAATTGAACATAATCATCATCATATTAATAGACAATTAAGTACTATTTTTTATTTTAATTATATTAAGCTAAAAGTCCTCTAAGATCTGTTTTTTTTAAAAAATATATTTTTTTATTTGGCTGCGTTGGGTCTTCACTCTAGTTGCGGCCCCTGCGGCATGTGGGATCTTATTTCCCTGCCCAGGGATCGAACCCATGTCCCCTGCATTGGAAGGGGGATTCTTAATCACTGGATCACCAGGGAAGTCCCCTAAGATATGTTTTATTTGAGTTAGCCAAGAGACCAGGAAGGGAACAGGGCAGTGTAATTAGCTTATGATAATTTATTTTGCTAAGAACACGGTAGATAAATATAACATCTTGTACCCTTTTTGTCTCCCTAAAATCAGATGCATCAGAAGAACTAGATGCAAATATCTCTCTCAACAGAAGATCAGAAAAAAAGGAAGACGCCCCCAAAGAATGTGAAAATATTTCCTCTTTGGTTGCATTTGAAAATCTGAAGGCAAATGTGACTGATATGATGCTAATCTTCTTAGTGGAGAACATAAGTGGCCTGACCAGTGATGACTTTGAAGTGGAATTAATACAAGATTTTAATGTTGCTGTAGTTACCTTTCAAAAATATACTGGTAAGATCGAAGGATGCTCCATTTGTCAGCCTACCTTGCACTACACTTTGGGATTTGGGACACCTAGATTACGGAACGTTTCTGAAAGCTTCACTCTTTCTAATAGCTAGTAAGAGAGGACTCCAAGTTAATACAGATGCTTTCTTATTTTGAAAGAGAAGCAAATTCGTTCTGAAACCAAATTCTGATTTTTTTAAATAAGTTTATTCATTTTATTTATTTATATTTGGCTGCGTTGGGTCTTTGTTGCTGTGCGCAGGATTTCTCTAGCTGTGGCGAGCGGGGGCTACTCTTTGTTGCTGTGCGCGGGCTTCTCATTGTGGTGGCTTCTCTTGTTGCAGAGCATGGGCTCTAGGCGCGCGGGCTTCAGTAGTTGTGGCACAGGGCTCGGTAGTTGTGGCTTGCAGTCTCTAGAGTGCAGGTTCAGTAGTTGTGGTGTACGGGCTTAGTTGCTCCGCCGCATGTGGGATCTTCCTGGACCAGGGCTCGAACCCGTGTCCCCTGCATTGGCAGGCAGACTCTTAACCACTGCACCACCAGGGAAGTCCCTCTGATATGTTTAATAAGTCAAACTTTATTGTATGAGTTTGTGTGTGCATGAGAGAGAGAGACAGACAGACAGAAAGACGGAAATAACACACCGAAACAGAAATCTAAAGTCAGGTTATTAAAGAGATTCCAAGCAAAGGACTCAATGTTTTCCCATGTGTTATCTCATTGGGAGGAGTAAATATTGATCTGTGTTACTAAACTGGACTTATTGGAGAGTAATAATAACAGCAAATACTCATATAGTGTTACTATGAGTCAGGTACTATGCTAAGTTTGTTCCATGTATTAATTTATTTGTTCCTTTCAACAACCTTTTGAGATTATTATTATTCCTCATCTTACAGTTGAGGAGACAGAGACACAGAGATGATAATCAGAGACAGAGATGCTAATAACTGGAAGAACTGGATTTGAACTGAAGCAGCCCACCTCTATAGAGCTTGTTCTCTTACCCCTTTACCATATATTTCCTTAGTGGGGTTGGCTAAAAAGTTCGTTTGGGTTTTTTGTAACATTTTACGGAAATACTTTCATGGTTGTCACATATGCAGGGATGAGTAAGTGCATGTGACGCAGAAAGTGAGTGCTCTTTAAGGTCTATGTGAGGAGTCTGTGGACAGTTTCTGAGATTGGAAGAGCCATCTCTGGAAGTCAAGGAAATTTTCCAAATCCAAGCCCTCACCATTCCACGGCCATGGCAGTGGAATGGTTGATCTTAATCAACCAGCACAGGTCATGAAGTCAAAATTCTAGTTCCACCATTTAACTAATTATCTGAGGTTGACCACGTTACTACCCTCTGTGTGCTTTACTTTCCTCATCTATAAAATGGGGACAATAATACTTACCTAATACAGTTTCTGTGAGGATCAAATAAGATGGTATTTGAAAAGCTCTTAACATAGTACCTGAGACATGATAAGGACTCAATAAAGGGAGCTATTATTCAAATTTATGATTATTTCTTATAAAGGTAAAACTAAGTTGACTTGCTTTTGTTCATTGATCAAAAATCTTGATACCTACTACGTGCCAGGTACTTGTCTTGCTGTAGGTACATAGATGAATTTTTTGGTTCCTGCTCTTGAGGAACTTGTGTGGAGCAGGGAGGAAATCCATTCATAAGTGAACAATGAAGATGCAAGAGGAGAAGCTGCTTCCCTCATCTGTGAACAGCAGGCTGTGGGGAATGGGAGGAAAGAGGACACAAGAATGGTGGCTTGGTTTTTCTTTGAAGTTTATACTCCAGCAGTACCAGGCTATCAGGTCTCAGATGTGCTGTGTTGCTACACACCCCTGCTGGTCCCTCTGCCTGAAATGTTTCCTCCCCTTAAATATCCGGTAAACTCTTCTTCATCCTTCAAAACTCAGATCAGTGACTACTTACTCTGGGAATCCTTGTCTGATTCCCAGTATTAATCTTCCCACCTCATTTGATCCCCAAATAGGCCATTTGTTTGCTTTCAAGACTTCCTCCCTCCTGGATGGTGAACTTTCAAGGAGCTGTTATATCCATCCCCTCTATCCCCGGATCCTAGCCCGGAGCCTGTTACATCATGGGCTCACCGTCAATATTTATTAATTTGAAAGAGATAATTGGGCTGAGTCTGGAAGGAGGAACAGGACCAGGGTAAAAAAATTGGAGAAGGGCGCTTTAGACAGAGGAAATTGTATATACAAAGGCAAAAGAGAATGTAGTTTTCAAAATAATCACTGGGTTTTGTGGCAGTGTGGAAAATAAAATGAATGGTCGGTAATAACAAGAGATGACATTTAGAAATTAGTTTGAAGTCAGATAGCCAAGGGCATTGTAAGCCTAGCCAAGGAGCTTGAACTCATGCCTGCAGGTAATGGGGAGCCGAGGAAGGAGTGAAATGAGGAGATTTGTATTGTAGAGAGTGCCTTCAGGTGGTGATGTCAAGGAGGGGTGGAAGGGGCTGTGACTAGAGGCAGGCGCAAGACTCAGTGTCAGCAGTCCAGGTAACACGTTCCTATGTGCATTGCTGTTCAGAGACTGGAAGCTTTAGGCACGTAGATTCTCATGTGGGAATTAAAATCTTGCATTTAAAAATTGAGTGCTTAGCGTCCCTCCTTTATCTCAATTAATATTCAGTTTCTTCTATATAATATAAAGATATAATCATAACTTTTGATTGATTGATTAATTATGGTTTGTAGATGCCCTGAAATTTGTTGATGAATGTGTCAAGCACCATTCAGTGAAAGAACTTCAGCTTTCTGCAAGACTTCTGGAAGTGACAAAAACAGTCCGAGTTGAAAACCTGCCACCTGGTGTTGATGACCATGATTTGAAATGTTTATTTGAAAATCCTCGTAACGGAGGGGGAAGAGTGGTCAGCATTGAATGTTTTCCTGACGAGAGTTCAGCACTGATTGAATTTTTCGACAGAAAAGGTAATACCTATTAGCCTAATTTTGTAAACCTTACCTAGCATAATTAAAACCATTTTAATAGATCTTAACAGTTAACAGTTGAATTCTGATGTATTTTATTTTTATCTGTATATATTTTTGTTTTTTTTGTTTTTAAAATTTACTTATTCATTTATTTTATTTTGGGCTGTGTCGGGTCTTAGTTGCGGCACACGGGACCTTTGTTGTGGTGCGCTGGCTCAGTAGTTGAGGCGTGCGGGCTTCTCTCTAGTTGTGGCGAGTGGGCTCCAGAGTGTGTGGGCTCTGTAGTTGCGGCACACAGGCTCTCTAGTTGTGGCTCGTGTGCTCAGTAGTTGCAGCACGTGGGCTTAGTTGCCCTGTGGCATGTGGGATCTTAGTTCCCCGACCAGGGATCGAACCCATGTCCCCTGCACTGGAAGGCAGATTCTTAACCACTGGATCACCAGGGAAGTCCCTCCATATATATTTTTGGAAATCCAAGTAGCAATCCCGTACGTCTGGTATATCATGCTAAGTGAATCCAGTGATTCAAAACTTTAGAGAAGTAATGTCAAGTTTTTGAAAGATATGAGGAGATTCTCTCATGGGTCTGTACTTGTGACAGACTGAAAAATATATAATTCTTAGAGTCTTTGAGATACCGTATTTAAAGAGGTGATCTCTGTTTTAGCTATACATTTGGTAGAAATTCTCAAGTTAACTTCAACAAGATTAGGTAAAGAAATACTCAGAAACACACAGTTCCTATAAAGTATCTTCACTTCCTGCTTCACTTGTCAGTGTCATCATTCAGAAATTAATAGGGGTGGTTTCACATGATCAGTGGACGCCTGCTGGATTGTTCTTTGCAATGACCCTGTGAAAACCTTGCCCCGCTGAACCTTAGGGAAATGTTTCTGAGGGATTCGTAGACATAGATTGCCAGTTCTCTGAGGCATGTGCAAGGTCAGCTTGGAGATTCCACTGATGTTCAGAGGTCAAGGCTGAGGAGTAGGAATTAGGGAGCCGGACTTCTTAGGGAAAGAAGGAACGTTGTGCTTGGGATCAACTGAGGGAGGATGAGATAGGATCATGTGGAGTGCCACTCACTTAAAGTAAACTGTTTCATAGGGGTACTTGGAGGAACCTCCTTTCAGCTGTTATGAGTTGGGGAAATTGTGGTGAAGGTATGGTTTGGATTAAAATGGAATGAGAGACCTAGCGTTCCTTGGGCAGAGGGATGAAAGATGAGCTTCTGTTGCGTGTTCTTTAAATCTCTCTCAGGGAAATTTACCTTGGGCCCAGGGGGAGAGCTACATAGAACTGTTACTCTAGAAGTTAACCTCCCAGCTTATGATGGGAGTTGACAACTATGGGGCTTTCGATCATCTTGAGGGCATGGGGCAGTTGGGTGTGTCCTCAGAATGTCTATGTTACATGTGTATGAATAATGATAGGAGCTATTTTATTCAGGTTTATTTTATGCTAGAGCCACACTCGTAGGGCACTCTCAAAAGTTGCTCTTTGCCCTGACCTCTTTGCACCATCTGACTATGTTGACCACACCTTCTCCTCAAAACTCACTCATTCCCTGTTCTCTGTGTCTGAGATACACTGTGTCTGATTTTCCCTTTCTCTCTCTGGCTGTGTCTTCCTATGAATATGACTTACACTTGCACAGCTCTGCAGGGTGCTACCAAGTGCATTCTCAGACACTGCTTTATGGGCGTTGCTGTTATTGTAATCCCTGTTTTACAAATGAAGAAACTGAGGCACCGGAAGGGCCAATAACTTGACCAAGGTTACACAGCTAGTAAGTGACAGAGCCAGGATTTGAACCTGGGTAGTCTGGCCCCATAATCTGTGCTCTTAACTTCTCCACTTTCCCCCAATCTCCTGTACATCTATAACATTAATTTTTCTTGTAGGATATTTCACCACTTACAATGAGTTAATAATGAGGCAAACTGTAGATAAAGCTGAATAAAAAACAGAATTTATTTAGCAATATTGTACTTTATATAGATCAATTGAGAGGAATAAGTTAGGCAGTTTACTCTGAAATTATTTTGTTCAACTTCACAGAATCCAATTCACAAAATCTTAAGGAAGGGAACTCTTATCGAATGCTTGTTGTACATGAGAACTTTTTTTAAAAAAATATTTTATTTATTTATTTATTTGGCTGTGCTGGGTCTTAGTTGCGTCATTCGGGATCTTGAGTAGCGGCATGCGAACTCTTAGTTGCGGCACGCATGTGGGATCTAGTTCCCTGACCAGGGAGCATTGGGAGTGCAGTGTCCTATCCACTAGACCACCAGGGAAGTCCCTACATGAGATCTTTTGCTGTGTTTTCTGCCATGGTATCTCATCACTGAATCCTCCTAAGAACCTGCACAGTTATATAGTGTTTTTTTTTTTTTTTTTTTTTTTAACAGAGGAGGAAAACAGGATGGAGAGCTTAAGCCACTTTAAGGTGATATCTGTGATGGTTCTTGGGTCAGACAGACCTGAGTCCAAATGCCTGGCTTTGGTGCTTACTAGCTTTGTGATCTTGGGGAAGTTACTTTAACCCACCAAAGCCTCTGTTTTCCGTCTGTAATAGAGGGCTCACATTACTACTTACCTCAGAGGAATGTTGTGAGGATCAAATTAAATTGTACCTGCAGAGTGCTTGGCACATGGTGGTACTCACTGGTACTCAGAATCTGTTCCAGGCCATGGTGGGAAGTTGAAGCCATGAGTCTGGGCCTCTGAAGGCCACTTTTTTTTCATTAGGTCTGGCTCCAGGCCTAGGAGCCAATCGTGCACAAGGTGAAGTTATTTTTAACATCTTTTCACAAGATGCTGTTTTAATCCAAGTTGTTACTGGAGTTCATTCTAATTCCCTTCCTGCTTAGACCCCTTGTAGCTGTCTAATAACTAACACAAAGTGAGGAGGGGTTTGGGGGAGAAGAGTACCCCTACACACACACAGGGACTGTCATAGTAAATGTGGCAGAAAGGGGATTAGAGCAGGGACAAGGGATGTACAGGACTTATTGAATCAGAGTCTCTGGGGCTGGGCTCTCTGATGACTGTGAGGATGCTCTTTGTTTGGAACCCTTGGAACAGGGGCAAGAGCATGGGCTTTGGGGTTAGACAGACACTGGCTTGAATCTTAGCTCAGATCTTTACAGTCTGTGTGACCCTATTCGAGTTACCTAACATTTCCTAGCTTCAGTTCTATCAATTGTAAAAAGGGATGATAATAATCGTGTCTCTACCTCAGAGGTTTGTTGTGAGCATTAAATATATGTAAACCACTTAGAATATTGTCTGACACGTAGTAAGCTGTTATAATTATTATTATGCTCCTCCTCTCAGAAGTATTAACAGAATCTAAGTCATCTATGAAATCTAAAACTGTGCAACTGTACAAGAAGAAATAAATAACATGATTCTTAGATTAGCTTTGCTTTGAGCTGGAAAGTATTCTTCACACTGGAGCAAACATTATCCCCTTGCTGGTGACCAAACTCTTCTCTCTCTCTCTTTTTTTTTTTTTTGTTTTTTGCATTTCACCACTATTTTTTTATTTTTTATTTTACTTATTTATTTATTTATTTTTAACATCTTTATTGGAGTATAATTGCTTTACAGTGGTGTGTTAGTTTCTGCTTTATAACAAAGTGAATCAGTTATACATATACATATATCCCCATATCTCTTCCCTCTTGCGTCTCCCTCCCCCCGACCCTCCCTATCCCACCCCTCTAGGTGGTCACAAAGCACCGAGCTGATCTCCCTGTGCTATGCGGCTGCTTCCCACTAGCTATCTATTTTACGTTTGGTAGTGTATATATGTCCATGCCACTCTCTCACTTTGTCACAGTTTACCCTTCCCCCTCCCCATATCCTCAAGTCTGTTCTCTAGTAGGCCTGTGTCTTTATTCTCGTCTTACCCCTAGGTTCTTCATGACATTTTTTTTTCTTAGATTCCATATATATGTGTTAACATACGGTATTTGTCTTTCTCTTTCTGACTTACTTCACTCTGTATGACAGACTCTGGGTCCATCCACCTCACTACAAATAATTCAGTTTCGTTTCTTTTTATGGCTGAGTAATATTCCATTGTATATATGTGCCACATCTTCTTTATCCATTCATCCGATGATGGGCACTTAGGTTGTTTCCATCTCCGGGCTATTGTAAATAGAGCTGCAATGAACATTTTGGTACATGACTCTTTTTGAATCATGGTTTTCTCAGGGTATATGCCCAGTAGTGGGATTGGTGGGTCATATGGTAGTTCTATTTGTAGTTTCTTAAGGAACCTCCATACTGTTCTCCATAGTGGCTGTACCAATTCACATTCCCACCAGCAGTGCAAGAGTGTTCCCTTTTCTCCACACCCTCTCCAGCATTTACTGTTTGTAGATTTTTTGATGATGGCCATTCTGACCGGTGTGAGATGATACCTCATTGTAGTTTTGATTTGCATTTCTCTAATGATTAATGATGTTGAGCATTCTTTCATGCGTTTGTTGGCAATTTGTATATCTTCTTTGGAGAAATGTCTAAATAAATTTATTTATTTATTTATTTTTGGCTGCATCAGGTCTTTGTTGCTGCACATGGGCTTTCTCTAGTTGCAGCGAGCAGGGGCTACTCTTCGTTGCCGTGCGCAGTCTTCTCATTGCGGTGGCTTCTCTTGTCGTGGAGCGTGGGCTCTAGGTGCGTGGGCTTCAGTAGTTGTTGCACAAGGGATCAGTAGTGTGGCTCGCGGGCTCTAGAGCGCAGGCTCAGTAGTTGTAGCGCACGGGCTTAGTTGCTCTGCTGCCTGTGGGATCTTCCCGGACCGGGGCTCAAACCCGTGTCCCCTGCATTGGCAGGCGGATTCTCAACCACTGCGCCACCAGAGAAGTCCCTCTTCTGTCTTTCTTAACCTGGTGGTGATATATCAGTGTTATCAGAAAAACAGAAAATTAGAATTTATTTAACAGAATTTCAACATAGAGTGTTCTTGGCTGGAAAGTAATTATTCCATGAAATAAGGAATCCCTGTGCAGTGTTAATACGTATCAGTTTATATTTGAGCACTCTGGGAGTAGTGCTGCTTTTTAATAGCATGTAACATCAAAGTTCTACAAACATTAGGATTTTTTTTTTCTCTAGAATAGGAAAGCTTGTTTGCTTGTTTTTTCATCTGAAACATATTACACTGAGATTACTTAATTTCTTTCCTTTAAGTGTTAGACACCATCATGACCAAGAAACTTGACCTCAATAATATGCCGCTCTCTGTGTTCCCGTACTATACTTCTTTGGGCACAGCCCTGTATGGACAGGAGAAGCCTCTGATCAAGCTTCCAGCGCCATTCAGAGAATCACTGGATCTTTCCTTATGGAAGTTCTTGCAGAAGAAGAATCACCTGATTGACAAGATAAATGATGAAATGAGACATTGTCACTGTGAGCTAACATTGTGCCAGCTTGGCAGTGAAGTGATCATCAGACCTGCAGCTACCTTAGTCAGTCAAGGAAGACCAAGAATCAAGACCTGGCAACAAGATGCTTCTACAGTATTCTCTGGTATCCGGTCTAAGTATACAGTGACCTCATTTAAAGTGGATTCAAAAGTATGGGACATCATAAAAGACAATTTAGAAGATGATAGGATTTTGATTGAGTTTGATGCACTAACAGGAATTGCAACCTTAGTGGGGAAATCAGAGGATGTACAGAACATTGAGCCACAGATCAAGGACTTAATAGAAAGCACCATTCTAGAAATGAGAAGAGAAGAGCAAAGTCTGAAGCAAAAACTGGCCATTTCTCCAGGAAGGTATTCACTTCTGTTGCACAGCGGTGTACTGGAGTATCTCCACACGGAGTGCCCAGAGGTGGAGATTTTTTATGATGAAGCCTCTCAACACATGTACTTCAAAGGACTCCCTGCAGATGTGTATAAAGTAAAGTGTGAAATCCAGGAAAAGGTATACACCATGGCTCAGAGAAACATTCAGGTTCGCCCAGAGGTTTTTCAGTTTCTGCAACAGGTTGACTGTGCAGAATTCTCTAAGTCTCTCTTTATAGCACAGAACATTCTTGCAGTTTATGAGCTAGAGGGCACAACTGTTCTCTTAACTGGTGCTTTTTCTGAAGTCCTGTTAGAAGCTGCAAAGCAAATGGTCAGAGCCTTAAAATATAAGTGCATTGACATTGAAGACAGGGAAGTTCTTAACAGTAAGAAATGGAAATGGCTCATTTGCAATTTGCGTAAGAAACACAATTCCTCCTCAAAGACTGTAATAATCCATGAGGTAACTTCAGCAACCACAGCCCAGGTCATCATCACAGGCTGTGTGAGAGAAGTAAATGAAATCTATGACTTGCTTTTTGACTTCCTGGAAAAACACACAAAAATAGAGAAATTGATTGAAGTAAAGCCTTCCTTAGTTATTGATTACTTAAGGGCAGAAAAGCTACTGTGGCAAAAGATAAAGAAGATGAATGTTCAGGTAATTTTTAATCCTGAGAACAAGCGAAAAGGCATTTTACTAACTGGCCCAAAGACCAAAGTCCTGGAGGGAAAGAACATTGTCACGCAAGCCTGGGATTTGGTCTGCGTTAAAAGCTTCCATATTGATAAGCCAGGAGCCAGTCAGTTCTTCCAGGATAAAGCACGGTATTATAAAAGTGAGGTCAGAAGGTTATTTGGTTGTTTTATTGAACTACAGAAGGATGGTGGGCAGAGGTGCTTGTTTCAGACAGATTTAGCCCCTGGAGTCTCGCTGATTGTGCAGCAAGGAGACTTGACCCAGTTCCCCGTCGAGGTGGTGGTGAATGCGGCCAATGAGGAACTCAAGCTCAAGGGGGGCTTAGCGGCTGCTCTTTTAAAAGCAGCTGGCCCTGAGCTCCAAGAAGACTGTGACCGGATAATGAAGACAAGACAGGCCAGGATCTTACCTGCCTGTGCCGTCATCTCGAAAGCAGGAAAGCTCCCGTACCACCACGTGATCCACGCAGTAGGGCCCCAGTGGAAGAGTGATGATGCCCAGAAATGTGTGTGGCAGTTAAAGACTGTTGTAAAAGAAAGTCTCCATTTGGCTGTAAAACACAAGTACCGATCCATAGCCATCCCTGCTATTAGTTCCAGAGCCTTCGGCTTTCCCCTACCCCAGTGTGTGCAGACCATTATTTTGGCGATCAAGGAATGGTTCCAGTGTAAACAGGATGGATGCAGCTTGAAAGAGGTTTACCTTGTGGATATAGCTGAGAAGACTGTTGAGGCCTTTGCTGAAAGTGCAAAAATTATATTTAAAGACACCCTGCCTGATGTTACTTCCCTGCCCAGTTTACCAGCAGCAGTCCAGCCCAACTTGAGAAAAGATCATGGAAAAGGAGCAAGTCTGGTGTCCCCAGAAGGCCTGAGGATCCTGTTGGTGGAAGGAGATGTGCAGAGTGCTACAGTGAGTGCCCCTGTTTTCAGAACACCCACCAGCGTGCTGGGACTCCAGTTAGCCTGTTGCTCAAGGGAGATTAAGATCAAGGGGAGAATCCCATGCCCTCCATCCCTGCCTTGAAACAGGTTTCCTTAGAAAATTGGGCTACTTCACCAAGGCATTCACTAATTGAGATTGGCCAATTACCCGGGGGAGCTGATAGCATGTTCCGATCACTAGTTTCCAGTAAGTGTGAAAATCCACAATAATACCTAACATTTACGAGGCCCTCTATGCTTTTTCAGTGCTCTTACACCTGTCATATTTTGGCAAATCTAAGGTTAATTTCCTGTCACATTCACTGATAGCAGATGCAGAAAAATTAGAGCATAACACGGGGACGGAAGACGGTAATCTTATCAGCGGAACTGAACCAGAGGGTTCTGAGTTTGAGGGACCATCAGCTCCCAACACCATTAAGAAAATGTAGGGAGGAAGGTAGAAAGTGACCTGGGGAAGGTCTGGGTATTATGTGGGGACAATTCTTATAGCTCTGCCAGGGGGTGACATGTTTTTTAAAAATACTTAGCATTTAAAGTATTTAAAAATACTTTAAAAAGGTACTTAGCAACCTTTTCAACACAGGCTCTAACTAATCCAAACAGTCCTGGAAGCCCCCTGCTGTGCCAGGTGTTAACTTTCTGAGCTGGACGAATATGCGCAGTCCTGGGGCAGGGATGCTTAGGGAAGGCCATTTGCATATTTATTTGGAGAAAAGTCTATTCACATCCTTTGCTTACTTTAAAATTGAGTTACCTTTTTATTATTGAATTTTAAGAGTTCTTTATATATTCTGGATACAGGTCCTTTAACAGATATATGATTTGCAAATATTTTCTCCCATCCTGTGGGTCATCCTCCTGTTTTGTTCAAGTTGTTACTTGGTTTAAAATATTTTTCATTTGGTTTAAAATATGGAAAGAGATTGTAAAAAATTAGATCTCTACTTACAGTAAGCTTAAATCATAATTACAAGAATAATAGCTAACACTGTTTACTATGAGCCAGGCACTCTACTAAGTGCTTGACATGCATCTTCTTATTCAGTGCCATGAGGCAGATTCCAGGATTATTATTATTCTCATTTCACAGATGAAGGAATGAGATTTAGAGGGGTTAAATAATTTGCCCCAAATCCCACATTTAACAACTGATGGAGCTAGGGTTGGAATGTGCGTTGCTCTATTTCAAAATATTAAAAATAATTTTGTTTCTCATTGAAAAGAACAAGCAAATAAACAAAAATCTCTTTTGGCCAAGGGTCAGTAATTGGAGTGAGTTCCAATCCTCATTCACCTTGAACGCTGAGTAGTAAGACATTCCTTCCGTGCCTTTCACTCCCATAGGTGTGTGCCCTCTGAAGCCAAGACCTGCTCTGCATTACTCCTCAGTGACCCACGTGGGGCAGCTTTGACAATCACTTGGTCACAGTCCCTCTCCTGTCTCCTCTTGGTGTCTTAGTCAAGCCTGATCAATCTGCTCACATTAACTGTCCTGCTGAAAAAGCTCCCATGGCTCTTCACTGCTCCTGGGAAGTCCAGTTGGCTTGGCACTCGAGGCCTTCTGTAGTCTGTGCTCAGAGTAACATTTCTAAACTGGCTGGCACCATTTTGCTGCAGAAGCTCTCTATCAGGTCAAACTGATCTCCTTGCCGCTCACAACCTGCCATGCTTCTGTCCATGCTGCTGCCCCTCCCGAATGACTTCCCCATCTCTGCCTGCTGCAACTATTCCCACTTCTCGGACACCACATCGCTCATAGTGTCTTTACTAGCCTCTGAAGGCACTTCCTCTGGACTCCTTTGGTGATCCCATACCATTTATGTATTGCTCTTTGACAGCTCTCTTTTGTCCTAGAGTGTTATTTAAATAAGTATCTAATAACACTCTCTTTTGGGGTGGTATTTCAATCTCTGAAAACTTAATCATCTTAGTTGTCCCCCATTGTGCCAAGCCCGGGGGCTCAAATACAGTAATCCTTGATGAATGCTTTTTCTTACAATTTGAAACAAATTGTTGGTTTTGTCTTTAAGACCGATGTGGTTGTCAACTCCATTTCGTCGGATCTTGAGCTCAATAGAGGGCCCCTTTCCAAGGCCCTCTTGGAAAAAGCGGGACAAAAGCTCCAGGAGGAGCTGAAGACAGCTGGACAAGGGGTGGCTGTTGAGGTCGGCACAGTTATCCAAACCAGTGGTTGCAATCTGCACTGCCACCGTGTGCTTCACGTGGTGGCTCCGGACTGGACAAATGACAGCACATCTTCACGCAAGGTGGGACCTGGTTTTAAATTCTCCAGGAAATTAAGTAGCCCTTTGGACTCTCCTTTCAGTAGAATGTAGCTTGAACCCTGGCTGTGTCTGTTCTGTAATAACAGCACATTCTCATAGCCATTTCTTTCAGCTGTAGCTGACTTCTCCCAAGGACCAGTTAATAATAGAAATTGATTACAGTTCTCAACCATTGCTGGGACTCGGGGAAGAATTACTGAAGATAGCACTCTTTAGTGAGGAAGGAAAAGTGAGGGCATGAAGAGTGGAAGAGACTGAAGGAACAGAACAGTAGCTGCTTTGCGTCTTTCCTTCATTGCTGAGTGAGTTTGAATCTTTTTGGAGGGTCTCACACATTCTTCTTTACTTTTCCTTTTTTACTCCTCTGTTTTCCTTTCCCCTTCTGACTGCCCTTAACCTGCCTTTAGTTGAAAGGAAAAAGGAGTAGAGAGAGATCACAGAGTTGCTAAATTCTTGTTCTTTTTGTTCGAACTCTGATTTCCAGGCAAAATGTATAAGAATGTGCTTTGTGCTTTTCAGATCATGGAAAACATAATCAGAGAATGTTTGGAAATCACTGAGAGTTTGTCCTTAAACTCAATTGCATTTCCAGCAATAGGAACAGGAAATCTGGGGTTTCCTAAAAACATTTTTGCTGAATTAATCACCTCAGAAGTGTTCAAATTCAGTAGCAGGAATCAACCCACAACTTTACAAGAGGTTTGCTTTCTGTTGCACCCAAGTGATCATGGAAATATTCAGGTACAGTCTTTCTCATTACTCGTTATTTTGGCAACTGAGCCCTAACGTGTTCAAGTATCTTCTTGGTCTGATAGGTTGTTTCTTTCATGTATTTTCATACAGGAAAGTAAAAGAGTAGTGTGGACTAGTTGCAGCACGGCAAATTTCAAGCACATTTTTGGATATAGAAAAAAATTTGACTTCTTATTAAGAAAAATTTGAAACATATGCAAAAGTAAACCAAATAGTATAATGAAATCCCTTGTACCCATCGTTCAGCTTCATAGTTATCAACCTATGCCCAGTATGTTTCATCTCTATCTCCATTTATTTCCCTTCCGCCCATACTGTTTTTGAAGCAGATCCCATATATACCTTTTACCCATAAACAATTCAGTATTTGTTTTAGACATTAGGATTCTTTTTCAAAAGTAATCTAAGTACAATACTATTTCACACCTAAAAGAAATTGGCAGTCATTCCTTTATTTCATCGATTATCATGTCAGTGTTCACATTTCCGACTGTTTCGTAAGTATTTTATTTTGTTTTTATAGCTTGTTGGTTTCAATCAGAATCCAAATAAGGCCCAAATAGTGCAATGGAGTTGACATATCCCTTAAGCCTCTTCTAATCTATAGAATTTCCTTCCATATGAACATAGAAATTTTAATACATAATATAAAAGCTCAGTTGTGGTCCTACAAATAGGAGAATGTCAGAATAAGATACAACTGAAGGCTCAGCACATCCCCATAGGAGTAAGACGGTTGAGACCAGAAATACCAGAACCATCTTTGATCACAGAGAGTCCATCAACCAGCTCACGTTTGCTGAACACCAGCTGTGAGTAAGCCTCTGGACTCAGCATTATGGGGGAACAAGAGGCATTTAATATGAGGCCATTATTCCTGCCCTGCAAGTCCTTAGAGTCCAGGAGAGTAGATGATATTAATTGTTTGAAAAGTTCCATGATAATGCAAGAATTAAACAGATTAAGGCTAGCAACCCAAGAGATGTCCATAGATCATTGGACTAACTGAATTTTTAGGTCATACTTAATTTTTTTTCTGGATCTAGACACTACCTTTAAATACTTTGGAAGCAAACAAATCTAAATTCTAATCAGACAGCTAAACCACCTGGGCAAAATATGTGGTCCATTTAGTTGGCCTGCATAACTACAGTCATTTCTAGTCAATAAATGCTTTGTGAACAACCTCCCTATGACTTGCATTGTACAAAGTGATGTGGATTACAGAATGGGTATGTTGCATGTACTCTCCCTCCTATAAATCATAATTACTTTGGGAGCTAAGATTTATACACATAAAATGAACTAGAGACATGAAGTGCTGAGAGTTTTTGAATGAATGGCTGAGTTCATTGTAGGGAAGTGAGTCCTGTGACATGGATCTGAACCCTCGAATCTCACTCTTTCTGTGCATCGTCAGCCTTTGTTATCTTTCCTAAAGATTCAAATTCTGCAAGTATTTTGTGAAGGGATTAGTCTATACAGACATCTTTATTGCCATCGGAAATAGTACTGATTCTCCATACGTGGCTGTGACAATTTTTCTCTTAAGACTTTTAAAGACAGTTAAGCTTTGGTCATATTTTCACAAAAATCAGCAAAACTTATTGAAATATTTATAGGTGGAGACTGTAACAGAGGTTGCACACAGCAGCCTATGGTCGGAACATAGCCTTTAGATGTGCTTTATTTGGGCTATTTTTAAAAAATTTGAATCAGTTGCTGGCATTTAAGAACCAAACGTGTCACATACAACTCCAGATGTCCACTGGGACCTAAAAATTCAAAAGTTCTGGCACCTTGGACATGGATTTCTGCCTGAACAGTTCGCTGTGGCCAAATGGCAGCTCCTCTCTAGTTCTCCAGAGTCAAACCAGTCCAGCTTTACACCTGTCCACCTTTACACCTGTAGATCACGTGCCTGGTGCCTGGAGAACCCTGGCTCTGTAGTCTCTCCTGGTCCTTCTCCCATTATTGTATCAGCCTTTTAGCCAAGATGTTACTTGTTTTTTTTTCCAACAAAATTTCCTTGCTTGTTTACAAGGAGGAAGAAAGTGATGATTTTGGGGTGTCACTAACCAGGCAAAGAAATGGAATTCCAGCCTCTTGCTCCAAAAACACTACTCCCCTAGCTGTTTCTCTCCTGGTACAAATAAGAAGTTAAAAACTGAAGTGTTTGGGTCCTTGTGATTGTCTTTCTCTTAACACTGTAGTTTTAACAACAACAAAGTATTTACTTTTACTGATTATGAAAGTAATACATGTTCATTGTAGAAACTTTAAGCAATAAAAAATGCATAAATTCTTTTAGTTGTATTTCATCTTAGTCTTCTTTTATATATGTGGACTTTTAAACGTGGTATTATATAATGTAATTTAGTATCATTCTTTTTTCATTTAATAGTATGAAATAAGCATTTCCCTATTCCATTAACTATTCTTTGAAAACATAATTTTTAATGGCTGATAAATACTCCAACATATGGACATACTAAAATTTATTTAACCATTTCCCTGTTGGATTTTTAAACTGTTTATTTTTTTCTCAATTACAAATAGTATTGTAGTTATATTTTTGTTCACATCTTTGATAGTTTTCATAGTTTGTATTTACAGAAATAGAATTTATGAATTTTTCATAACGTAAAAATCTATAATGAAAATACATGATACTCTGAGAATTGTTCTCTCCTAAATATTTGTGCATGTAGGATCAGAAGGTCTGATGAATCAAATTCATTCATCTACAGAGAATTGTAGTGATTAAAACTGTCTTTGTATTTCTAGGCATTCTCAGATGAATTTGCCAGAAGGGCTAATGGAAATTTCATCAGTGACCAAGTTCCCAAGGCTGAAGATACACAAGGTTCAATAAAGCTTTTAAATAGAGAAATTATTTTTAGTTGCTAAATAAGTATTCAGTGTTAAGTGAAAAATGATAGGATAATTTTTATGAAAAAAACAATTTGTGATAAAGAAGATAATAAATTATACTCTACACACCTGAGCATGCAAGACACTGGCCATGTTTATGTGATCTGGGGTGAAAGAGTAGGCAGGCCAGATTATATAATCTGTACAATGGGTCTTTAAGTGGTGATGATGAGGCTACTATTTTCTAAGGATGATGTGATAAGTGTTTTCAGAAATAGACACATTTAAAGAGATGATACCAACCAAATGCTTCTCCTCTGTCAAAGCTACTTATATTTGAGTTTATCCTATTTGGAGTTTGCTGAAGCTTGTTAAATCTGAGTATGTATGTCTTCAGATCTGGGGATTTTTCAGTCATCTCTTCAGATATGTTTTTCTGTACTGGTCTCTCTCGCCTCTCCTTCTGGTGCTCCAATAACATGAATGGTAAGCCTTCTGATAATGTCTCTGAGGGTCTGTTCTTTTTTTTTTTTTTTTTTCCCCAGTCTTTTTTCTCTTTGTTCTTCAGATTGGATAATATTTATTAATCTACCTCCAAATTCACTGATTCTTTTCTCTGTCTACTATACTATTGAGCTAATCCAGTGAATTTTCGATTTCAAATATTGTATTTTTAAGTTCTGAAATGTCCATTTGATTCTTATTTTATAGTTTATATTTCTCTGCAGAGACCCCTATTTTTCCATTCATTCCAAATCATTTCCATACATTCAAGTGTGTTTACTTCGACCTCAGGGAGCGTAGTTATAGTAGATGCTTTGAAGTCTTTGTCTGATCATTCCAACATCTGAATCATCTTGGGATTAGCTTCTATATTGAGTGTCTTTATCCTTGAGAATTGGTCACATTTTCCTGGTTCTTTGTATGACAAGCAATTTTGGATTATAGAATGGGCATTTTAAACATCGTGTTGTAAGACTTGGGTCCTGTTAAAATCCTCTGGAAAATGGTGCTTGTTTTGTTTGTTTGTTTGAGCAGGTAGCCAATCAGTTAATGTCATTCTACAAGTTCTGCCTCACTTTCTGTGTGGGCAGTGGTTCCAAGGTCAATTCCATTCTCAAGGCCTTTGCTGTGCAGCTTGGGTCTGCCCCACGTGCACAGCTCTGGGGTGAGCTCAGGGTTGACTCCAGTCTTACACAGAACAGGGGGTCACCACTCCAGCGTTCCCCTTACATTCTCTGACTTGCAAAAGCCCATTTTCCAGGTCTTCTGGCCAGAAGCACAAGGTTCTCTCAGAGTTGAAGCTGCCTGTTCTGTTGCCTCATTATTCTGCGTGATCAGGGGTGCCCTTGGGCAAAGCAGAGGGGGTGAGGGTTGAGGGGAGGGGACCAAATAAACAAAAACACAGGGATTTCCCATACACCACATATACACCTTTCAGACCACAAGGCCCTTTTTCCTGATTCTTCTGGACAGAAATACAGAATGTCTTTCAGAGTTTTAGCTCCCTGCGGTGCCACTGTGGAGTTCTGCAACCGGGGCACCTTGGTACAGGGCCTGGATTTAAAAAGGAAAAATATGGAAAATAATGAGGCTTCTCTGCCATACTCTTCAGCTCACAGGGACCCATATTCCCAGTCCTCTGGCCGCAAAGACAGAGATTCTCTGAGAGTTTTGCTGCCTGTTCTCATTGTGTAGTTCTGTAACTAGGGCCATGCTTGGGTCAAAGCTGGGAGAGAAAAGAGGAAAAATTTCAAAACAAAACAAAATGGGAAGCAGCACAGGCTGCTCCTTCCTTTTTTTTTTTGCGGTACGCGGGCCTCTCACTGTTGTGGCCTCTCCCGTTGCGGAGCACAGGCTCTGGACGCGCAGGCTCAGCGGCCATGGCTCACGGGTGCAGCCACTCCGCGGCATGTGGGATCTTCCCAGACCGGGGCACAAACCCGTGTCCCCTGCATCGGCAGGCGGACTCTCAACCACTGCGCCACCAGGGAAGCCCTCCTTCAAGTTTTGACTCCTTTCCCCAGTCTGCCTGCTGTTGTGCATGTCTCAGTTCTCAGAGTGGCTTTTTGTATTTGTCCCATGTTTTTACTTGTAGTCAGTGGGAAAGAAAGGCTCAAGTGGGCTAATTCACCTCAGCCAGCAGCAGAAGGCCATGTTTGATATGTATTATATTTTATAATCCTTTTCCAGAAACAGACCATCAGGGGCTCAAGGCCAGGGCCAGGTTAAATGCCAGAGATCACAGAGAGAGAGAGAGAGAAAGAGAGAGAGGGAGAGAGAGAGGGAGAGATGAGAGGGGCACAGGTGAGAACCATGAGACCTAAGTCATTCTTGCTGTTGTCGACTTGTTACTGAGTCTATTTTTTTTTTCTTGTCAGGTTTATATGGGACTATTTCTAACCCTGATTCAGGAGTGCATGAAATGAAGATTGGGCCCATCATTTTCCAGGTAGCCTCTGGAGATATCACCAAAGAAGAGGCAGATGTGATTGTAAATTCAACATCAAAGACATTTAATCTCAAAGCAGGTACTTGACTTACGGAATTTTGACTAGTGTAATAGTCACAGTAGAGCCTGTGAAGGAGTTGCTATAGCCAAACTGGTTTCTACAACTTTGGCTTATTGCTATTAATTCATCATTTAAAAATTATTTTGACATTGTTTCTCATAATCGAGAACAGCTCTTTTATGAGTTTTTCTCCTTTGTTATCAGAAATACCCAAGTTATAGGGTTCTTTTGATGATGGGGAAAGCATTTAGATAATTAGGCAATCATTCTGATCCCGATGTCCTGTAATTTTTTTTATTCATGTGTGTAAACATCTTGCTTTTCTCATGCAGGGGTCTCCAAAGCAATTTTAGAACATGCCGGGAAAAGTGTGGAAATGGAATGTTCTGATCAAGGTAAGGCACAATGCTATCTTTTTGGTTCTAAGTTTTAAGTGAAGACTGAATAGGGGAAGCTACGGAGGATGAGGAAAGTCCTGGGATTGGGGAGACAACATATTGATCTTAAAATCATACCTTTTACTAAAGAATTCCAGTTGTAGAGAATTAGAAGTGAAAAGTCATCTCACAGTTAAAAAGAGAAGCGAGAAAGATTCATCAAAGTTAGTATTTCAGGAGTTTCTTATTCACATAAAATGCTTTATCTGCCAATTCAGACATTTTGTTTTTTAAACAATCAAAGAGTGGGTTCAAAGTCTAAATCGACATTTCACCAAAGAAGACATGCAGATGGCCAAGAGGCACATGAAAAGATGCTCAACATCACTAATTATTAGAGAAATGCAAATCAAAACTACAATGAGGTATCACCTCACACCGGTCAGAATGGCCATCAACCCCAAATCTACAAACAATATATGCTGGAGAGGGTGTGGAGAAAAGGGAACCCTCCTGCACTGTTGGTGGGAATGTAAATTGATACAGCCACTATGGGGAACAGTATGGAGGTTCCTTAAAAAACTAAAAATAGAACTACATACGACCCAGCAATCCCACTACTGGGCATAGACCCTGAGGAAAACATAATTAAAAAAGAGACATGTACCACAATGTTCATTGCAGCACTATTTACAATAGCCAGGACGTGGAAGCAATCTAAATGTCCATTGATAGATGAATGGATAAAGAAGATGTGGCACATACATACAATGGAATATTACTCAGCCATAAAAAGAAACGTAATTGAGTTATTTGTAGTGAGGTGGATGGACCTAGAGTCTGTCATACAGAGTGAAGTAAGGCAGAAAGAGAAAAACAAATACCATATGCTAATGCATATATATGGAATCTAAAAAGAAAAAAAGAGGTACTGATGAACCTAGTGGCAGAGCAGGAATAAAGACGCAGACATAGAGAATGGACTTGAGGACACGGGGAGGGGGAGAGGGAAGCTGGGACCAAGTGAGAGAGTGGCATGGACATATATACACTACCAAATGTAAAATAGATAGCTAGTGGGAAGCAGCAGCATAGCACAGGGAGATCAGCTTGGTACTTTGTGACCACCTAGAAGGGTGGGATAGGGAGTGTGTGAGGGAGGTTCAAGAGGGAGGGGATATGGCGATATATGTATGTATATGGCTGATTCACTTTGTTGTACAACAGAAACTAACACAGCATTGTGAAGCAATTATAGTCCAATAAAGATGTATTAAAAAGAGTGGGTTCAGCATCTAATTTTGCATCTTTTTGTCTTGTGTTTCCCAGCTCAAGGGGGCCACAGAGATTATATAATTACCAAAGGTGGATTATTGAAGTGCAAGAATATTATTCATGTCATTGGTGGAAATAATGTCAAGAGATCGGTTTCCTGTGTTTTGCAAGAGTGTGAAAAGCGGAATTACTCATCCGTTTGCCTCCCAGCCATCGGGACAGGTTTGTAGCCTCTGGCTGTCAAGGCTAAATCCGAAGGTGACCAGTTTCCCTTGGAATTGGTGCTGATGGCTAATGTACTTATTGCTGAGTCTACATCAGGGCAGCTTCCTCAAGCCAGGGCAGCCCCCGAGGGAAGGAGCAAAGTCTGTGGATAGTTTAAGTAAAAAAGAGAAAACTGAAGAAAACTGAAGAGAGTATTGGGATAGTAGACATTTGCTTTCTAATATGGAAGGGAAGGGAGAGGGAGGGAGGGGAAAGGAAAGAAAGTCCATCTCTCATTGCTTTCATGAGCTCCTTTCTCTTTTCCATCCTCTACACATCCCCCATTATTTAGTCTTTGACTTCCCCTCCATCCCCTCTCCATGGAAACATCAGTGCATGGACTTCCGCCTCCCCATGGCCGACTCTCAGACAGCATGGCTGTCCATCTTCTCTTACCTCCTTGACAGTGGGCTGGCCGTGGGGCATTGCGACCTCTCAGTTGCCAGAATCCAGTGGGTTCTAATGGGTCAGAAACTCTCCACCTTCCTCCTTTCAGCTTGCCTGCCTCTTGGAAGTTTCTTATTTTCCTTAAACTACATAATGATTGTATGAGTCTTCATTTACAAGGATGGTGCTTTGGGCTTATCATTTGTAAGGTGATGCTCTTTGAGCTCTTTCCCCAGCAATCTGAGTCATGTGCATTAATCAGGGATTCCTGCTTGGTCTCCTTTAAGAGAGCTGCTCAGGGGAGGCAAATACTCTCAGGCTTGAAGTGGAATGGAGCTGACTGGTCCCAGAAAGAGAAGGCTCAGCACTGGATTAACCATTCCACTGCTCAGGAATCTAAGTTTGAGTGTCTCACACTGGCATTCTAGGCCCTCCAAAAGTTTAGCCGTAATAAACCTAACCATCTTTGTCACTTTCTGAGCCTTCTTCTAATTCTCTTTCCCATACTTTGATTTCTCTTATTTTTCATTCCTCTTAATGTTCCCACATAGAATGTTATATCTCCTTAGCTCTCTGTTTCTGAAAGTATAATTTATATTCCCTTTATGCTTTCATTCCCCTTGTAGTATCATTCAATCCTAGCAGATTAGCCAATGTATTATCTGTCTATCATCTATGTATCCTCTATCTATCGATCATCTATCATTTTCTATGGACACCCACTAATGATTCCCCAGTCTCTATCTCCATCTGCTTTTTCCTCTGAGCTCTTGTCTTGTGTTTCCATCTTAACTTTATTTGTGCCAAGAAAGCAGGCAGCCTAAGGGTGGCACAGACCTTCCCAAGGGAGTCCCTGGCTGGAGTCAAAGAAGAAATAAGGAAATGAGGCAGTTTTAGTTTTGTATAATTACTTCTGGCTTACTGCAAACCTGTTGTTTTTTCCACTGACCTGGTTGCATTGCTGGTCTGCACAAGTAAATCAAGGTTAGCAAATTCTCCTTCCTCATCTTCTTTACCTGTCACTATCACCACCTGAGCAGGCCCTTAGACTAACAGATGGGGAGCTTTCTCCCTCAGTGGTGATTATGAGTTGAATTGAGACTGTGATTGAGACAGTTGCTGGCAGTAAAGGAAGCCCTCTCACTGTTCCTCACAGGCTTGAGGGGAGAGAATGGGTGCTCACTGGTACCTGCAAGTACCTCAAGCTCAAAGCAAACTCCAAACTCCAGTTCATTGTCTTCTCCCCCACACCTGCCCTTCCTCTTATATCCCTGAGCATGTTAAAAACATCACTTTCTATCTAGAATCCTTGACTCTACCTTCTTCATCACGCCTATGTGCATTAGTTGATTAATTAGTTTGATTAAATATTTACTGAGTGTCTGCATGTGCCGGGCACTGAGCTGAGGCAGCGGGGATAGAAAGATGACTAAGAAAAGGGGCACCTGGTGTCCACAAGGGGCACCTGGCCTTCTGTGAGACACAGACATGTCAACAAACAACTGCAGTGCAACAGGACTTATGAAATACACGTGAAGGCTGTGGGTGGCAAAAGACGGGGAACGAAGGGGCAAGTATAAAGCCAGTTGGCCACTTGGTCCTGCTGACTTTACTTTCTAAATAACTCCTCAATCCCTACAGCCAGCTCTTCATTCTGGCCTCGTCTCTTTGTTCAGCTCTTGTCTTTTGCCTAAACCTTTATTTAAATTCTCCTGTTTAGACCTGGCTCCCTGCTCCAGTGCCTCCTCCACCTACCCCCCTACCTCCCCCGTTTATCTTTCTCAAAAACAAACCTGTTCCCCTGAACACGCCAGGTTCAACATATCACACTTCTTACACAGTTCTGTCTGGTGTAGCCTTTCCCTCAGGTGTCCGTACTTCACCTGTTGAACACCTGTTCATCCCCACATATCACATCCTCTGTGTCCCAAGTGCTTAGGTTATTGAGAGTGAATGGATATATCTGAACATTCCCATTTAAATTCTTCCAGATAGCATGGAATAACTACAACATTGCAATGGAGAATCTCCCTCTTTCCCCGATCATCTAATTAAAAAAAAACAACCTGCACAAACCTTCTAGGTTAGTTTTATATGGGGATTGTCTACATTCCTACAGTTGTCCCCATAGCCAAGCCACAGAGGTCTGCTCTCCTTTCTGCAGTAATAGTGGGCACGGTCAACAGGGATAACCCAAGTAGGCCCTTCGTCTATCACACCAAGTTGGCCAGAGGACTTTCACATTGCCCACTCCCCACCCCGCAATGTGACAGCTGCTATTCACCTGGAACTGCTTCCATGGCTTTTCGTGAGCCTTTTCAAGGAACTTTTCATGATCTTACCTAGCCAGTAGGCTTGAGAAACAAGATGTGGAGCATGCTTAAAATAGGAAAAGACCTTGCTCAGGTGGCAACCTTGAACGCTGCAGGTCAGCTAAAATCACAGTGACCGTGGGACGAAAAACTTTTGGAGGCTCATGGATAACTTGTATGCAAAGAATTATAGATTATAACAAATAGCTTATGGCTCTAGGTGTCTTACGAAATGAGCTCAGTTTAAATCAGGTCCCCAAAGACATCTGCGAGAATAAGGATATATACGTAATAGTCAAGAAATGACTGAACAAAAAATAATGCTGTTCTCTTTATTTTTTAAGTTAATTAATTTATTTATAATTAGCTCTCTTTTATTTATTTACTTTTTGCCTGTGTTGGGTCGTCGTTGCCGTGTGTGGGCTTTCTCTAGTTGCGGCAAGTGGGGGCTACTCTTTGTTGCGGTGCATAGGCTTCTCATTGCGGTGGCTTCTCTTGTTACGGAGCACGGGCTCTAGGGCACGGGCTTCAGTAGTTGTGGCACGCGAGCTCTAGAGCACGGGCTCAGTAGTTGTGGCACATGGGCTTAGTTGCTCCACAGCATGTGGGATCTTCCTGTACCAGGGCTTGAACCTGTGTCCCCTGCATTGGCAGGCGGATTGTTAACCAACTGTACCACCAGGGAAGACCTGTTCTCTTTAAAGAGCATGACATTTCAACATACATTAGCATCTTTTGCTTTTTGTGGATCTTTTGAGGACACCAGTGAGCCAAGAAAGGTTAACTGTGCTCTGTAACACAGAGGAACATAGTGAGCTGGGATCAGCTGAATAGAGCAAATAAGATATCAGACACCAAGTTATGTTTCTGGGCCCTTTGTTCATTGTTGGGCTGTTCCCGACATCCTGGAACAAAAACTCCCCGTTACATCTAGGACTTCAAGGGTGTCTGCTGATGCATTTTAGAAAAGTCCATGGTGATGAAAGAGTTGAAGAGTGGGAATTTATTCTGAGAATCAGAATCCCTAATTTATTCCTCAGCCTTCTCCAGTTGGGTCTTCTTTTTCAAATCCAGTTGGATCTTTTTTTTTCCCAATCATTTTTATTATTTGCCTTTCTAGGAAGTGCCAACCAAGACCCAGATAAGGTTGCAGCAGCCATAATTGATGCCATTGAAGACTTTATTCAGAAAGGATTGGTCCAGTCTATGAAAAAAGTTAAAGTTGTTATCTTTCTGCCTCAATTACTGGATGTGTTTTATGCCATCATGAAAAAAAGAGAAGGATCTCAGGCTTCTCCCCAGCAGTCTATGATGTCTAAAATGACATGTGAGTTGTTCATTTTTATGAAATACATGTTCCTAATATTGATGTCACTTGAGAAATAGCTATTTTTTTTTCTGGTAGTTTATTAGCTTTTTTCCAGCTTTATGGAGATAGAGTTGACATACATCACTGTGTAAGTTTGAGGTATACAGCATAATGGTTTGACTTACATATATTGTGAAACGAATACCACAATAAGTTTAGTTAGCATCCATCATGTCACACAGATACAATAAAAAGAAAAGAATTTTTTCCTTGTGACAAGAACTCTCTTAACAACTTTCATATCTATCATATAGTAGTGTTAACTACAGTCATTAAAGAAGGTTTCTGGACCCAGTTCCAATGTGTATGGAGGCTTCCCTGTGCCTACAAGCAATTCTCAGACACCAGCAGGGTGTCTGAGGATTCAACTCAATTCTGACATCATCTACCCAGAGATGGAATCAGATTCCACAGGTAAAGGGCTCAGTGCCCAAGACTGCCTTCCGCTTCAGATACCAAGCACAAGCCAAATACTGTATATATGGGAAAAATATTTGGTCATTCTGACCAAATATATTTTTTCATATATATATATATATATATATATATATATATATATATTTTTTTTTTTTTTGCAGTATGCGGGCCTCTCAGTGTTGTGGCCTCTCCCGTTGCGGAGCACAGGCTCCGGACGCGCAGGCTCAGCAGCCATGCCTCACTGGTCCAGCCGCTCTGCAGCATGTGGGATCTTCCCAGACCGGGGCACGAACCCGTGTCCCCTGCATCAGCAGGCGGACTCTCAACCACTGCGCCACCAAGGAAGCCCTATTTTTTCTTATAAATCACAATATTACAATCATCATTCTGTACATTACATCCCTAGTACTTATTTATCTTGTAATTGGAAGTTTGTATCTTTTGACCGCCTTTCTCCAATCTCCTCCCACCCTCACCCCGCTTTACTAGGAGTAATTTATGGTTACTCCTAGTAACCATAAATCTGATCTCTTTTTCTATGAGTTTT
This sequence comes from Tursiops truncatus, assembly GCF_011762595.2. NCBI lineage: Eukaryota > Metazoa > Chordata > Mammalia > Artiodactyla > Delphinidae > Tursiops > Tursiops truncatus. The sequence continues at coordinate 76,107,205 of NC_047037.1, read as the reverse complement.
TTTTTTTCAGATTCTGCATATCAGTGAGGTCATACAGTATTTGTCTTTCTCTGTCTGACTTGAAATAGCTAATCTTTAGTGAACTGTCACAGAGATATTAAGAAAACAATCCCATTTATAATTGCATCAAAAAGAATAAAATACCCAGGAATACATTTAACCAAGGAGGTGAAAGACCTGTATCATGAAAATATACAACATTGATGAAAGAAACTGAAGAAGATACAAATAAATGGAAAGATAGTTCATGCTCATGGATTGGAAGGATTAATATTGTTAAAATATCCATACTACTTAAAGCAATCTACAGATTCAATGCTATCCCTATCAAAATTCCAGTGGCACTTCTGAGGTAGAACAAACAGACTTGAAACCATAAAACTCCTACAAGAAAACATATGGGTGAGCTCCTCAACACTGGTCTTAGCAATGATTTTTTAGATTTTACACTAAAATTACAAAAGCAAAATGAATAAGTGGGACTACATCAAACTGAAAATCTACACAGCAAAGGACATCATAAACAAAATGAAAAGAGAACCCACTGAATGGGAGAAAATGTTTGCAAATCGTATATCTGATAAGGGGTTAAATCCAAAATATATAAAGAACTCATACAACAATAGAAAAAACCCCAAACAATTTGATTTTAAAATAGAGTATCTGAATAGACGTTTTTCCAAAAAGATATACAACTGGCCAATAGGTACATGAAAAGGTGCTCAACATCATTAATCATCAGGGAAATGGAAATCAAAATCATAATGAGTGATCACCTCACATGATAGAACAGCTATTATCAAAAAGACAAGGGAGGGACTTCCCTGGTGGCACAGTGGTTAAGACTCCGTGCTCCCAATGCAGGGGGCCCAGGTTCGGTCCCTGGTCAGGGAACTAGATCCCACATGCACGCCACAACTAAGAGCTCACATGCCACAACTAAGGAGCAGGTGAGCTGCAACTAAGGAGCCCGCCTGCTGCAACTAAGACCCAGTGCAACCAAATAAATAAATAAATAAATAAAATATTTAAAAAAAAGACAAGGGACTTCCCTTGTGGTCCAGTGGTTAAGACTCCATGCTTCCACTGCAGGGGACATGGGTTTGATCCCTGGTCAGGGAACTAAAATCCCACATACCACATGTCACAGCCAAAAAAAAAAAAAAAAAAAAAGTATTAAAAACTCAAATGTTAAGACCTGACCATAAAACTCCTAGAAGAAAACATAGGGGAAAATAAATGATTTAAAAAAAAAAAAAGACAAGAAATAACAAGTGTTGGTGAGGATGTGGAGAAAAGGGAACCCTCATGCACTGTTGGTGGGAATGTAAATTGGTGCAGCTACTGTGGAAAACAGCATGGAGGTTCCTCAAAAGTCTAGAAATAGAACTACCATAGGATCCAGCAATTCCACTTCTGGGTATTTATCTGAAGGAAATGAAATCACTCTCTGGAATCCATGTTCACTGCAGCATTATTTTCAGTAGCCACAACATGGAAACATTGAAAGATGAATTATAAAGAAGATGTGGTGTATATGGAATATTACTCAGGCATAAAAAAGAAGGAAATCCTGCTACATGCAACAACATGTGTGGACCTTGAGGGCATTATGCTCAATGAAATAAGACAGAGAAAGACAAATACTGTATGATAGCACTTATACAAAGGACAGATTGGTGATTGCCGGTGGGTGCAGGGGGTGTGGGAGTTGGGTGAAATGGGTGAAGTTGGTCAAAAGGGTAAAAGCATCCAGTTATAAGATAAACAAGTCCTAGGGTTGTAATGTACAGCATGGTGACAAAGAAAGAGAGAGAGGAAGAGAGGAAGGAGGGAGGGAGGGAGGAGGGAGGGAGGGAAGAGGGAGGGAGGAAGGAAGAAAGAAAGAAAGAGCTAATCTTCCTTTCTTTTCTTTTTTAGCATTCTTGGGCTTCTCAAGTAAATCTCCCCCAAAACAGACTCCTTTGGTTTTAGAAAAGAAAACAGAATCAGCAATATTTCAGGTATGTGGTGAAAATGTAAAAAGTGTAGAAAACGTCCTCTTCTGGATACAGGATCTCATTCAAAAGGAACAGTGTCCCTACACCAGTGAAGATGAATGTATCAAAAACTTTGATGTAAAGGAATACCAGGAATTGAATGAGCTTCAGAAGAAGTTAAATATTTCCATTTCCTTGGACCGTGAAAGGCCTTTGATTGAGGTTTCTGGAATTACCAAAGATGTGGTACAGGTTAGAAATGCAATTGAGGACATGATCAAGAGAGTTAGATTGTCCAAAGAACAGGAATACCTGGCAGATCGTACCAGTGATTTTGTGGAATGGCAATATAAGGACGATAAAAATTTTCATAGTTTTGACAAAATTACCAATATGCAACTGGAGGATGCAAAGAAACAAAAGAGGAAGACAATTGATGTTAAAATTAATCATCAGAGCTACACAGTGGACTTGAAAACATACACTGCTACAGATGCAAAGGGAAAGAGTTTACCTGTTCGGCGCCATACAAAATCTGAAGGTGAATCAAACTTTCATGCTTCTTGTCCATTACTTTATGCCTGTGATGTGTGTTGTACATACATCAAAATGTTGTTCAAGTAGATAAAATCCAAGTACCCTTATGGAAGAAAATAGAAAACTTGGTCTCAGCTGAAGGAGCTTACACTTTGGCCACGAAAATATAGCACAGGGTGTACCCAACAGCTGATCATTATTATCTTAATGGTAACAATAGTCAAATGTTGCATTTGTTCTCATCTCTACAGTTTACAAGCTTCCCGGAGCCAGTTTTGCTGGGGAGGTAATGGCTGCTTCTGTAAGGAAAGGGAAAGCCATGGGCTGTAAAGAAGCCCAAGCCTTTCTAGAACAAAAGACTGAAGACAGCCTAGTCAGAGAGTGGGCACTCTGTGTCTGTGACTGATGACCCAGAGTGGATGGGGAGCCTGAAGGATCTTCTCCCAGAAGTCACTGGCTCCTCTGCCCCGAGGATAAGATTCTTTGACACACACATGAGGAAGCAGTCTTCAAGATTCCTGAGAAGGGAATACTTGTCTTGTGTAGTCAGCTATTCCTGCCTTTGAACCACATAAATCCCCCACTGAAAACTACTGAATTGGCTTTCAGTACATTGAGAGATCAATGTGAACGAATTCCTCAGACTCTGAGCAACCCTGGGGAAATGACAAGTCAAATACAGTATTCTGTTTAGCAGACGGGGAGACAGAGCTGCCACCACAACCTGCCATGTAGCAAAACCTCCCACCCACCCAACTGTTAAGGATGCTGTGAAGAATAATGAAAGAATAGATGTGGAAGGCCTGGTGGTTGTGGTGAGTTTTGGCAAAAAGCCATGCATTTGTAAGCAAAACATTAATGACTATTTATTGAAAACATTGTAGGGAAATCATTTATATTATATGTAAAATTATTAAATTATGACAGATTAGAGACTGAACAGAATATGCAGCTGAGTTACATTACACCGATAGTTCTCAAATCTGAGCATGATCAAACTTGTTAAAATGCAGGTACCCAGGTTCCACCCTCAGAGATTTTGATTCGGTAGATCTGTGAAGTTTTTTTTTTTTTTTTTTTTTTTTTTTTTGCGGTACACGGGCCTCTCACTGCTGTGGCCTCCCCCGTTGCGGAGCACAGGCTCCGGACGCGCAGGCTCAGCGGCCATGGCGCACGGGCCCATCCGCTCCGCGGCATGTGGGATCTTCCTGGACCGGGGCACGAACCCGCATCCCCTGCGTCGGCAGGCGGACTCTCAACCACTGCGCCACCAGGGAAGCCCTGTGAGTTTGTTTTTAAGCAAGTGTTATAGTTGGTTCTGAGGCGGGTTATCTGTGGTCCACATTTTGAAAACATTCTTCTAGAAAGATAAGGGGCTTCTTGAACACCTTGAATTAGGAGATTGTAAAACAAGAGCACAAATGATACTCAGTTTTTCAAAGCATACCAGGAATGTGGACTATGCGGATGAGCCTTTCTAGGTGCGAGGGAGTTTTCAAATGTCTACTTTGCAGTTGAGATCCCCTTATACTGGAGTGATATGAAGCAGCAGAAAGTCCGTGTGGTTGAGCTACAGCCTGATAATTCAGAATACAAAACTGTGGCAAGCAAGTTTAATGAGACCTGTGCACACCTCATCATAGAGAAGGTAAGCCTTCCGCTGACATGGAGTTTCTACACGGTGGAGATAGAGGTATCATCGTCCTGGATAAATACACTTTCATTCACTTCCTATCACATTTTTACCCAGAATTAGAAATATTTTATGGCAATTAGTTTTTAAATTCTAGATTCTACTCATGTCACTATGATTACTGAGACATTGAAATTCTTGTGTCAGTTATTACAATATATTAGATTGTAATATATTAGAATAATAAAGATATATGTTTACTTCGTGAAGCAAGCTAATAATAACTCCTAGATATGGCTCCACAGTTGGAGTTGATAACTAGCAAAGTTGGAGTTGATAACTAGCACATCAGATCAGGATTATGTGCTTCTGCTCCTTGCTTCCTTGATAATCCAGCGGTCCTTTCCCTGTTCATTTCCCTTATTTTGGCATCTTCTGCTTTTAAACATTAATTTAGAAAGTTTCCTTTTTGAAATTATTTTTCTCCCTTGACTTCTAGGACAGTATTATTTTGATGCTTTCTTCTCCTTCTTTAACTAATGTTCCTTTCATTTTCACTGGCATCTGTTCTTCCTCTAAACCCCTAATCCTAGGTAACCCACAGGATTTATATTTTGGTATTCTGTCTCTGCAGTTCACCAGGGAACGTTTTTACTCTTCTTGGCTGCAGCTATTATTTCAGTGTTGATAGCTCTCAAATCAACATCACCGACCTGGATCTTTGACTCAAGTTCTAGAACTTGAGTTCCCAAGTGGCCTAAAAAAGTCTCCACTTGAATATCTGTCTGCTAAATCAATTTCCCTAAAATCTAACTCATCTCATCATTTCCCCTTCCTTCCTGCTTTCTGTCTTTGGTTCCACCACTTTCTGAGTAAAGCTAGAGATCTTTGAGTACCTTCCCTTCATCTGTAATAACAAGTCTGCCAGTAAGGCCTGCATTGTCTTTCTTTGCAAATTTTCTCTTATTCCCTATTTGTACTGCCACCACTCTGTTTATTCATGTACTTAATAATACATATATTATTATTATTACATAATAATTCAAAAAAGATTTGAAGCGTACTACAAAGATATACCTTCAGATAACATAAATATGGACAAAAAGAAAAGTAGGGCAGGGAAATTAAGATAATTACAGAGGTATTGTTAGTTCACAAAAATACATAACATGACGTCCTAGATAGTTACTAGAGGAGGCCCTCAAATTTGTCCTTGATCTGCCTAGTAGACAAAGTAAAGAAGTAAACACTCAGCTATAAGATTCATAATGTCCATAAATCAAAGAGCAAAGCATTTGATCAGGAGACTCAACAGTTTTTCACAATACTGAGACTGACTCCTGAAAGAGTTCTCCTGTGAATAAGTACTAGAGAACATCTTCAGAATCATCCTCACAGTAAATTCAGTATCAAATTTTATACCATTTGTTTTTAATCCCGCAATGTAGGAAGGAGAGGCATAGGTTAGAGAGATTGCTGAGTCACAGGTATGAAATGTGCAGTGTGGGTAATATAGTCAATAATTGTATCATATCTTTGTATGGTGACTGATCATGGCTGGGCTTATCTTGGTGATCATTTTGAAATATATGGAGGTATTGAATCGCTATGCTGTGTAACAGGAACTAGCAGTGTTGTAGGTCAGTTATACTTCAAAAATAAACAAACTCATAGAAAAAGAGATCAAAAAAAAAAAAAAAAAAAAAAAAGAGATCAGATTTGTGGTTACCAGAGACAGGGGGTATAGGGAGAGGGAACTGGGTGAAAGGTAGGCAAAAGGTACAAACTTGCAGTTATAAGATAAATGAGTACTGGGGATGTAATGTACAACATGATAAATATAATCAACAGTGCTTTCATACACTATATTATGTGTGAAAGTTGTTGGGAGAGTGGATCCTGGGAGTTCTCATCACAAGGAAAAAATTTCTTTAATTTTCTATCTATATGAGATGATGGATGTTCACTGGACTTACGATGATCTTTTCATGATATATGTAAGTCAAACCACTATGCTGTACATCTTAAACTTATACAGTGCTATATGAACGTAAACTATATCTTAATAAAACTGGAAGAATAAATAACCTTGCCAAGTAGATAGATCCCTGTATGTTGAGCAAAACAATTATATGTGGTACCAAGAAAATGTAATTCAAGTACGCAGCTCTTTCATGGTCTGGTTCTGAGACAATAAGTTTCATTAAAGATACCAATTACAGTCCTCTGGGAGTGGCTGACTGGCACACTGTGATGAGATGTCAAGTCCAAATTGAGCAGGACCACCCAGTTGACCAGAAATGTCTGCATGGGCCCTGGAGTCTTACCATGTGTTGGCAGACCTTCACCAGAGAAATGACTTCACTACCCTTTTGTAGTGGAACCCTTTTTTCAAATAAAATCTTATGTGAAATCCCAGTCTATGACACCAGTAAAAGCAGAGCTAGGCTGTACTTAAGGCACCTCTGTGGAGGTGTCTAGTAGTGCAAAAGCGCTAACATGAGAAATGGGTGGTCTGTCATCCTTCATGACTGTCATGTCTTGTGACGACGATTTTTTAACACCCATGAACTTCCACCTAGATTCAACAATTTTGTAACATTTGCTTTTTTTCCCCTCACTCTGTTTTTCCTGAAACAATTGAAAGTAAGTTGCAGATATCATGACACTCCTAAATATTATAGCATATGTATCCTAAGAATAGAAACATTCTCTTAAATAACACAAATATCATTATCCTTTATAATAATATCCAATAGAAGGTCAATATTCAAATCACCCCTGTTGCTCTAAACAGCTTTCTTATAACTTCCTCCCAATCCCTGCCCCCAATCTGGACTCACACATTGCATTTTGTCATTGTGTCTCCTTCATCTCTTCTGATATAGAACAGTACTCCTGCATTTTTAAACATTATATTTCATGACATTGAAATTTTAGAAGAGTTTAAGCTAGTTGTATTGTAGAATGTTCCACATTCTGGCTCTGTCTCACCTAGATTTTTTAAGAATCCAAGCAGTTTTACAGATTCTAGATTTGTCTGATTGCCCATGGTGTCATTTAATTTATTCCTCTATCCGCTTTATTTATGGTAAGCTTGGAGTTAGGTTGAAAGGCTTGGGTAAATTCAGATGAATATTTTTTGCAAGAATATATTTTGTAGGTGAGGCATCAAAGAAGCTTTATTTATTTATTTACTTTTATTGAACTATTGTTGATTTACAATACTGTGTTAGTTTCTGGTATACAGCAAAGTGACTCAGATATGTGTGTGTGTGTATATATAATATGTATATAATTTTATATACATATTTACCCTTTCATCCCACTACTTTTCAGTCCTTCTTGTATTTCTGTGCCTCATCTGGGGTCATTTTCCTCTGGCTTTAGTATTTCTTCTAGTGCAGGTCTGGTAGTGATGAATTCTCTCAGTTTGTCTGAAAATTTATTTCACCCTCATTCTTTGAAGGATATTTTTGCTGGGTACAAAATTCTGAATTGGTAGTCATTTTCTTTAAGCACTTTGAAGAAGTTACTCTGTTATCTTCTGACTTTGTTTCACTCTGCACTTCCCTTCTCTCCAGGAACTTGGCTCAAATCCTTGTTGCCTTCAAACAGACTTTTTTTCCCACTAGCTCTTCTAGTAGTTGTTGGCAAGAAGTTTGGTCTGATACAAGTAGTCTATCATAGCCAGAGCCTGCTGCTAAAATAAGCCTACTAAGTAAAGCTTAGAATTTATCCTACTAGGAATACAGACTCAGATTACTGTGTTCAAAATTACTTGAAATAATTTTCTTTGTGTGGTTATTAAATTTTAAAAGGGTTTGTGCTCACTTCAGCATATACACTAAAAAAGGGTGAGAAACAAGAATAAAAGGACTAAGAAATTAAGAATGGTTTCAAAACTCGGTGTGAATAAAATTTTAAGGCTTTTAAAAATGAGTAAAATAAATAAGATTTAAAGTAAATAGAAATAAATTGGAAGTAGTTTGAAGATTAGAAACTCAGTTGTAGGTAAAAGGAAAAATAAAATTTAAGATTATAAATTGGATCAACAAAATACATGATAATGCTGAGACTTGGAACTAGAGGGCAAACTGTATCTTTTTTTTTAATTAATTAATTTTATTTATTTTTGGCTGCACTGGGTCTTCGTTGCTGCACGTGGGCTTTCTCTAGTTGTGGCAAGCGGGGGCTACTCTTTGTTGCAGTGCATGGGCTTCTCATTGTGGTGGCTTCTCCTGTTGCGGAGCACGGGCTCTAGGTGCCCGGGCTTCAATAGTTGTGGCACAAGGGCTCGGTAGTTGTGGCTCGTGGGCTCTAGAGCGCAGGCTCAGTAGTTGTGGTGCATGCAGCATGTGGGATCTTCCCTGACCAGGGCTCGAACCCACATCCCCTGAATTGGCAGGTGGATTCTTAACCACTGTGCCACCAGAGAAGCCTGCAAACTTAATTGTATTATGGTGTATTAATTGTATCTTAATTAAAAACGGGAAACCCAAAACTGAAAAAAAAAAAAAAAAGAAGAACCCAATAAAGGCAGGTAATAATAGTGTCAGACTCGAGAGTTCCCTGGACTGGAAGATTCTGACCACATGGAACCTTCACCTTGTGCCTGTCCATGAGGGTCCTTGCCTCCCTTACCCACCCTTCACTCTTTCCCAAGTCAACCTTATGAAACTGCCACCACCTGGTGATTAGGGGAGTGTAGAAACTGATCTGCAACCCAAGACCCAAGGAGTTTCCACCACAGCCCTGGAGGCCAAAGAGTATGGTCAAAGCATGGCCACTTTGGTCTATAACCAGATCCCCTCCCACCAGGATTCATGCCCCACTCTTCCAACTGGACCAGAGATTAATTTTCACTAATTAATATCCTTCTTGCCTAGACACTAGTGCTTCTCCCACTATTAGAATACTCTCTCACTGGAGGAGAGAGACAAAGTGACATAGTGAGGTAGATGGCAACAGGAGCAGTTAGGAGTTGAAGAGGCTTTGGTCAGCCAAGTTCAAATAATGAGGACTTAAGATCCTAAACACTGTCTGCTCTCATGTGGTACATAAAAGATGTTTAAAATTAAATTAACGTTCTTACCAAGGCCTGTTTCTGTGAAACTCTGGATCTAAAAAGACTTCTGAATGTAGAAATTTGCCATCTGGCATTGAATTTGCTGTTTTTTGTAGTTTGTATATACTTATGAGAAATAATGGTCGTGTTTCATCTGTTGTATCTTGCCAAGGGCTCTTGGCACTGACAGCAAATTTTTCCTTATTGATTTGCAGATTGAGAGGATCCAGAATCCAGAGCTCTGGAAACACTACCAGACAAAGAAAAACAACATGGACGCCAAAAATGGCCAATTAATAAATGAGAAGCTGCTCTTCCATGGGACAGATGCCGACTCAGTGACACTTGTGAACGGAAAAGGCTTTAACCGCAGTTATGCTGGAAAGAATGGTAAGGACGCAAGTAATCTGGCTGCTTCAAATGAGGTGTCAGCCATGAGAACCCAAGCTGGCTGGGGACAGTGTGGATGGTGGTGTGTTCTCTCATTGTTGGGGGCCATGTTACAGCCAAAGTTTTAGGTTAGACTCACTATATTTCATCCCGAAGGGACTGACTGGCCCTTCAGGGTGGGGGAATGATTTTTAAGAATAAAAAACCAGGGACTTCCCTGGTGGCACAGTGGTTAAGAATCTGCCTGCCAATGCAGGGGACACGGGTTCGAGCCCTGGTCCAGGAAGATCCCACATGCCACAGAGCAACTAAGCCCGTGCGCCACAACTACTGAGCCTGCGCTCTAGAGCCCACGTGCCACAACTACTGAAGCCTGTGTGCCTAGAGCCCATGCTCCGCAACAAGAGAAGCCACTGCAATGAGAAGCCCGCGCACCACAACGAAGAGTAGCCCCCGCTCGCCTCAACTAGAGGAAGCCTGCACGCAGCAACGAAGACCCAACATAACCAAAAAAAAAAAAAAAAAAAAAAAGAATAAAAAACACACACAAAAAATTTAAAAGAAGCTTTAGAGAGAACTGAACATTATTTTAACATTATTTGACATATTGGGTCAACATGTCAAATTATAGACTAAATTGAAATCCTTAAAGATGTTTTGTTTTTCTCTTCACAGCTACGGCATACGGAAAGGGAACCTATTTCGCTGTCAGTGCCCATTATTCTGCCAGTGATACATACTCCAGACCGGACGCAAATGGGAAGAAGCGTATGTATTATGTGCGAGTACTCACTGGATCCTACACAGTTGGAAACAAGTCATTAATTGTGCCTCCTCTAAGGGACCCCCAAAATCCTACTGACTCATATGACACTGTCACAGATTGTGTGCAAAATCCAAATTTATTTGTGGTATTTTATGACTACCAGGCTTACCCAGAGTACCTCATCACTTTTAGATATTAACATTTTGGTATCCTTTGCAGAAGATATTCATCTATACATAGCTAACTGTAAAGCAAGCTGTAGGTTTTTTTTCTCTTAACAGCTTTTTCTAAGATCAGAGGACCCTTGTCACTGAAATCAGACATTCTCCAGCCTCTCTTTCAAAACTGGAATGAACCTCTCTTGAGAATTTGAGAATTTAATTGGATAACTTAGAGTTACAACTGTGTGTCCTCAACCATGGATATCACATCTGTAGACGTACAGGTGTTTATTTCCAGGAAGGAGAGTATAACATTAATCTGTCTTTTTTTTTAAATTGGGGTATAGTTGCTTTACAATGTTGTGTTCGTCTCTGCTATACAACCAAGTGAATCAGCTATGTGTATACATACATTCCCTCCCTCTTGGATCTCCCCCCACCCCCCGCCACCCCACCCATCTAGGTCACCACAGAGCACTGAGCTGAGCTCCCTGTGCTATACAGCAGGTACCCACTAGCCATCTATTTTACACTGGTAATGTATACATGTCAATCCCAATCTCCCAGTTCATCCCACCCCCACTTCCCCCTCCACGTCCACACATCCATTCTTTACGTCTTCATCTCTATTCCTGCCCTGAAAATAGGTTCATCTGTACCATTTTTCTAGATTCCACATGTAAGAATAACATTAATCTTAAAGGCAGAGGACACAGTGATATAACTTCAGCTGCCACTGAGAGACAGCTGGTATCATGTCAGGACTCCATACTGCTGTGGGGAGCACAGTATTACTAAGTGGGTGGGGCTGCTGTCTTCCCTGGGTGCAGGGATGGCGTCTAATTTTCTTTATCCCTGGGCTGAGGTCTGTGCCTGATGTACAATAGATGCATAAGTGTTTCATAAACCACTTAAGAATGAAGAAGCCCTGTCAGACTCCTAACCAAAGTGGGAACCATCTCTTCAACACCCTTGACTTATTGTCACTTTGCCTCAAATCGATGAGATTCCATGGCAGGGAGCTTTTTCACAAAGCAGCCTATGGACATGTGGGACAGCTCTGGTCAGGGCTCTGGGACTGCAATGCAGCCACGTCCTGCACAGTCCGGGGGGCTGTGGTCTAGCTTGGGGACTAGGTGAGCTGTATCACATGGAGTTGTGCAGTGCAGCAGCCCTGTTTCCAATTGGTTCTTTCTAAAGTTGAACCCAAATCTGCCTTTTTATAACTTTTATTCATGGTCTTAGTTCTGCCCAGTGGAAAAAAGGGATAATGCCTGCTATATTTTCAGTATGAAGCCCTTCTACTATGTTAAGATTAAATGAATCTAAGGGTACTAAATAGCACATTTTCCTTGGCAGCCTAGCTTCTGATGATTTTAAAGCCTTGTGCATAAATAAACCAAAGGAATTAAGCAGTCATATTACTAATTTGCTAACTCAGTAGCTATAGGATAGTAATGGAAAGTTTCTTTTTTAACTTCCTCAGGTAAATTTCAGATTCTAAAACTGTTTATTGAGTGCCTCCATTAACCAAGTACTATAAGAGGTGCTTTCACATAACAGTATTTATTTTCTTCCCCCAAACACTCTTGTGAGGTAAGAATTATACCCCCGTTTTAAAGCTGAGGAAACTGATGCTCAGAACACAAGAAGCTTCCTTGCCTTAAGTCGCCTGGGTAACAGGCCTCAGAGCCAGCAACTGAATCTGGGTCTCTGTGTCATCAAGCCCCTTGCTCTTCCCACTATAGAACATGGCTTCTAGATTAATGTTACTGATTCAGGAATATCTCAGACAATCTGTGAATTATCCTCATATTTCCTTGGCCTTGTCCCTTCTGGCTTTGGTTTTCATTGTAGAGTCTCTTTATTTGAAGTTCTGTAGGCCAAGAGGCCAGAGCTATGCCCATGGGGAGCCAGGACAGATGATGAACTTGGATGCTAGGGGTCACCAGGAGGATAAAGGCCCCAGGGAGCAATGCCTGCACTTCAAGAAAAGGAGGTTGAGGGGGCCATAGTTGCTGCTTCATTAAACACAGATGTCTTGAAATTTTTCTTGCTGTTGCTGTTTTTTAAGTGGATTGGCAAAGACTTCTTATTGCTTAGGAGTAGCTTCCCAGCCACTGGCATCTGAACTTGGGCTTGACAATGAATGTAAGAAATAAAAAAGGAGAGACGTGCTCTCTAATTTGTTCTTGTTCTCCAGTGGTTTGGTTAACTTAGGCAAGGCTGAATATCAGGGTGTATTGCACCAAGTATGATGATTCAGTCTGTAGATGTTATAGTTACCCTCAGTCTAAAGACATATGTCATACAACACAGGGAACATGGCCAATATTTTATAATAACTGTAAATGGAGTACAACCTTTAAAAATTGTGAATCACTGTACTGTACACATGCAACATATAATATACATCAACTATACTTCAATAAAAAATTTTTTAAATAAATATTTCCTCCTTTTTGAATAAAATGCTTGGAAAATGTTATTTGGTGGTTAAACATCTTTATCCTTTAGGGCAAATACAGGAGAGCTTGATGATAAACACAGGCCACTGCTGATAAAAGACCACAACTAAACATGACAGCATCAAGGTATCCTCACAGTATCAATAGCATTCAGCTGAAAATTACAGGAAGGGCACAGTACAGCTTTAGTTCAGTAAATCTGAAGGGCGGATTGACCCCAAGAAGTAGCCCCTGCTAAAACACGCCCACTTCGAGCCTGTGTTAGGTCTTGGTGGTCTACTCCAGGGCCAGAGATTCTTAAACTTCTTTGCTATTTGAAGCACTTCAGGTGCTTGCTGAGACTGCAAAATCTGGCCCATCCCAAAGGAGGCAAATTCTATAGCTCTAGAGTGGTACCCAGACATCTGCATCTTCAGCAAGCCCCTCAAATGATTCTGATATCCCTGATACCCAGAGCTGCTTAGGACTTTCATGGGCCCCAGGCAATTTTGCCTTTGTAGGCCCCTTACTCCATGAAAAGTATTAAACATGATACTTCGCTACTGCATTGGTATAAACATGAAGGTAATGAAACTAGATTATATTCTTTTTTTTATTTTTAAAGAAACTAAAACATTTCTGTAGACCCTAAAAGCTCAGGGGCCCTAGCTACTTTGCCTTCCGGATAGATCACCCTGCTTATACGTGGATACTGTAACTTTAGGTGTAACACTTCAATCCCTCTAACCCCTGGAGGGTCAACGTATTAATATTTATTTAATAATTGAGTTCACTCATTCGGGCAGGCTCTTCTGAGAAATGCAGGATGAAATGGGACCCTACTTGGTGGCTGACCATCTCTCCCTTTGACTGTCTTTTCTCCTTCCCACACTCCCCAGTTGCAGATAGCCAGGATCTCTTGCCGTGTCATAATCTCTATCTCTACAAAATTAGGAAATTATCTCCCAACACCCATTTACATTTCGAATGCATTCATATCAATGTCTTAACTCTCTACCCAGGTCTCTGCATGCCAGAAACTATTAGCTCTAACTGAAATCAATACTTTGCGCTCAGAACAGCTTTCAAACCTTTCTGACCCTAACATACACTAAGAAATACATTTTATATCAGGCCCAGTACACACACAGATATAACTGAAAAGATTTATGAAGTATATTTACTCTGAAAGAAATTTTTCCTGGACAGTTTCACAAAATAATACTTATATTTACTATTGAATTAACTGAAATTACATATCCTGCTCCATTAAAAAAAAAATGCTGGTCTCACCCACTAAATTGATTTTATGACTTGTTAATGGGTCACAATCTACAACTTGAAAAACACTGGTCCAAGTAGTAGCAAATATAATAAAATATCTGGGAGGGAGCGGGTGAGGGAACCCTGGGGGAGGGAGCGGGGGAGGGAATTCTGTGTGAAGGAGGGTATGGGGGAGCTCTCAGTGAGGGCAGGTGTAAAAAAAATATATAGCTGAAGACAAATGTCTATTTCTGCGATAGGGATATACCTACTACAGGTAACAGACATCTCACCTTTAGTCACAACATCCTCTGCCCCAGTGTTTCTGAAGGAGTATCGGCCAACAAGGTCTCCTTTTTAAAAAATCCACTCAAATATTTAAGCAGCACCTACCATGTGCTGGGCACTGATCAAGACTCTGCAAATATACAATAATCAAAACAAAGTCCAAACCTTCATGCAGTGACATTCTCGTTGGGGGAGATAGTAATCAAATAAATAGGCAAATATATAGTAGTCAGATGGTGGTAAGTGCTACAGAAGGGTCTTTTTTCAGACCCTTCTTTTCCTGGGCATGTTCATTTCCCTTCCTCCTTTCTCCCAGAAAGTACGTACTCTCTTGGGATTTACTGATACCATCAGTTTGACCTGAGAAGGATGGGGCCAGTAGTCAATTCTTCTTAAAAGGTGACTTTGTGTATCTTTTCTGTTTTGAATGGTTACTGAGTTCAATATGTTTTTATAATTCTTAAATTCTTACTTAGACGGTAATGATAATAATTACCCCACATATTGCAAATGTAATGAGAGTGGGATCAAGTTCACTAAGCCAAGCTTTTAGTTAGTTTCAGGAGTCAGTAGCATTTCGTCCTTTTTATTCCAGGGCTGGTGTTCCTAGATGTCCCAGTTCCTTACACAAGGAGGCCTCTTATTGGGCCCCCACCTACTTTTCTCCTGATTGGTATTCTGCTCTGGATTACAGGGGTTAACCAGTGAGAATTCTACGGATTTGAGAAATGTGATCACTTCAGATCAAGGCTAGACTTCAACCTGCATTTGAATTAAGAGATCAAGAACTTAAAACAATCATAAATCTTCCCACACCATCTTATGACAAAGAATCCATGATAACTACTGAAATTAACAACTGCACCCCTACCTCCCAAAAAGCTAGAATTCACCCAATGGATGCATTAGATCAGGAGTTAGCAAACTTTTAAAGTATTTTCAGCTTTTCAAGCCATACTGCCTCTGTCACCACTCAACTCTGCCACCGTAACCCTAAAGCCACCACAGACAATATGTAAATGAATGGCATGGCTGTGTTCCAATGCAACCTTATTTACAAAAACAAGCAGCAGGTGACCCCTGCTGATGGAGACACTATTTCTTGGTGAGAACACTAGGGGCTTACATTTGAGATAGACTGATGAGATAGGAAAGGAAAGGCAAAGGCACTGAAGAAAGAGGCCTACCAATAACAAAGAGCCAGGTTGTCCAAAGAGCAACGTGTATGCAAGAAGGTGGCAAGAGACTAAAATGTTAACTAGGTGAGAACAGGACATTTATAAGCATATGCAAATTGCCCTTTTGCCATTTCATCTTTTATTTTAAAACTATATTATTTTAAAAATATTCTTAAAGTATTACTGAAAAAGTTATTTTCTATTAGAGTCGCAAACTTCTTCCTTGAATCAAAAGTTGTGCCACTATCCTGGTTACCTGTGGATTCACCAAGCAATCCAGCAAGTCATCTGTAGAAATGAATGTTTGGGAAGGGGCCACAGTACTATTTGAAGCCATTTGTTCCACAACTGCATTCTCACTTTCACTCATCATTCGTTGTCTCTTGGTACAATGCAATTTTCCAAAGCGTTTTCCATTTTTGCCAACAAAGTCTTCACCATCACTTTCAAACATGCCTCCTCTTTCTGAGGGTGGTTCTTGGGAACCTGGTATCACAGGAACCAGATCAGGACCAAAGGGACTTGCTGCCTCCTGTTTTACTGTTCCCAAGGTTAAGCTGTGGCTACTAGTTTGTGCTCCCTCCACGTGGTTGTGCACATTTAATTCTTCCTTTATCACGTACTCTCCGTCTGTGCTCAGCGCTTGGGTTTCTACTACCTTAGATGTTCCATAATGATCAAAAAAAGCAGAAACGGCTCCATTTAAGTAGCGACAATTGACTTCATGGGATGTTTCCTCAACCTAAGGAAAAAGAAAAACTCTTTAAAATGGTTATAGGCACTTACATAAATTGGAAAACAAATGTTCCAGCCGGGATTGGTTTATCACAGGATACTAACTGCCATGATGAAAACCAGAAGGGACCCACCTCAGTTGGGTTTAACCAAGCTCTCATATCATGTGGATTCTCTGCAGTTTTCAGGGCACACACAAGCATGCGGGTGATTGCCTCTTCTACCCGGGCTTGGTGGTCCTCCTCCTAAATCAAGGTTAAAAAAAGACACATTTTTTCATTTGTCTCTGTGTCTCATTGCTTAAAACAGAGTAGAGTCTCTTAATTGTGTGTTCTGTTCTCTCATTAACATAAGATTTGTTCCTGAAGGAATATGTTGTTTGGCAGACCACAATTTTTATGTATTCACTCTCCTCTGCCATCTAGAAGAGTTTTAGAATATTTCACCAACCAAATTTAAGTGTGTATCCTATCTATAAGACATAGACCTTAAGTATGAACCACCTTGTGGGTTTTTTCCCAATATTTTCCATTCTCTGACATGTTTAAAGTTAAAAAAAAAAGAGTATTACATACAAAGGAATACTCCCTGTAGAGCAGTGGTCCCCAACCTTTTTGGCACAAGGACCGGTTTCACGGAAGACAGTTTTTCCACGGGATGTGGGGGGTGGATTGGTTCAGGCAGTAACATGAGCAATGGTTCAGGCGGTGATGCAAGCGATGGGGATCAATGGGGAGCGGCAGATGAAGTTTTGCTCACTTGCCCGCTGCTCACCTTCTGCTGTGCGGCCTGGTTACTAATAGGCCATGGACCAGTATTGGTCCGCATTGAATCTGTAGATTGCTTTGTGTAGTATAGTCATTTTCACAATATTGATTCTTCCAATCCAAGAACATGGTGTATCTCTCCATCTGTTTGTGTCATCTTTGATTTCTTTCATCAGTGTCTTACAGTTTTCTGAGTACAGGTCTTTTACCTCCTTAGGTAGGTTTATTCCTAGGTATTTTATTCTTTTTGTTGCAATAGTGAATGGGATTGTTTCATTAATTTCTCTTTCTGATCTTTCATTGTTAGTGTATAGGAATGCAAGAGATTTCTGTGCATTAATTTTGTATCCTGCAATTTTACCAAATTCATTGATCAGCTCTAGTAGTTTTCTGGTGGCATCTTTAGGATTCTCTATGTATAGTATCATGTCATCTGCAAAGTGACAGCTTGAATTCTTCTTTTCCAATTTGTATTCCTTTTATTTCTTTTTCTTCTCTGATTGCCGTGGCTAGGACTTCCAAAACTATGTTGAATAACAGTGGTGAGAGTGGACATCCTTGTCTTGTTCCTGATCTTAGAGGAAATGCTTTCAGTTTTTCACCATTGAGAATGATATTTGCTGTGGGTTTGTCGTATATGGCCTTTATTATGTTGAGGTAGGTTCCCTCTATGCCCACTTTCTGGAGAGTTTTTTTCATAAATGGGTGTTGCATTTTGTCAAAAGCTTTTTCTGCATCTGTTGAGATGATCATATGGTTTTTATTCTTCAATCTGTTAATGTGGTGTATCACATTGATTGATTTGTGTATACTGAAGAATCCTTGCATCCCTGGGATAAATCCCACTTGATCATGGTATATGATCCTTTTAATGTGCTGCTGGATTCTGTTTGCTAGTACTTTTGTTTTTTGCGGTACGTGGGCCTCTCACTGTTGTGGCCTCTCCCGTTGCGGAGCACAGGCTCCAGACACGCAGGCTCAGGGGCCATGGCTCACGGGCCTAGCCGCTCCGCGGCATGTGGGATCTTCCTGGACCGGGGCACGAACCCATGTCCCCTTCATCGGCAGGCCGACTCTCAACCACTGCGCCACTAGGGAAGCCCTGTAATTTTCTTTCTTTGTAGTATCTTTGTCTGGTTTTGGTATCAGGGTGATGGTGGCCTCATAGAATGAGTTTGGGAGAGTTCCTTCCTCTGCAATTTTTTGGAAGAGTTTGAGAAGGATGGGTATTAGCTCTTCTCTAAATGTTTGATATAATTCACCTGTGAAGCCATCTGGTCCTGGACTTTTGTTTGTTGGAAGATTTTCAAGCACAGTTGCAATTTCATTACTTGTGATTGGTCTGTTCATAGTTTCTATAGTTTCTATTTCTTCCTGGTTCACTCTTGGAAGGTTACACCTTTCTACGAATTTGTCCATTTCTTCCAGGTTGTCCATATTATTGGCATAGAGTTGCTTGTAGTAGTCTCTTAGGATGCTCTGTATTTCTGCGGTGTCCGTTGTAACTTCCCCTTTTTCATTTCTAATTTTATTGATTTGAGTCCTCTCCTTTTTCTTGATGACTCTGGCTAAAGATTTGTCAATTTTGTTTTTCTTCTCAAAGTACCAGCTTTTAGTTTTATTGATCTTTGCTATTGTTTTCTTTGTTTCTATTTCATTTATTTCTGCTCTGATCTTTACGATTTCTTCCCTTGTACTAACTTCGGGTTTTGTTTGTAGTTCTTTCTCTAGTTCTTTAAGGTTAGATTGTTTATTTGAGATTTTTCTTGCTTCTTGATGTAGGATTGTATTGCTATAAACTTCCCTCTTAGAACTGCTTTTGCTGCATCCCATAGGTTTTGGACTGTCGTGTTTTCATTGTCATTTGTCTCTAGGTATTTTCTGATTTCTTCAGTGATCTCTTGGTTATTTAGTAATGTATTGTTTAGCCTCCATGTGTTTGTGTTTTTTACGTATTTTTCCCTGTAATTTATTTCTAATCTCATAGCGCTGTGATCATAAAGATGCTTGATATGATTTCAATTTTCTTAAATTTACTGAGGCTTGATTTGTGACCCAAGATGTGATCTATCTTGGAGAATGTTTCGTGTGCACTTGAGAAGAAAGTGTAATCTGCTGTTTTCGGATGGAATGTCCTATAAATATCAATTAAATCTATCTGGTCTGTTGTGTCATTTAAAGCTTTTGTTTCCTTATTAATTTTCTGTCTGGATGATCTGTCCATTGGTGTAAGTGAGGTGTTAAAGTCCTCCACTATTATTGTGTTACTGTCGATTTCCTCTTTTATAGCTGTTAGCATTTGCCCTATGTATTGAGGTGCTCCTACGTTGGGTGCATATATAATTGTTATGTCTTCTTCTTGGATTGACCACTTGATCATTATGGAGTGTCCTTCCTTGTCTTTTGTAACATTCTTTACTTTAAAGTCTATTTTATCTGATATGAATATTGCTACTCAAGCTTTGTTTTGATTTCCATTCGAATGGAATATCTTTTTCCATCCCCTCACTTTCAGTCTGTATGTGTCCCTAGATCTGAAGTGGGTCTCTTGTAGACAGCATATACACGGGTCTTGATTTTGTATCCATTCAGCCAGCCTGTGTCTTTTGGTTGGAGCATTTAATCCATTCACGTTTAAGGTAGTTATCAATATGTATGTTCCTATTACCATTTTCTTAATTGTTTTGGGTTTGTTTTTATAGGTTCTTTTCTTCTCTTGTGTTTCCCACTTAGAGAAGTTCCTTTAGCATTTGTTGTAGAGCTGGTTTGGTGGTGCTGAATTCTCTTAGCTTTTGCTTGTCTGCAAAGCTTTTGCTTTCTCCGAGGATCTCTGAATGAGATCCTTGCTGGGTAGAATAATCTACAATATGGTTGTAGCTTCTTTCCTTTCATCACTTTAAATATATTGTGCCACTCCCTTCTGGCTTGTAAAGTTTCTGCTGAGAAATCAGCTGTTAACCTTATGGGAGTTCCCTTGTATGTTATTTGTCAATTTTCCCTTGCTGCTTTCAGTAATTTTTCTTTGTCTTTAATATTTGCCAATTTGATTATTATGTGTTTCTCCTTTGGTTTATCCTGCCTGGGACTCTCTGCACTTCCTGGATTTGAGTGGCTATTTCCTTTCCCATGTTAGGGAAGTTTTTGACTATAATCTCTTCAAATATTTTCTCGGGTCCTTTCTCTCTCTCTTCGCCTTCTGGGACCCCTATAATGCGAATGTTGTTGTGTTTAATGTTGTCCCAGAGGTCTCTTAGGCTGTCTTCATTTCTTTTCATTCTTTTTTTCTTTATTCTGTTCCCCACTGTGAATTCCACCATTCTGTCTTCCAGGTCACTTATCTGTTCTTCTGCCTCAGCTATTCTGCTATTGATTCCTTCTAGTGTATTTTTCATTTCAGTTATTGTATTGTTCATCTCTGTTTGTTTGTTCTTTAATTCTTCTAGGTCTTTGTTAAACATTTCTTACATCTTCTCGGTCTTTGTCTCCATTCTTTTTCCAAGGTGCTGGATCATCTTCACTATCATTATTCTGAATTCTTTTTCTGGAAGGTTGCCTATCTCCACTTCACTTAGTTGTTTTTCTGGGGTTTTATCTTGTTCCTTCATCTGGTACATAGCCCTCTGCCTTTTCATTTTGTCTTTCTGTGAATGTGGTTTTCATTCCACAGGCTGCAGGACTGTCGCTCTTCTTGCTTCTCTATATATGTGTTTAATTTTAATTTTGATTCAGTTTTCTGTGGATAATTTTAATTAACACTTGAAGATGAGTTGAGGTATAGCAAATTAAGCCATTCACTTTGATGTTTGGATTTCATGGTTTCCAATCCCTGGAGTGCCTTCAGAGTTGGAGAAGCTGGCCTGCAGTGGCTCTCCTTCTGCGCTGCACCTAGTATTTTTTATTTAATATGTATAAGACCATGCAGTAAAGAATAGTATGTTGACTACCCTTAGAGACAAAGAAATCTTATCTTAAAAAAATGTAAACATTAATAACATATTTCAGATAATGGGCACAAAAATGATTCAACTGAGATGTCCACCTCTGGCTGTGATAGAGTAACAGTAACTTAACTACTTTCCTATGATAAACAACTGGAAAACTAGACAAATACATATCATTAAAGGATTCCAGACATTGGATTACAGGCAACATAAAAATGTGATCTCTGAGAAAAAGAAAATAAATGACTTAAGTACTATAATTGACCAACTTCTTTTCAGAGGGACATTCTGAACACTGGAGCAGAAAGGGGAATACCAAGCAAGGCAATCAGTTAAGCAGCATTTCTAACTGTAAGTCCATTGATCTCCCATTATACTTCTCACCCAAGGGTTACGACTCTTCTAAGCCACACAATAGAGCTTCCTGTTACAATGTTCCGTATGCTCCCCCTGTGCCAAAGCCCTTCCCATTATCTAAGGATAAGAAAAGTCTGAGTGAGGGGAGGGTGCAGCAGCCAAAGAGAGGAGAGAGATGCAGTCAAGGTTTTGGGTACAGGAGAGCAGAGATGCATTCGAGGCCTCAGGTTAACGAGGGCACAGGTGCAGTCCAAGCCTCTGGTTAAAGCATACAAAGATGCAACGACACCTCAGGTGGAAGAGACAGACTTGGGCCATAAGAGTAGCCATTCTAATCGTCAAGTAGAGCAGGCAACCAGGATTAAGCACAGCATATTGGAGGGGAAAAGCCTTTGGGAGAAATAAAATGATAACACCTAGCACTGAAAGACTGCTCTGAGAAAATGTGTAAGTCAGGACTGAGAATTCTGCAATTATTAATGAGGACACTGAACCAAGAAGCAAGTATTTCCAGCCCAGATGGTGGGGGATGGGACTGGCAACGTGGGACACACGTGGCAGATCCAGCCAGGCCCAACATGGTTCTCCTAACAACACCGGTCAAGGGAGAAGACCTGGCACACCAACATCAGGGCCCATTTTGTGCCCTTAAAAGAAAGAGAATGGTGTGTCACAAAAATCCTATTTCCAACCTCACTATTCATCAACAGCACAGAATACATAAATTATGGAACAGTAAAACAAAGTAACACTGGAGTGTTGGTGAAAATTAATCACCAAGTTCTATAGACAGACACTGTATATCTTAAAAGCAGGGAGATTACATTTATTAGAAAAAAAAAATACCAGCTCAATCCATGAGTTTATACTGACAGTGACAGGATCAATGGATTCCACATAATGCCACCAGTGTCTGGGGACAAACAGAACCTGAAAACCAAACAAAAAATCGTTAGCACAAGAACAGAACATTTTATTTTCATGTCAGAATCAGATCTTAAATGAAGCTGCTAAGGAAAAAAAACAAACTCAAATGAATTTATACTAAGATTGTAATAGGAAAGGGAAACAAGAAAAAAACCCCACAATCCTTTTATTCCTTTTCTTAAATTAACAAGTTGCATGTTCTACAAAGGATATTATTAGCTTCTCCAGTCTCTACTCTCCTTTATCCTGGACCTTCTCTGTCTGCATCCAAATCTTAGTAAAGGATTCTGAGATTGCAACTTTTCCTCCTTTCCATCACATAATAGTTGTATGAGTTCTGAGAAAGGGCAGAAGTAAACACATAGGACATAGTTTCAGCCTTCTCAAAGTCTAAAATCTAGCCAATGAAAAAATAATATATAGAAAAGTGGTAAATCACTTTTTACCACTTATGTAATTTATAAATTATGTAAGTGGTAAATCAGAGGAGGGGACACTGGTGCTAGAGACCTTCAGAGGTGGGAGAAGCAGGCATGCTTCTAGGGAGGTTAGGGGCAACCTGGATGGAGAAAGTGTGATTTGAACCAGGACTAAGAGAGAATGAGGACATGCCAGGACGGAGAAGTGGGCAAGGGAGGTGGGACTGTCGAGGGACAGCAAGTAGGCCAGTCTTACTACTGCAGAAGGAGTGAAGGGGAATAAAGTGGGGGATCAGGTTAGGGCCAGTGGAGGGCCTTGAGTTCAGAATAAAGAATTTGGATTTTATCCTGTAGGCATTTTGAGTTGCTGAGAAGTTCTGAGTAGGGGGATGGTTAAAACAGTGACATTGTGGGAGAGTCTGGGAAGGACAGGAGATTCTTGCAATGGTCCAATTATTAAATTAAATGTTAAGATTTAAATAGGAAGATATAGCAAACAAAAGCAATGGGCAGAATCAAGAAGGACTGTATTTATCCAGAGTCATTACAAGAGTCTGTGGAAGGCTGAGTACAGCAGACGGAGATGATCTGAAGCTTCCGGGCTTCAGATTTAGGAAAATGGTGGCACCTGCTATGGACAAGGTGGAGATGGGAAGAGACCTCCTTTTAAGAGAACTAAAGTGAAGTGAAGTGGACTAAAAACGTCCACTTCAGCCACTGGGTTTAGTCATTAGGAGGTCATTAATGTCCTATCATAGAGTATACTTTCAAGTAAAGTGGTAAGAGAGAGAGCCAGTTTATGGTGGATTCAGGAAACAGCATGATGTAAGGAAGACTGATACAATAGACAGAAATACTCATTCAAATTTGGCTATTAAAATAGAAGAAAAAAAGAATTAGCAGCCACTTCACACCCACTAGAATGGCTATAGTTGTAGTAATATAATAATAATAAAGGAAAATAACAAGTGTTGGTGAGGATGTGAAGATAGAACCCTCATAGATTGCTGGTGGGAATGTAAAATGGTGCAGCTGCTGTGGAAAACAGTTTGGCAATTCCCCCGAAAGTTAAAAAAACACAGAGTTATCATATGACTCAGCAATTCCACCCTTACGTATATACCCAAGAGAACTGAAAATATATGCTCATACAAAAACTTGTACTCAAATGTTTATAGCAGCATTATTCATAATAACCAAAAGGTGGAAACAACCCAAATATCTATCAGCTGTTTAATGGGTAAATAAAATGTATATCCACATAATGGAATATATTCAGCCATAAAAAAGAATGAAGTGCTGATAACATTCTACAGCCTGGATGAACCTTGAGGATAATTATGCGACGTGAAAAAAGCCGGACGTGGAAGTCCACAGACTGCACAACTGCACTTATGTGAAATGTCCAGAATAGGTAAATCTATACAGAAAGAAAACAGAAAAGTGGTTGTCAAGGGCTGGGGGGGATAGGTGAATGGGAAATGGCTGCTGATGGGTTGCGGAAACTTAGTGAAATCGTTTGAGCTAGAGCACTCGCGTGTAAAGGAAGCAGGAAGAGCCAGTGAGAAGGGAGCAAAAGAAGGAACACAGGCAGGTCAGAGGGATAATCAAAGGAATAAAGTCTCCTTAAGAGACTAAGAGGGCCTCCCTGGTGGTGCAGTGGTTGAGAGTCCGCCTGCCGATGCAGGGGACACAGGTTTGTGCCCCAGTTCGTGAGGATTCCACATGCCGCGGAGCAGCTGGGCCTGTGAGCCATGGCCGCTGAGCCTGCGCGTCCAGAGCCTGTGCTCCGCAACGGGAGAGGCCCGCATACCGCAAAAAAAAAAAAAAAAAGAGACTTAAGAAAACCTTGCAAATGTTACTAAAATATCAGACAGCAAATGCCAGTGTTGTAAAGGTGCTATTCCCCACTGGTTAGCAGCACTAAGTACTAAACCTTTGGAAATGTTTCAGAGACAGTCAGTTACAAAAGTAACATCCATTCTTGCTTAAAAGCAAATCATTCTCAACAAATATTATATGGTGGAATCTAAAACATGATACAAATGAATTTATATACAGAACAGAAACAGACTCACAGACATAGAAAACAAACTTACAATTATCATGTTTGGTTATGCGGAAAGGGGTGACTTAGGAGTGGGGAATTAACAGACAGAGTACTATACATAAAATAGATAAGCAACAAGGATTTACGATATAGCACAGGGAACTCTATTCAATATCTTGCAATAAATTATAATGGAAAATAATCTGAAAAAATATATATAATTGAATCACTTTGCTGTACACCAAAAACTAACACAATATTGTAAATCAACTATACTTCAATTAAAACAAACAAAAAACCCTAAATCGTTCTTAGTTCATTCTGCCTTTGTTGGCCCACTAACTGGATGCATTCGAACCTGTGTTTGTGTGTCTGGATTTTATCGTGGTTGAACAGATATTAATTGTGAATAAATGTTCCAGAAATGTTCAAGTACTCATGCCTTGACACCTTCTCTTAACCTGAATAAAAATAACTGAGTTTTTGGATCTTCCTCCACAGGCCATTCTCCTCTTCACCAGCAGGAGGAGCTGTGTTCCCTCCTCCCATCTCCCTCCCATGACCTGTGAAGCAGGGATTGTGTGTGAAGCCTATAGCTGGGGAAGCTACTTTCCAATAGCAGAGCAGCAGGGAAGGAACCATTGTCATTTGTATTGATAGGGAGGCATGTGGCATAAAGACTTGAAAGAAGTTATAGCTGGGGTGTCCACTGACAGGTCACCAATGTTTTAAAGCTCCCATTACCTGTCCGGGGCTCAGGGTAACCATATGTCTTCGAGCCTTCCAAAATTGAGGAAAACGTTTTAAATCAGGATTGACAACATTGATTTTACTGAACACGCTAGATTCCTCATAAGGGATTCTAGTTGGATAAAGGAAAGGAGTATCTTCAGGAGGAAAGAGATGCCATCTTTTCCTAGTTAAAAAAATAAGATACAAGTTAGTACTCTAAACTTGAGACAAAACATGTAAGAAGGCAGCAGCTAAGTGCTCAATTTCACTCATTTTCATTCAATCCATAAAGGAACACAGGAACCGCAGGGGTCACCTGGCCCATCTCTCACTCAGGGCTGGAATCTCCTCTGCAGACACCTGGTAAAGGAAGGGCAGCAACTAGTGGGTATCTCATGATGCCCTGAGCAGCCTCTTTGCAGGGACAGGCGCTCTTTTGTAAGATCATTCTTTCTTATCTCAAATCAAAGTCAGCCTCCTCATAAACTGTTTCCATCCTTGAGTCTAGAGCTCCCCAGAATAATCTCTACCCGTTGAAATCTCTGGATTCCTCTCTTATGCAGAGCAACCATTCATCCAGAGTAACTACCCACCAAATCGTTTCCAGACTTCTCCCTATTGGGGTTGTAAATTCCTTAACCTAAACATTTGTTAAGTTGACCCATTAAGGAAGAGAAATGCACGAATGATGCCACACAACTAAAAAGTAGTATAATATAGGAATTTTCAAAAAGAAAACTGTAAAATGTTTCAGTCACTTTAAAATTTTTTGAAAACTGGAAGTGATAAACCTTAACTCACGAAACACTAGACACACCAACACTTTGAGCCAACAGAGCGAGGACATCTGAAGCAAAGGAGGGAGAAGTGTGAAAAAGGAAGAGACACAGACAGACAGAAATATACAGATGGGGAAGCAAAGAGAGAGGGAAAAGAACCTAGTTCTGAGACAAGCCCTAAAGCCCTCTAGTGACCCCTGACAGTTACAGAGGGGCTATCATGTCTTTTCAAAACATGTCCTTTCAAAAGAGCTGACTGCTCTTCTCAAACTAGGAAATACAAAGTCTTATTTTGCCTTAAAGATGATAAAGCTGCTCCCTCCCACTAGACCTATGACTATGACTAGTTTGGGAGAATTTTTGGCATTTAGGATGTTCAGAACGTTAGAGCTGGAAGGACCCTTAAGAGATCATCAGTCTAATCTTACATTCAAAGAAGTGGAAGAGGGAGTCAGGGTTTGCTCAGTGTCATTCACTGGGCTTGTGTTAGTGGTGGACCCAGTACTAGGTCACAGATCTCCAGACCCCTGCACTATAGCTGTGTTTCCCAAAGGAACAGCCATGATGATAACCATCCCATACAATTTGCTTTGCTAAGTTTAAAATGTAATATATTTGCATCCTTGTGTTCTTAATCATAAAAGGTAGTCAATCATCATGTCATCCCTGGCTCAAAAACCTCTTGGTTCTGATGCTGAAAGAACAGAGAATAAGCAGTATTTGCCTGGGCATTAAGACCCTCAGGCTCCACCCTGCCTTTCCTACTAATCCTCTGTCTCTAATGCACAACTTACACGGACAACTCACTGGGGCCTCTATATACCCCACGCTTTCCTGGGGCTCTGCTCATGCTGGTCCCTTTGCTCCTCCCACCTGTGTCTTTTGAACATTCACCCACCCTTTGAAACCCATCCCAAATGGCAACTCCCCTCTGAAATCTTCCCTAATCTTTCCAACAGGAACATTTTCTCTTCTCCTTTTCAGTTGCATGGCTCTATGAAACCTTCCTCAAGGGCATGTTCATTCTGCCTACATATATCACAGCAATCCATGGGCTTCCCTGCACTCTAACTGTACATACACTCTCTTAGGGCAGAGAGGTGTCTTACTTGTTCACCTCTGTTCCTACTGTAACACATGGTATCTGCACGGCAGGATACTCAATAAATATTTCCTGAATAGTTAGTTATTTTATTACTCCAGAGCTATATGAGGCCAGAAAATATGGTCTACGACAAAGTTAAAGTAAAGCTATATTAATTTTATATCACAGAAAGAACCCACGTATTTTTTGGTAATGTTTTCCCAACTGAATTTCTTTGGCTTATTTCTCCATTCAGAACACACGGAAAGCAGCTACTTAAAATGATGCCCTCTCTAACGAAGTTTAAGGTTCAGACTATTAACTCTATAAGGGCAGGGACCAGGCACACTTGATTCACTGCTGTAACCATAGTGCATTAATAATGTACCCAGACGTTCTAGGCTGCTTAATAAAGACCTGAGGAATCCAGGAGGAACTATCTCATACAGTTTTATAGTTTTCAAAGTACTTCACACGTGGGGGGAGCAGTTCAAAGACGGTAGCAGAGGAAGACCCTGAACTTACCTCCTCCCACAGACACAAAAAATACACATGTGCATATAGACCAGTTCCCTCTGAAAAGAACCTGAGAACTAGCTGAACACGTGCTCCACAATGAAGAATAAAAAGGACTAACTACATCGAGATGAGCAGGAGAGGCAGAGAGACGCTCCCGCCAAAAGCCCCAGCCCCCGCGCGGTGGCACACAACAGGAAGGGACCTCACCAGACAAGGCTTCTCCCGGGAAGTTAGGGGCTGGCACCCCACATCAGGAGCCCCGGTCCCTGGGATCTATACCACAGAGATGAGCCCCCGTAACAGCTGGCTTAGGAAACCAACAGGACAGGTGTCCAAGTGTCCCCAAGTGCTACATGAAACTGAGACTCCCCTCGTAAAGGGTTCACGTATATCTCACTTGCCCCAAACCCTAGCAAAATAACAGCAGTTTGAAAAGTGTTGAGACTACACGTGAAGGAAAGTCATTTAGAATCTGACAGTATCCACCGAAGGGGTGGGAAATGATGGAAATGCTCCCCCAGGATGGAAGCACTGGCAGACGCCATTGTTGTGCTCCTCACCTAACCTGCGGGCACAGGTGGGCAAGCTCGGATGCAGGGGCGAGCAACTGTGGCTCCACCCTGCCACAATGCTGAAGCCAGAGAGCTCCAGTGACCAGAGCACTTCCCCAGCCCTGGAGCTGGCAGGTGGGCACAAACGGTCCCGGCATTCTCCTGCTCCCTAGCTAAAGTCTGTGAGTGTGGGAGGCTGCAACACAGCCCTGGCCCCCGGCTGGGGCTGGTGCACATGAGCAGTCACAGCGTTCTCCTGCTCCTGAAAAGCCAGCACGCGTGCACGGACGAGGCAATCTCATGCCGCACCGCTGAAGCCTGCGGGCACGAGCCGTCATCGTTCTCCCACTGCTCTCCTAAAACAAGAGAGCAAGTCCCACCCCCTACACTCTACAGCTACTAACGCAGACTCGTACGTTATAGAGCTAAGCAGACAACTGTCTGGCTGAACAGGGAGTGTACTCCTAGAGTTCTAGGATCAGCTTGCTGACAGTAATCCTGACCGTGGCTGAGAGACACAACACAGACACCACCGTCTATATTGTTCCCCTTATCTCACAAAGGAGGAGACTGAACCAGAGGTTAAGAGATCTGCCTCGGTCATGAGGCAGGCTGACAGAACGGAGCAGGGAGTCCTGCCCTCTACCCGACACCCATTCCTCTTCCTGTGCAACACACAAAGACACACACACACACACACACTCTCTCTCTCTCTCTCTCTCTCTCTTTCTCTCTCCCTCACGCATGTGCATGCACATGTGCATTACCTTCCTTGTACCTGGAATACTAGGTTGCAACCATAGGTGTCCAGATGACAGGGTGTATGGGCCCCCATGGAGCCGATCCACAATGTACTTTCCTGTCCATTTCTTCCAGGAAACCCAAAGTCAGACCACATCACATCCTGTTTTGAAAATAAAGTCACAGTCCATCAAGAACCATCTGTTGTATAGGAGTGTTACACATTTTCACTTACACATCTGGTTTTAGGCACTTGGAACACTCTCTTACAGAAATTGCTATAGATGGAAGAGGTCAGGTTTCCAGAGCAATTCAAGAAGTCTTTTTAACCAATAACATATCTGAATAACCCCACTAATAGTAGTTATTCAACAAATATTTACTGTCTGCCTATAACATGCCTGGCACTCTTCTAGAGCATGTGATGAATCAATGCACAAAATAGACAAAAACGCCCACCCAAATGAAGCTTACATTTCAGAGGTTGGAGACTGACAATAAACACTAGACACAGTTATGCAGATATATGGGGGAAGTGGCTCAGGCAGCAGGAACAGTGACTGCAATGGAAATAGTATTTTTTTAAATCTCTGAAGCTTAACTCAGGAATCCAAAAAGGCACATTCCCTCTAAGCAGTGCAGATATTTTGAGGCCTAAGTAATGTACTAACTTTTTGCACTTTCAAAGACCACATGAAAGAAGGCTTCTCCTAGGTTAGTGGAGTTATTTAAAATTATAGATGCTGGAGCATCTATAGTAGTTCATACCTACTAAACTGGAGTCTCCAGGTGGGGGAGACACAGCATATCTTTTGAAATACTTTTGCTATGCTCCTCAAGGTCATTAACTCTTTAAGTGTAAAGAACTTGAAAAAGAGACAGCACAGTGCTTTCAACTTGGCACTCCTTATGTCTAGTTCTGTGGACAGATCCTACCCAAGTCAACTACTGATCCATTAAATACCATCTGGTCCAGTAGTTCTCAAACCAGGCTCCCTGGCATCCCCTTAGGGCACTGGGGATAGCAGCAAAGGCTCTTTCTTTCAGCAAACTGCTCTGCTTGATTTTATTTAGGTTTGAAGAAAGGGTGTTCCTGCTTTTAAATAAAAGTTAGAAAACTATGAACGTAGTTTGACATAAACTCAAATCCATGGAACTTAAGATATGTATAAGCTGAAAAAGAAAAAGAACACACTAGTGAACCAGGCAGGAAAGTTTTGCTTTATTTTTTATTTTATGTGTTTTGAATCATGAATTTTTCCTTTTGAATTTTAAAAAACAAAACAAAAAACACCTCTATGTGCAGAACATGGTCCTAAATGCTGACACTACTCAATATCTTCAAACTATTCTCTTTTTGGAGGCAAAGCATTAACACTACTCAAAGAGAAAGAGGATTTTGGAGAGAGATTTTTAATGGATGGTTTTAAGGAAGACTAGAAAAAGCTTTTTCATTTTTGTTTTGAGTGGTAAAAATAGAATATGCGCATATAACTAATATCTGTTATAAAAAGGGGAGTTTTTGCAAGGTCAGCACTATTGTAAATGCATATGGCTCAAATGCAGCAGCTCCAGGGCGTGGCAAAAATCACGTCCCCTCTGGATATAGCCCATATGCTCCATGAAGGGAGCTTACCTCTGTTTTCCCAGTGCCTAATATAATACCTGGCTCAGGTTAAGTGCTTAAAACCTTGGCTGCTTGGGAGGGAAAGAAGAATCTGTTGGCTTATTATGGGTAAATGGTTCAGGTCAAGAACATTTCTGAGCATCTATTACATACCTGGCATGATGCTGAATGTTTGGAATATGAAAATTAATACAACACAGGCCCTCCCTTCAAATCTCATAATGGAAGATAGTCCCATAAATGGACCCTTCCGATATAATGCAGAAAGTGCTCTCACAGCAGTGAGCAGAGAGTGCTCTATGATCACAGAAGAAGGGCTCCCAGTCCAAGCAGGGAGCTTAGGGAGGCTTCCCATGAACCTGGTCCTTGTTGAACAATTCACCACACCTCAGTTTGGAATTTAACTAAAGGTAGATGAAAGACACGCAATATAAAAACAAAAAATGGGGATCTGTCTTACCTAAGAAGAGGCTGGTTTAAGTGACTCTTAATCTTCTTACAGATACACCCCTTTGGGAGTCAAATGAATGCTGATATCCCTCTCCTCAGAGAAATGAACGCACACGCACACGTGAGCGCGCGCGCGCGCGCACACACACACACACACACACACACACACACACACACACAGTTTCACATACACTTTGAGGGAGTCGGTGGACCAACCCCAGGTGAGAAACTGTTCTAGAGCACTACTTCAGAAAGACTCACAGAAGGAAAGTTTTTCTACTAGGTCGGGGGGTGACTATATGAAAAACTGACGTGAGGCTTCCCTGACCTCTTACCTAACACAGTAATGACTAAAAAAGGAAAAATTATTTTGGAATGATTAGATCAGGGTGACCTAAACTTCAGCTGCAAACTGGCTGAGAAAACCAGAGGGTGAAGGGTTTGGGGGCAAGTGGCAGAGAGAAAGTCAAAGTAAATTTGTCAGAAAATAGATAGCACCGAGTGTTACCTATTTTGGCTTTCTTTCCCCACAGGCTCTTGAGAGTTGGGATTTCTTGCCAATTGAGTTCAGCTATTTACAGGTAGTCAAATCTCTGAAATGAGTGCAGGCCCAGGAGGAATCTGCGTTGGGTCTTGCTAGAAACAAGTGACCCTGTTAGGCAGCCACATCGGTGAAACTAACACAGGTGACTGGCGGGGTGATCCATCCTGGAGTCTATTCCCACATCCACTTCAAAAGTTGAAAAAGTCTTTAGAAATCGTCTCTATCCATGGAATTCTATTCTACATCATCCCTGAAAAGAGCAAGCGTCTGGTTGATTGCTTACTACAAAATCAATATTTGCTTTCTTGTAACTTCCAGAAGAAGGTCCTAGATTTGTTTTCCACAAACAACAGGTTTATGTTCTCTTCTGCCAAAAACTGTTGTCTTTAAATTATCTGAAAAATGGTCATGTCTTCTCTTATCATTTTTTTCAAATATCTAGACTCAGTAGCATTAAATATTCCTTCCAGTTTCTCTCCTCTTGACTACCTTTGTCAACAGCCCTCTTAAAGCCTGGCTCTCAGAATGAACGCCAGACACAGCCTATGTAGTTCCTTGCGTATGGGTCTCAACATTCCATGATCTGGACATTACACTATTAATACACTGTCAGACAGTGCTTTTTTTTTTTTTTTTAAAAAAAGCAGCTGAATTATACCATGGCTAATCTAGGCTTAACTGCCTTTTTCTTATGAACTGTTGCCTAGCCATATCTCTTCATCCTTGATGTTACAGAGTTTAGGAGAAGGCCATGGGACCCTACTTTTATCCCTCTTAAATTGAATGTTAAGTTTCTGCCTGGTGCTTTGCAATGTTTAAATGAACCTACATACATGACTCCTAAACCTTCATCTCCAGTCCTAGCTTCTCTTCTATTTACGACTAAATCTATATTTTCAACTGCTAAACATATATTTTCAGCTGCTAACTATCAGGTTATTGAATCCATATGGTGGGACAGGCCCTGATACTAACATTTTCTTTGTATCATCTCATTTAATCCTTATGAGATTGAAGGTAGTTATAGCTACTGTACAGGTGTGGAAACTGAGGGACAGTTCTGTCCTTTTGTTAAAAAACATGGCGACATTTTTGGTTGTCATAATAAATAGGAGGGGGGTGCCTTGGTATTCAGTGGATGGGGGTCAGGGATCCAGCTCAACAAAACAACAGAAGTTTTGTATCTTGCACAATTTTCATAACACTGAAAAATCTGATTTTAGTTACCTGAGATTAGAGCTCTGACTCTTTTTTTTTTTTTTCCTGCGGTATGCGGGCCTCTCCCGTTGCGGAGCACAGGCTCCGGATGCGCAGGCTCAGCGGCCATGGGATCTTCCCGGACTGGGGCACGAACCCGTGTCCCCTGCATCGGCAGGCGGACTCTCAACCACTGCACCACCAGGCAAGCCCCAGAGCTCTGACTCTTAATTTCATATATCCTCAAAGGACTTTTGCACGGTTTTAACACATACTGAATTTTCTAGAAACACAATTACTAAGTAAGTCGAGGGAGGACTGTACTTTGTGTTCCTGCAGCTTCATCAAAAGTTGTTCACCGTTTTGAAAAATTAAGTCACCAGCAGCATTGAAACTCATTTGATATTTGATTTAGCAATGTATACACCAATATCAGTCTGTGCTTATACTGTCTCATCAGGGTGACTCTGTGTATAGATACAAACATACTCATTTAGCCTTATTTCAAAATGTTAAATATAAAATATTGGAAATATTCTATGGAATTTTATCTTAACTCTTCAAAACTGAACCTTTTCCTTGTAGGTAGGTACAAGCATCTGATTAATTCATTATGTCTTCTAGTATAGAGATGCTTGAATATTTACACATTAAATCACATACTTCTGCTTAAATTCTCCTATATTTTATAGCTGGGGTAGTTTAATAGTTTTTAAAAATTATTTGTGGAAGTAATTGTATCACCTGCAAACTGCATTTCAGAACAGTAAAGGGGTTGCAGGTTCTGGTATGAGACTATTGCTACATTACCTCTCTACTGCTCTCCCAGCATGGGCTACACACCTCCCTGCCTTTGCTTCTGCTGTTCCCTCTGCCTGGCTGGTCTCCTCGCTGCCCTTCCCACACCCCAATTCACATTTCTCTTTCAAGACCCAATGTAAGTTTCATGTCCTTGAACCCTTCCACACTCCCCACCACAACCCCTTCCTCCCCTGCCGCATGCAACCTGGTCATTCTCTCTTTTGGTCTCTCTCTCCCAAAGAACTTTGATTCTTTGCCTGTCTGACCCATTCTCCTCAAAGCAGCAAAGAGTGATCTTAAAATATTAAGTCCTGTCCCCCCTTTGCTCTGCACTTAGAATTAGATCCAAATGCCCTCTATCATGGGCCTTTATGACCAGGCCCCTCTCACCTCTCTGACACCTCTAATCCTCTCAGTCTCACTGGCCAGGCTTCAATCACAATGGCTTTCTCTCTTTTTTTCCAAAAAGGCAAAGTCTTCTCACATTCAAGGGCTTTGAACTCTGCTTAGAAAGCTCTTGACCCTCCATTCACTTGGCTAGCTTCTCATTTTTTAGGAATCAGGATAAATATCACCTCCTCAGAGAAGGCTTCCCAACTTACCCTTTTAGAAGTCCCTCTGCTGTACTGATTTTGGCCCATTTTTGTTTACTTCATACCAGTTAGGACAATCGGTTAGACTCACTTGTCTGATTTCACTATAGAATATGAGCTCCCTGAGGAGAGGAGACCAAGGCTGTGACTCTCTAGCCCTAGCACAGCAGTTGAAAAACAGGTGTTTGTAGAGTGAATATACAATCATGCACATTTTACAGTTATTTTCTGTCTTTTGAACATATATTCACCTCACAGACCCCAGCAACTGGCAGAGTCCACAGCACACAACAGAGCTTGAATCTAGTTTCTGCATTCATCTACTCTCAGCTTTGGCTTCATGTTTTTTAATCAGCTGGAAGACTTATTACTCTGCTTCGCCTTTGGAATTTTTTTCTTGGGAAAATACAGGTCTGGTGGGTATGGTCCTGGAGCTCCTTGGTCATCCCAGGCCCGTGCCCAAGTCTAAACAATTCTCCCAACACACAGTGGCTGACAACAGCCACCTGCGACAACCTCACAGAGAACTCAGCGAGCTCCCCCAGGGTCTGCAACATCAGAGGAGGCGCATCCCAGACCACAGCGTGCATCAAGGTTGGGCCTGGTTTCTGGAATAAATGGACTATCCATTCAAAATCATTATATGTTGGCTTTGGAGGTCCACTTAATCACACACCTGGACTTGACTATGTTGTTATGTCT
Source organism: Tursiops truncatus (assembly GCF_011762595.2). Classification (NCBI taxonomy): domain Eukaryota; kingdom Metazoa; phylum Chordata; class Mammalia; order Artiodactyla; family Delphinidae; genus Tursiops; species Tursiops truncatus. Next base: position 76,071,979 of record NC_047037.1, on the reverse strand, counting down.
TCTAGCGTAGTTATTGAGCATTAACACATCAAAATATATGTTATTATAAATTACTTCCTCGAAAATTCTCCTTTATATTATGGGTAAGGTATTTTAACAATTTAAAAGAATTACATGTGTAGGTAATCGTATTATCTACAAACTGTTTAAAGGGAGTGCAAGATCTGGGAGAGTTGAGAATCACTGCTATAGCACAACTATTAGAAACAAAAACTACTGACTGATAATATATGTGATATGCTAATAGGGGATGGAGCCTCAAAAAGTGTAAGGCATAAACATCTCTATTATCAAGAACTCTAAAATCCAGTTGAAGACACCAACTTGAAATAACAACATAAACAAATCAATTACCCCCTCCCTAATATGCCAGAAGGCAATTCTATCATGATCACACAACTGTACAATAAATTAAGAGGTCAAGAATGCTTGATATTTGCTTTTGTCTTTCTCTGTCTTGATCCCTCAATAAGTACTAATGCATTAGTACTTAATCGAGAGAGATGAACTTTGTGCTTTTCCCTTCCTCTCTTCAGTGAGACGTATAGCAGATTGCTAACCTATCAACTTAACCACTAAATAAAATGACCATCAATCATCCTGCCCCAGGGATCTGGCCACAGGGGCCCCCCCTTGAAACTGCCAGCCCTATGGCTGCCTAAGAAATCCCTCTGGCTTCAAAATCCTCTCTCCCCAGCTGACAAGGGCATTCTTACCTATGCACTAAGGATGGCTGTACAGACTCATTCTGGGAACCCTCCCTTTAATGCTGCAATTCTCTCTGGTCCCTATACTTGCTGCCTGCAGAGGCCCTGGAATAACTGTACTTTTTGTAGAAATTGTAAATCTTCCTTCAATTTTTCATGTCCTTCCATGAACAGAGTGCGCCATAAACTGCCTACTTTTCTTAATATCTCATTCCCAACTTTATTCAGACAGATAACGTGCCCAGCTAAGAGACATCTGTTTTCTAGCCTGCCTTGCAGTTCAGTGGGGCCATGAAACTAAATTCTAACCATTAAGCAAAAGTTGTTGGATGGGACTTCTGGGACAGTTCCTTAAAAGAGAGGCAGAGAGCCGGGAGTACACGTTTGTCCTTCCTTCCTCCTTTCTGAAATACAGTGTGATGGCTCTCTTGGAATACAAGATGGCTTTGAGGATGAAAGCCACATGCTAAAGACAGAGTAGAAAGACAGGAAGAACCTGGGTTCTTTGGGATGACAAAGCCTCCATTCCAGCTCCGGCCAGTGTACCTCCAAACTTTCCTTAAGTGAGGAAAAAATTCACCATTATGCGTTTAGTTAGGCAACTTCCATTCTGGGATTTCTGTTACAAGCAACTAAGCCTAACCCAAATTGATTCAGGAGGTTAACCCATGAAACGTTGTCTTTCCCCAATAATCTCATTCTGTCAGAGCCTTTATCTTGGGTTTGCAGTTATGCCAGTCCTAAACCCTATAGCAGAGAAAGATATCCTTGAAGAAATACGTCTGTAGACACTTCGGGGTGAAAGTAGATAGAGTTTCATGGTACTATTCTTTGAGCATATTATAAATACAGTAGGCTTCCCCAGGCTAGCCTGGAGAACTAACCGCCAAGATCTGCATTGTTCCTCCAGGAAAAAAAAAAAGTTCTGAGTCCAAACAATTGATATACAAATAAAATGTGTAGAACACAAGCAATGAAAATTACAAATGACAGCAAAAGAGTAGAAAGAACCAAAAGGTCTTGATAATCAACTCTTTAATTAAAAAATAAGACCACAGTTACTATGGAAGTGCTAATGTAGGGCTGCAGTACTACAATTTAGTAGTCCATTAGATACTCTAGTGGTTAGGGGTAATTCTAGAAGACAATATCACATGTTACCCCAGTACTTAAAGGAATTAACCAGGAATTCAGCCCTGCTTTTTCATCCTCCCCCACAACCAACCACAATGGTTTCCTATCAGCCCCAATTCCTGGCCTCTTCCCAGACATATTCTGGGAAATTTATCTGCAGTTTAAAGACACCTAAGAGCGGGACATCCTTAGTGGCGCAGTGATTAAGACTCCACGCTCTCAACACAGGGGGCCCAGGTTCAATCCCTGGTCAGGGAACTAGATCCCACATGCATGCCACAGCTAAGAGTTTGCATGCTACAACTAAGAGCCAGCGAGCCACAACTAAGGAGCTCTCGAGCTGCAACTAAGGAGACAGCCTGCCACAACTAAGGAGCTCGCCTGCTGCAACTAAGACCCAGCGCAACCAAATTAATTTTTTAAAAACTATTAAAAAAAAAGAGAGACACCTAAGAGGGATGGAAATAACACACTACAGTGTTTCAAGACCAAATATGGCACAGCTTCTGTACAGAACGAGAGTTATAAGCAAAATTCATCATTTACTCATAGTTGAAAACTGGCTGGCCAAAGAAAATGAACTTGGTTTATAACACAAAAGTAGTACAGATACTTTATTCTCCTCTTTCCTCTGGATGGTTCTGCCTTGTCATGATGTCCTGAACATAATATGTAATTTATAAATAACAATGGTTTTATTTCTTGTGTACATAGAGTGATCATATTTCCCAATAAAAAAACCAGGACATAAAGGATGACAATGCACTTTTGTGCTACCTGTGAAGATAAGAGTTAGTTGGGGAGAAACTGCTTAAATACCAACATAAGGAAATATTTAGAAACAGTACATTTTCCACTGCCTAGTTTTCTTTTTAAATTAATTTCATTGAGGTAAAATTTATATACAATAAAACATACCCATTTTAGACTACAGTTCAGCAAGTTTTGACAAATGTATATACTGGAATAATCACCACCATGATCAAAATATAGAATACTTCTACTACCCCAAAAAGTTCCCTCTTACTCCTGTGCTTTCAATCTGCCTGCCTCTACTCTCAGCCCCAAGCAACCACCGATCTACTTTCTGTTATCCCAATATTTTGAAACTGGATTCCTTTAAGTACACATAACAGCAATGAGGATGAGTTTTAAAAATTGCTTAATAAAATTGTCTCCAACATTTTAAATAAGAGAATCTAAAAATCTGGTTGTAATTTTAAAAGTTCAAGAAAATGTATATGCTTCAATCTTCTTGATTATATATATAATATTCTAAAACTATTGCAATCATTTAAATGATAAAATAGTGTCAGAAAAAGTACTAAAGTCTAATAGCACATTTTACACTTTTCTGTCTTAAGGCTTGGCTCCACATTCAACTTTAAACTCCCACGGGAGCCAAGTCTTTTATTCAAGTTGGCATCCCTGGTACCTAACACAGCACAACGAATGTTCAAAAATTGCTGAGTTACTGATCTAGGTGACTAGATCTAATTTTATGCTGAAACTAAGTCGCTCCTAAACCTGTTCCAATAAACAAGTTAAATAATTGTTGCAGACTCAAACACCATTTAAAAAATGCTGTACAAGCAACCAAATCTTCCAAAATTTTACAGGTTTTTTTAAAAAATTTATTTTTGGCTGCATTGGATCTTCGTTGCTATACGCAGGCTTTCTCTGGTTGGGCGAGTGGGGGTGCTCTGCCTTGAGGTGCACGGGCTTCTCATTGCAGAGGCTTCTCTTGTTTCAGAGCATGGGTTCTAGGCACGCGGGTTTCAGTAGTTGTGGCACGTGGGCTCAGTAGTTGTGGCTCACGGACTCTAAAGCACAGGCTCAGCAGGTGTGGCGCACGGGCTTAGTTGCTCCGTGGCATGTGGGATCGTCCCAGATCAGGGCTCAAACCCATGTCCCCTGCATTGGCAGGTGGATTCTTAACCACTGCGCCACCAGGGAAGCCCAATTTTACTGTTTTAACCAAAGAACTTAAGAAAAACTGGTAAGATACTGATAATACAGAATAGTGGCTTTTTTTAAAGCCTACCATGACCAGAAAATAATTCATTCTTAATTTGTTTACCACTAAAAAATGGTGTATTTTGAGTTGGAGTGTTCTCAGAGCCTAGATTTGGTGTGAGCTAGTATAAGCTCTAGGCTCTGAGAATACCCCAATTCAAAACTATTTGTTCTTTTACCGGGCTGATTGGGTGACTTGTGGTCATGGTTAATTGGAGTCTATCTATCACGTTAAAAGTTGTCTCATTCTATTTATTCTCCATGCCTAGATCACACACATAGGAAAACTGAATATACATAATACTGTAATGAACTTACATCTGAATAAAAAAAGAAAAAAACCCCAAACAAAAATGGAACTTTAAAACAGTATAATTAACTATAATTACTATGTAAAACTTATAAAGGATAAATACTTCAAACAGCCCCTTAAATGAACATTATAAATTAGCAAGTACTTAAGGCCCTTTTCCCCTTGAAAAAATTACCTCAGGTAACAAACAGAAAAGAGGTAGTTAACTCTACCCACAGATAGGCTTGGATAAATACCCAAATTCTTACATTCCAATTTGCCTCATCAGAAAGCATCATGGGCCATCAAACCCCTTTAAACATCACTAAACCACCTGGCTCAATTTCAACATACTCTCATAACTATGTTATAAAGCCCAGGACAGGCTAGAACTAATCTTCCATGTGCTGCATTTTGCGATTCTGTGTCCTGGTGACTTAACAAGGCCCCTGACTCTCAGCAGTCAATCTGAATCACAACATAAAATGGAATCTACCTGGGAAATGTTCTTGGGGCAAATCCCTTTTGCTATATGTTGATTCTTAATAGCTTCAATTACGATGATACTTATAGACGATGATAAAATGTAACACCTGTCATTCTTACCTAATGAGTCAGAGATAAAGAAATTTTATGGTACTGTCACAAATTCCCTACCTTCCTCACGAAGTAGAGAATAAAATGTTCCAAATAGATGCTTTACTTAGATCAGTCAATGATATGATGTATAGCTAAACGAGGCCAATTTCATTTGTCTTATATGAAAGTCAGTTAAGTGTCAAAATCATAATTTTTGGCCAACTTTAAGGCTACAGGATATTTTCCAATAATACCACTATATTTACCAGTGTATTTATCAGTATATATAAATATTACATATTTATCACTGAATGAATTTAAGTAGAAGCTGTAAGTAAAAACTTATAAAACTCGTCAGAAGGCTGAAGAGAGCCAAGAATTTCTTGTCAAGATTGAAAAATGCTACAATTGATTAACTAGAAGCCACAGAAAACTGGACAAGGGTGAAGGTGGGGTTTAAGTTAAAACACCCTCTGAAGGGCCCCTAAAGACCAAATAGCAAAACAAGAAATGGTAAGACTAGGGGAAAAAAAATACACTTATGTAATCATTGAAATACCCATTATGGATTCAGCACTATGTTAGCAGTTTGGGGGAATAAAAAATTATACAACATAGTCCCTGTTCCCAAAGAGCTTACAATGCTGGTAGAGAAACAAGTCATAGGCATTCTATGTCACACGCCATTTAAATAACAATCCAAATAAAACATACAGGAATGAAGGCAAGGAATGGATGGATGTAAGTACGAGTGGTTGAGAAGGCTTCATAGCCACGGATCAATCTGAGCCGGGCCCTAAGAAGTTGAATTTTAATAGGCAGAAATTGAGAAGAGCATGAGCAAAGGCCAGAAGACGAGAGAACACGGTGGTCCAGCACTCTGCAAGGAGACTACTCAGGGACACATGCAGAGGAGACAGGTCATGTCAGTCATACTGGGGAGAGTCTTAAATGCTATTATCCTTACACAATTTAAAGGCATGAAATGTCTGTGAATATAATTAACATATTTAAATATTTTCATAAGAAACTGTTTTGGAAATAATTAGAGGAGGAGTCAGAACTAGAGGAGAGTAATTTCAGAAAGGATGATGTAGACCAGGGGTTCTCGAAGTGGTCCACAGACCTTGGGGGGGGGGGGTCTCTGAGACCCTTTCAGAGGATCTGTGAGGCTGAAACTATTTTCATAATACTACTAAGATGTTATTTTCCTATTTCACTGTGTTGACATTTGCACTGATGGCACAAAAACAACGGTGAATAAAACTGCTGTTGTCAAGCTGTGGAACCAAAGTGTACTAATAGCATTGCATTCTTTTTTTTTTTTTTAACAGCCTTATGAGGCATAACTGATGTACAATAAACAGTGTATATTTAAAGTGTACAATTTGATGAATTTTTTACATACGTATACACCTGAGAAACCATCACTACAATCAAGATGACATTTTGATCATGTCCAAAAGTTTTCCCATAACCTTTTGTAACCTCTCTCTACCCCCTCATTCTTACATAACCACTGATCTATTTTCTGTCACTATACATTTGTTTGCAAGTTCTACAATTTTATATAAATGGAAGCATATAGCAAGTACTCCTTCTTCATGCTAACACTAACCAAAGGCAAACTAAACAAAGCAGACTTTGGACAAAGTAGACATCAGAACAAGGAAGAACTCAGGAAAGAGAGGATCATCACATCTTGATAAAGTATCAATCCATTAAGAGGACATAATAATCCTAAATGTGTGCGACCCTAAGCTGTTACAAGCTGCAAAGCAAAAACGGACTAACCTAAACTGAAAAAGAAATAAATATGCAATTACAGTTGAGAAATTTTAATACCTGTCTCTACATAATGGGTAAAACAAGTGTACGTAAAATCAGTAGGGATACAGGGGACACGAACAATCAACTTAATTGACATTTATAAAAGACAAAAACAGCAGAATACACATTATTTTCAAGTGCCCAAGCTATCAAGATTGACTATATTCTGGGCTATAAAACAATAAATTTAAAAGAACTGAAATCATACAAAGTATGTTCTCTGAACACAATAGAATTAGAAATCAGTAACAGAAAGACAGCTCGAAAATCCCCAAATATGTGCAAACTAAACATTATACTTCTAAGTAAACCATAAGTCAATGGAAAAATCGCAAGGGAAATCACAAGAAAATATTTTGAATAGAATAAAAATTATCTTGGAAACTTGTATCTTGAAACTCATCAGCTAGAAAGCTTCCTAAAACTTAGAAGACTTTTCTGATGAGAATGGTGATGCTATTAACAAATGTCACTTTTTTTATAATAAAGTATACAAAGATGCATCAACATTTCGAAGATCTATATAGCTTAGGAAACCAGTATTTCCCAAATGGCCAATGAAAAGTATTACAAAAGATCCATTCCATGCAAGATAGACCAATGGATTTTACTGAAAGACTAGGAAGGGTTCATTGATCACGGATTCAGATTCTTTTTTTTTTTTTCTTTTTTTGGTGGGGGTACGTGGGCCTCTCACTACTGTGGCCTCTCCCGTTGCGGAGCACAGGCTCCAGACACGCAGGCTCAGTGGCCATGGCTCACGGGCCCAGCCGCTCCACGGCATGTGGGATCTTCCCGGACCAGGGCACGAACCCGTGTCCCCTGCATCGGCAGGCGGACTCTCAACCACTGCACCACCAGGGAAGCCCATGGGTTCCGATTCTTGATTGCAACAAACGAACGTTTAAGAGACTACTCATTAGTGGTAGAAACAACCCAAATTTGGTGGAATACCAAAAAAATCCACAATTATCTAAAAAGGTTGCCAAAATGCTCCTCTCTTTTTCAGCTGCACATGTGTGTAAAGCAAGATATTCTTCATATACTTAAAACAAACCAAAAATCGCAAGACTGAATGAAGCAGACAGAAGAAACAAGCTGTCTTCTATTAAGCCAGACACTAAAGAGCCAACTATGTAAAACAATGCCACTACTCTCATAACATTAAAAAGAAATTTGGAATATAATTACTTTCATAAAAATGTCACTTAAATTCACATACAATGAGTTTATTCTAAATAAACATTTAAAAAATTATCAGTTTTAATGTTTAACTACCCACCGTTTTATGACAGACGGAAGAAGGCTTGAAACAATAAGTAGTAAGATTTAGTGACTGAATGAATTATAGTGGTAAAAGTAAAACAACTTAGGCACCTTTGATGTAAGATCACTTCATGCTCAGAAAACCTTGAGATAAAAAAATGATATAATCTTAATGGACTTGGTTGTTCATAGCAGATTTGCCTGTTCTAATCTAGAGAATTAATCACCGTAATGTGAGCTGAAAAAAACTCATTAACTAAAAATATCATATTTTATAAGGGCTCAATTAGAATTCCAGCACATTACCAAAAGGCTGCCTTTTATACCCACACTTAATAAATAGGACACGTTTCTGCACAGTGCTACCATGCCTGGGCTGAAACAGAACAACTGATGGGGTCAGATTAGAGATTCACCCAAGGCAGAGTAAGCCTAGATCCAGCACAGACAGAAGTCCTTCATCCCAGCTGGGTAGTCCTCACAGGACTGAACGTATCCAGACCCCCTGCAGGCATATAGTGCAGTAGTTAAAGCTTGTGGAGGCAGACTGCTTAGTTTATTCTTTTCTTAGTTGTATAATTTCAGAAAAGGTTTAACTTAATCTCTTGGTGCCTCACTTTTCTTTTTTTTTATAAATTTATTTATTTGTTTGTTTGTTTATTTATGGCTGCGTTGGGTCTTTTTGCTGCCCGCAGGCTTTCTCTAGTTGCTGCGAGCAGGGGTTACTCTTCGTTGCAGTGCATGGGCTTCTCACTGCGGTGGCTTCGCTTGTTGCGGAGCACGGGCTCTAGGCACACGGTCTTCAGTAGTTGTGGCTCGTTGTGGCTCGAGGGCTCTAGAGCACAGGCTCAGTAGTTGTGGCGCACGGGCTTAGTTGCTCCGTGGCATGTGGGATCTTCCCAGACCAGGGCTCAAACCCGCGTCCCATGCATTGGCAGGCGGATTCTTAACCACTGTGCCACCAGGGAAGCCCTCATTTTTCTTAAAATAGGGATAATTATTAAATCATAGGGTTACTGTGGGGATTATAAAGGAAAAGCACTTAGAAAAGCACCAAGTATGAGTACTTGATAAATATTACTATTACAGTGTTTTACCTGAAATATGGAGTAATAAACTACTAGTCTAATATACAGGGTTGGTTAGGGTATGAGAAATATTAATAAGATACTCTAAAAGTTAACTATGATATCTAAAAGGTCTAGGATTAAAGATCCATAGAGTAATCACAATTAAGGTTATTAAAAAAATTACCTCAAAGTTATCATTTAAAAATGAGTAAATAATAGATTTGGTATAGACTTTGGATTCAGAAAACATCTACTGAATGTTTTCAAAACCAATGCATTTCTTTTACTGTTGTGAGAAAAAAAAAGTATCCTCAACTAACAATTATGGGGCAAGTGATGTGTTTTTCCTTTTTTTTTTACAAAAACCAAAATTTAAGTAAAACATTAAAAAATTTAATAAAGGAAAGATACAAAGTATTGATAGCTGTATGATAATATTATAACTATGAAAGCACCAGCATCCAAGCCTTCACTCAAAGTGAAAAAGAAAAAATATAAGCTGAATGGAAAATGACTCAAGAGTCCAAGGACAATCAGCCTGCATGAGAGGAAAGTCCAGAGGGAGAGTGGTGGTGACCGGCAGGAGAAGAGCAGGTGGGTGAACAGCCTCCTGTGATGGCAAAATATATCCTGTAGGGGCAGGATGAAGGACTCTAGAACCTTGACCTGACGCTGGGCAAGGCAGAGTCATTCAAACAGCTTTCTGGGACTACTCCCATTGCTGGCCGATGCCTAAGACACACAGAAACCAGAGCAGGGAGTTTCCAAAATCACCCCACAAACTGAACTGGCAGTTTGAGGTAGAAAACACTTTGAAAAGAGGATATGGTAGTCTGCAAACTGCCGTCAGTTATGTCAGCGCGTGGCAAAGAACGTCCACGTTCTTACTTCTGCAAGCACCCCCATCCTTCTGCAGGACTTCTACAGTCAAACACTGGGAGCCCAGCACTCTCTGCTTCGGGCCATAAACCTGTACTAAACACCCCAGAGCAGAGAGAGACGGCAGCAGCAGCCCGCAAGGCTTCTAGGATTCTAGGAATGCTTGAATGCTTCTTCATGTAATCAGCTTTGTACCTCCATCTGCCTCACTGACAGAACAAGGACTTAGATGTAGGTCAGGAGGAAAGGAAGTTGGACACACAGTCTATGTTTCTGATATACTCCAAATCAGCTCAGGTGCTGTTTAAAGGCAAAGGAGAGAGTGTGCAGGAAGTCTGGTGACTAGGAAAATAAGAAGGCTGCTCATCTTTGTAGGCCAAACATTATACTTCCTTTGAGCAAATCTCTGGGCTTGAGTAAATAGGATAGTCAAGACTCACGGTGACTACTTTTCAGAGAAAAAGACAGTGAGGAAAAAAAGTACCAAGGAGATTCTAATTTGTGATCTTTTCTCAAGAACAAGTTACACTATGATTAAAAGAAATGTACTGACTTACCTGGAAAATATCTGTCTTGTCTTCAAATAAACTGACAAAATATTTATAGTCAGCATAAGCCCAGAATTTGGAATGATCATAGTCTCTAAATGGTCCAGAAATACTAGATCGGTCACAGTTCCAGGTCAGAAACTCTTCAAGTGTAGCTTCTACGTAACTACATGTGGTTTCAAACTGAGGAGCTGCAATGTAAGAGAACCCAACTTTAAATGTACATTGAACACAGTTTCCAAATATTCTTGTTTTCTTAAATGAGGATAATTTCAACCAGGAAGTATTAACTATTATTTAACATTAATTAGAAATTAATTATGTACTTGCTAAATAATTAGAACCATTTACAACACTTAACAATACTCTTGATTAAATTTAAAAGTAAAAAACACAATTTTAACCTTAAGATTAAAGACTACCCTTTCAAAAACAAACAAACAAAAAAACTACCCTTTCTATAGCCTGATGCAGTAATCCAGTGGAATACTTTAGTTTATCACTTCTCCAAGAACTTTTCAGGGGTCTGTGAGGTCTAAACTATTTTCATAATAATACTACGACAGTATTTGCCCTTTTCACACTTATTCTCTCACAAAAGTACGGTGTTTTCCATGGGCTACACAAATTGTGTTGACGTCACTGCTCCGACAGCTAGTGGACTGTGTGCTTATGTTCTTATAGTTTTAAATGTCCGTAAATAAAGAGGAACAAAGAGCGTTGCTCACCAAACAGTTCTACAAGGATTAAGTCATAACCCACTGCAGTCACTGACCAACCAGTGCACTCTCAGAGGAAATTAAGACATAACAGGATGAAGCACTCTGTGCTTCAGATAGAGGAAATTAAGACCATAACAGCGTGCTCTGTGCTTTGGACAAGCAAGCCTCTTAGTGAGATGTATATCTCGGGAAGAACTTCAATGACCCCAGATTCTTGCATCTTCCTAAAGAAAAGCACTAAAATCATTAGCTGTAGATATTTGTTATTTGTGACTAGCAGTAATCTTTTACCAAGATGTCTGCTTGACTGCACACGTTCCCTAGCCAAAAATCATATGCATACAGGCTTCTTCCCTACCCTTCGGAGAAGTTTTCTCAGAGCTCCTGAGAGGCTATCTCCTGTGCCGTAGTCCTTTAAGACCCTGAATAAAACTTAAACTCACAGCTCTTACAATGAGCATTTTTCTTTAAGTAGACATGTCTTGGTTTTAATTTCTAATAATGCTAAGTATCACTAGATATAACCCACATTGACAAAAAAGCTCACTCACTGGGGTACTCAATCGTTTTTAAGTCTAAAGGAATCCTGAGACCAAAATGTTTGAGAACTACTTCTTCAAATAAAAAAAAGGCAACAACAAAAAACTGTCTTTTGAAAATTCAACTTTATACTGCACATTTATCATACAGAGCTCCTCAATCATTAAGTAGACAACAGCTATTTAAAGTCTGTTCAATTATTCATTAGCCCATTTATTTCAGAATCATTTATTAAGTACCTAATTTGTAACTAGCATTGGGCTCAGGCTTGCAGGAACATAAAAGAAATAGATAATACTCTTGAGTTTAGACTATATTTAGATAAAAAGAAAACTTCAACCAGAATAATAGGGAATTTGAGGCATCATATAACTAGATCCCAAATTTTGTGCCATAGACACCTAGGAAAAGGCAAAGACCACCGGAGATGAGGGCTGATCAGGAAAGCTTGAAAAGTCTACTGTCTGTCCATAGTGGTTTGTTATTATGGGTAGAACTCATTTATACAAGAATTATTCTCCTAAATAGTGATGAAATGAGATTTTTTTTGCAATTAGCTGAATACTTTAAATGTACATTGGGATGTTAATATTCAAGAAACCTGATTATGATCTATTTTGGAAAACATGAAATCCTTTCAAAAGGAGATGTAGATCTAACACATGTAAATCAGTCAGCACAATGCTAGACACATAGCAGATGCTCAGTAAAAGTTAGACACTATTATTAGTACTTTTTATTATTCATTCATATATTTACTTGGGGCACTTTAAAAGTTAGCTGAATTGGTAGTAGGAAGAAAAGGATATTCAAACATCTTTTCCATCCATTTCTGCTCAAACTGTTTAGGATTATCCCAATCACATTTCTCCCTCCTCCTCTCTTTATCCTAAAACCATATAATGGCAGAGAAATAATGGAGGGGAGGGTGTGTGTCACCCTTATTTCATTTACTTCATCAACTTGTCACCTGACTTTAAGAAGCAGGAAAACTTTACTAGGCTACATTTATCTAAAAGATAAAACCCTGCAGATTTAAGAACTATTTAAACTTGAAAATTTTTGAGAAGCTTTAGAATAGTGGCTGGCACACACTGACCCATCAATATATAAAAGCTCTTAATATTATCAACATCATCATCAAGAATTTAGCATAACAGCATTGGAATACACGTTTTTTTAACAAACAAAAACCCATGTAGCAAGAAAGCTGCTTGGTGATGGAATCATTTCTAAATCATTTCAGTAAGCTCCAATGTGAGCCTGAACACATTCTACTGTCCTGTAAGTTTTCACTTCACAGAATTCAATCCAACTGATCCAACGGAATACTAAAGCCATTGCTTGAGCCACCTGCCCCTAGGGTAGACTGAGGACTTTTCAGTTATGACCAGTTTTCACAGGCACATCCGTACTGCACCCTCATCAGAAGACTTCATTTTCTATCACAGCAAGTTCTGTACTTAAAAGAATGAAAATCTAAAAATGCAAAAAACGACACGTGAGAACTGTTACTGTCAGGGGAAAATTACAATGAATGGAATGAATGAAAATGAAAGACTTTTTCATTTACATAGTGATTTCAAAATAGAATCTTTTCACCCGTTCCTGGTAATAATGGCACCAAAGGCACTGTTTTCATTCTGTTATCATGACAATTTCTTTCTGTGTAGTACAGTTGTTTTTCTTAGTTTATTCTATGCAATGGAATTACTCCTTTCTAACTTGATTATTATTGTTCTTTCGTTTAACATTAAAGTAGCCTAGGCAGCTGCAACTTTCATCCTACTTACTGTCAGAATGTTAGGTAAGAGGAAGCTCAACTGAGTTTAGGATTTGGAAATAGTGTATAAATTGAGTTTGCTTTTGACTCTCATAAAAGGAAGTCCTAAAATATTTTTTTGCACAGCAGTGAAACAAACATTTCTCCATTTTGTTAGACTTCATCACTTCACAATCAAGAAACACTTGGAATGTGGGTACCGACTATGACTTTTGCTTGTTACTCCACTCCCTATCAACAAATGTTTAGGATTATTTCTACATCTGCTTGCCAGATCACTGCCAGCTGAGGTATAGTGTTGTCACTGAGAATATATGTTGGCAAATGAATCTGATCCAAAATGTTTCAAAGAGCTACTATGACGTCATTATCTGCTTCCTAAAATAAACTAAGAGACACATTACAGTCAAATATGCTAGTTATTAATACTATTATTTCAAGCATTCTAGAAAAATTCTAACCAAGACCTAAAACAGAAATAAACATGCTCAATAGAAAGGAAACAAAGTTATCATTGCTTCTAAGATCATATGCCTGTCTTACTAAAAAGCCCAAAAGAATAAACTAAAACACTAGGTACACTATTAACTGGCTGCATAAAAAATAAACATGCAAAAAATAAATGGCTTTTATTTGTATATCAATCACAGTTTGAAAAACAAAAGAGGCAAAAATATTTCCTGACAGCTACAAAAATTTTATAATATTTTAAGAAATTTGTAGACTTATATGAAAACTCCAAATCTTTTTTTTTCCCCCAAATCTTTTTACTGAGGTAAAACAAACTAGGTAAGTGAAGATTACACATTCTTGTGTAGTAAGATACAGTATTGTCACAAGGCAGATTCTTTTCAAATTACATAATTTATAGCACTTCGTGAATTTTCATTTAAAATCCTGTTGACGGAAAGAAAAAAAGAAAAACACATGACCTAAAAGTTGCAGGTTATGTTTTATTCGGGTATCTTACCGAGGACTATAATCTGGGAGATGGCCTCTCAGATGCTCTGAGGAACTGTTCTAAAGAGGTAAGGGAGGGCTTCCCTGGTGGCGCAGTGGTTGAGAGTCCGCCTGCCGATGCAGGGGACACGGGTTCGTGCCCTGGTCCGGGAGGATCCCACATGCCGCGGAGCGGCTGGCCCTGTGAGCCATGGCCGCTGAGCCTGCGCTCCGCAGCGGGAGAGGCCACAACAGTGAGAGGCCCACGTACCGCAAAAACAAAACAAAACAAAACAAAACAAACTGTCTCTGGTTTCAGTATGAAGAATGGCTGAGGCGGGAGGGCAGGGAGTGCACAGGGCCTAAGGACGAGGCTACTCCAACCACGGAGGTGAGAGAGCAGGGTAACCCCAACTGGAGGATGGCCTCGGACAGAGAAGCAGGTGGATGCTGGATACTTCAGGTGTAAGTTACCAAGTCACCAGACACCACTTAGAGAGGCCATCTGAATGACTCAGAGCTTTCTGGCATAAGAAGCTTCTTGGATAGTACTGCTCCTGGTGATAATGTTCACACCCTTTGACCCAGTCATTCTCCTAGGAATCTGTCCTAGGGAAACAATCAGAAACTTGCACAAGATTTATTTTCAAACATGTTCAGTACAGTCTTATTTATAAATTTAAAACTGCTAAGCAATCTAAGCAAAATAGGAGAATTTTAAAGATAAATTATGGTACTACCATACAATGGAATATTAGGTAGCCATTTAAAAGTCATATTTATTTAATGTCAAGAGAAGCTGCTCAGAATATGTTAAGTAAAAAAAAGAGAAAACGCAGGCTGTTCAAATTAACACAATTTTATTTTTAAAATACAGAAAGGCCTGCATGGACATATGTAATTAGTGATTGCCTCTTGGTAATGTAATTAGTGATTGCCTCTTGGTAATAAGACTAAGTGTTTTTAAATTTCTTTGGGTCTTCCCATTTTTCCAGTGTTCTCTAAAATGAGAAGGTATATTTTAATTTTTGAAATTATTTCTATTTTTAAATAATATTTTTTGAGCATTTACTATGTGCTAGGCACTGTTCTAAATGTTTAATGAATATGAACCCATCTAATCTTGAAAACATTTCTAAGATACAGAAAAGTTAAGTGACTTGCTCAAAGTCACAGAGTAAGCCAAACTTTGAACCCATGCAAGCTGACTTGAGTCAGCTCTCTTACATCACTACCCTACACTGCTTGTGGAAGTACTGTATCTATACTCAAAGAAATAACTTTAAAAAGAACAAATTATTAAGACAACCCACATAATGGGAGAAAATATTTGCTCATCATATATCTGATAAGAGTTAGTATCCAGAATATATGAAGATCTCTTTTACCACTCAACAACAAAAAGGCAAAAAAACACACAAAAAAACACACATAAAAACAAAAAAATCTCAATTAGAAAACAAGCAAAGGATTTGAATAGACATTTCTCCAAATTAGATATGCAAATGGTCAATAAGCCCGTAAAAAGATGCTTGACAAAATTAGTCATTCGGGAAATGCATCAAAACTATAATGAGATAATACTTCACACCCACTAGGATGGCTAGAATAAAAAATGGAATAAGTATCGGCAAAGATGTAGAGAAACTGGATCCCTCACACGTTGGGGTGGGAATGTGAAATGGTTCAGCTGTTTTGGGCAACAGTTTGGCAGTTCCTCAAAAGGTTAAACATAGTTGCTGCATGACTCGGCAATTACACTTCTAGGTTTAACCCAAGAGAAGTGAAACCATATGTCCACACAAAAACGTGTATCTAAATGTTCACAGTAGCATTATTCATAATAGCCAAAATGTGGAAATAACCCAAACGTCCATCAACTGATGAATGGATAAACATTTTGTTTATCCATATGATGGAATATTATTCAGCAATAAAAAGAAAATATAGATACATGCTAAAACATGGGTAAACCTTGAAAACATGATTCGTGACAAAAGCTAGACACAAAAGGCCACAACTGTATGATTCCATTTATATATATCCAGAATAGGCAATCTATAAAAACTGAAAGTAGATTAGTGATTGCCAGGGGCTGGAGAAGGGGGTGAATGGGGAGTGACTGCTAATGGGAACCAGATTTTTCAGTGTGACGAAAATGTTCTGGAATTAGATAGTGGTTGTGGTTGCACAACATTGTGAAAATGCTAAAACCACTGAATTGTATACTTTCAAATGGTGAATTTTATGTGAATATCGTCTGAATTTTAAAAAAGAACAAATTATCTTTCGTAAAAACTCAGAGCAGTTTCTCTCAACTGCAGAGACTTTCTACTTCCCTTTTTCTTCTATGCTGCAGTACTAACTTTAAAATGTCAAATTACTGTATCTCCGCTATAAAACAGGATAATAATAGTACCACTCCAAGTCGGTTTGAAGAAGATTAAGAGAGTTAATGTGTATAAAGCCCTCAGAACAGTGCCTGACACAATAGTTCTCAATAGCTGTTAGTAACAGTATTGTATTTGGAGTCTAACCAGGAGGTGAAAAAAATTACAATTTCTATTTTTCTTCAAATTATTGTTTAACAGACACTTCAATGAGTGGAAAATTTATCTGACTAAATAAAATCAAGAAGAAAAGAGCACAAGCTGATTTTTACATAGCTGCTGCTGGTCTAGCATTTAATTTAAAAATACAATAAACATTTTGGTCTGTGACTAGAATGAGATGCCAAAGAGTTTCGGGTCTATTAATCCTGCTCTACCTGTCACTGGAGTACAAAGGGGTTCCAGACACCAAAAACCCAATAATTATATGAGATATACTAGAAGATCAACATGAGAAAACAAAGCCTGGAGAAGCTGGAAGAGAAACTGGGTAATTTTCTAGTTCCTTCTAAGTTATTAATAGATATTCTTAGAGCCACTTCACAGCAATGCTTAAGACACTATGAATTTCTAGACTATCAAATTTACCCATATTTAAATAGAAGTTAAACACATATTCTGAAGCCAGACAGTGGTCATGGACTTCTTTAGATTAGAAACAGTTTCTAATGTAAATTGTTTCTTTCCTATAAACTAACTGTCTTTAGATTAACAGTAATTGCTTTATCTGGCTTAAGGCAAAAAATCAAGCTGTTACAAGTCTTCAGGGATGAAGAGGGAGCTGGCAAAATCAGACTGCTTAAGAGGATAAAAAAACAGCTTCACATATGTTTCACATTTATGTAATGCAATAGAGGTCAGGCAGCTGATAAAGCAGAGAGGTAAAATTACACCCAGACTGAGCACTATAAATAGTGAGTGAGGCGACAAATAAAAGGAAACATTGCACATGAGTCAAAAGTAGAAAGGATTGTTAGATTAGTATTGGTCTCTTTCAATCACATAAATAATAGCACATTAACAAATATTTATTAAGTGTCTACTATGATCAATGAACCATGATACATGAACAAATACATTTTATGTGGGGTTATAAATTATAGGTTGTTTAGTCTAAAAAAATTATCTTAAACTGTCCTTTTAAAATTTCTAATGAAGTTTTCCTATCTGAAAATGGTCCAAAAGAGGATTCAAATAAAGGATTCTCTAGAGATAAAGAAACCACGGTTGAGAATGTGGGAATGCTACTGAAGAGACATTATGATGATGATTCCTTGTAGTCCTACCTGTATCTGTGCGTTTCGTTCCCATCCTGAATCGTATCTGCTTGCCCTGAAGGACCTCAGAAAGATGTTTTGCAGTCCAGTGTTGGGCTGGCCAATCAAAAACCATGTTACAGAAGATTGCAGGTTGTTGTAAAGACATTATAATTTCTTTCGCTTTCTCTGGTGTAAAAGGTTTGACATGTTTACCTAGGGAGAGAAATAAATAACTAAAAAGTTATTTCATATAATATGAAGAATAAATAGCTAATATCATTTCTATTATGGCAAATCCTTCTGTGTAATTGCACTTCATTTATTACTCTTTACATAAATATTTGGCCTCAAACAGCCATAATTCTTCAACGATTTTTCTCAAATATTAAATTGTAAATGTTGGAAAATATTTACAATCTTCAATGTCAAAAGTGTTTTTTTAAAAAGGCTTTCCAAGTATTTATGTACATTTAAAAGATGCAATTTTTTGACAATATTATTTCCTAAATAGAGAATTATGTAAGAAATGCTGATGGAACCTACTCTTGAACAACTAGTGTTGCTGGACTCAGCAACAATTCTACTTGATATAGCACATGTTCATGCCAAAAAGACTACCGCATTCACACAGCAGTGGATGGGGAGCGGGAGAGGGGATTATTTTATTGCAAGATTTAAAAAGATAAAATACGTGCTAGGGTGGATATCAGTGTTAATCCTTGATTCTGACTGCATCTATAAACTGTACAAGGGAATATGCACAAACTAACACTGTGACTTACTGAGGACTTCAATAAATTTCAATCATAGAATGTTAATCCGGGATAGGAGGGTAAAGATTAATATTTGTTAAATAAAAGAACAAGTGGGGACTTCCCTGGTGGCGCAGTGGTTAAGAATCCGCCTGCCAATGCAGAGGGTACAGGTTCGGGCCCTGGCCTGGGAAGATTCCACATGCCACGGAGCAACTAAGCCCACAGTAGTGCGCCACAACTACTGAGCCTGCGCGCCTAGAGCCCGAGCTCTGAAACAAGAGAAGCCACCGTGGTGAGAAGCCCGTGCACCAGAACGATGAGTAACCCCCTCTAGGTGC
This sequence comes from Tursiops truncatus, assembly GCF_011762595.2. Classification (NCBI taxonomy): domain Eukaryota; kingdom Metazoa; phylum Chordata; class Mammalia; order Artiodactyla; family Delphinidae; genus Tursiops; species Tursiops truncatus. The sequence goes on along the minus strand of NC_047037.1, from coordinate 76,052,932 downwards.
AACTAGAGAGAGCCTGCGCGCAGCAACGAAGACCCAACGCAGCCAAAAATAAATAAATAAATTTATAAAAATATATATTAAAAAAAAAATTAAAGAACAATAAGTTTCTCTTTAAAGACATCTCAAGATGAAAGTTTGGGGGGAAAGTTGAAAAATGCTTCATACTCTGATCCCCAAAACATGAATTTATGATTCTCTAGTACAATCAGCTAACCCCTCTATTTCAGTTACCTAATCTGTAATTACACTTACTCAAAAAATTACGAAAAGCTCATGAATAATCCAAATTCCCCCTTCAACCAACCTTCTTCTAAACTTTCTGACAAAAGGAGGAGGGATGGAGAAGGACTCATCGAGGAACCTGAGTAATTTGTAGTTGTCTGAATGTGAGGCTTGTTTTTAAAGAAAATGAAAATTTAGGTCAGTTTGGCCCTCCTTTCTCAGACAAGGACAAAACCCAGAAACCTCTCCCAAACCAGTGGTGAAAGCGAGCAGGCTCTAAGCCCTCAGGAGCTGACATCTAAGAACACTGTGGCCCCTTCTGGGTAGTCAGGGCTCTCATGTGAGGACATCAGTGTGGCTGCTTCAGGGGATGGGCAGGTGCCAGAGGTGGGGCTACGTGGAGTAGGGAAGACAGAAGGCACTCTTAGGTCTCTATGTAAAAGAAGGCCCAAGTTTATCTTTAAGTGACCTTTACCTACTGAAGAGCCCTGTTAAGGAAAACAGGCTGTAACCAGGAATTGTTTAAAAAAGGTCTTAACCCATGCCAGCCTATAAATGTAAGCACAGGGGTACCTAGATTGCAATGTACCAAGTCTTCCTGGACTTGGAGTGCCTGGATTCCCTGTGTATGAAAATGGACAAGCCACATTTTTTATTATATATTTTTAAAGTTTTGCTAGACCATGAAAAGCTACAATTCATTCATGATAATACCTGTTGCTTGTGACATATAAATTAGTACTACCCTTTGGGAAACAACTGGGAAAATGAAGCAAAAGTCTCAAAGAACCACCCATTAACCTAATAACTCATGTTAGAGGAATTTGCTTTTAACAAAATAATCATAAGCCACATACATATTCATTTATAGTATATATATGTACACACATATGCATAAAATATCTATTACTATAATAAAAAAACCCGAAAATACAAACAACCAAATGTCTCAAAAGTAGAAAAATAATTTACTAAATATTTCTCCCATAGTACAGTCCCCTGGTACATTCAATTCATTAACAATAAAAATGAGGGCTCTGTAGCAATGTGTGGAGCTGTAGGGACTGGAACTGACTCAGAGAGTTATTGCAACAGCTAAGTGAGAGGAGTGGTAATAAGGCCCTGAACAACAAAGGGTGGCAGTGAGGAAGGCAGAGATGGTAGAGATGGAGAAATACTAGGAGAACAACGTCAAAGACTATTACGACTGAAGAGATGTGGGGTAGGAGGCAGATGCAGCTGTAAGGAAGACTGAGGTTTCCAGACTTTGTGACTTGCCACGAGAGAAAGGTTAGGAGTGACATCTCCTTCTGTTAGGAAGATGAGAGTTTGGTTTTGATCATCATCATCATAACAATACCATATATTTACTTGTATAAGGCTCTACTATTTGCCACACACTTTTATATACATTAAAATAAAAGTGCTCATTGGATCCTCTAAGAAGCCTGTAAAACACAGGTACAGAAGGTATTTTATTTCCATTATCCAAATGAAGAAATGGAAGTTCAGATGTCAAAGGTCAAAACACCAGTGATGATAGGACTATAGGTCAGGTTCCCTGATTCCAAGTCCAATGCTCCTCCTACTGCATAATCCTGCTTCCAGAGAATTAAAACTGTAGGACTTACACTAGCACTAAAAACAGAGAGACAGTATAACCCAAAAAGATAAGCTGGTGCAGGGAAGCTTTAGATGGATCCATAGATAATAAATCCACATGTGCTGTTGGGGAGAGAGGAATGTTCTGGTTTGTGCACATGTTTGTATGTGTGGTGGGGGGAGTAGTTAATATCTACAGTAGAGATTGCTAGTTGCCTACCTTACCCACTACTGCTTTCTTCTTCCTCACTAACAGAACTTTGGGCAATGGGAGCGGCTGAAAAATTACATTTCCCAGATTCCTTTGCAGATAGGAGTGGCCAGATATATATCTGGAAGTTGCTGAGTCAGCCTTTCCCCTTTATCCTCCTCTCCTATATCCTGCCTGGAAAACAGACATCATGTTTAACCATCTCAACAGATAAAAGAAAGGCCCAGGAAATTGCAAACACCGGCTGAAAGAATGCAAAGATGTCCATCTTTGTGCCCCGGAACCAAAGCCAGCAAAATTGTATCCCCTGAACGCTTTCATATAAACACATTAACTCATAGTCAGGACTCTGTTATTAGTTCATAACTGGTATAGCACCTTGCCTTCTGAGGCTATGGTTTTCAAGGACAACCATATTCTCCCTAGAGAGTGCTCTGTGGCTTAGGCTGGATGAATCATGGCTGGTGTGACTCACTGTAACATTCTTTCAGTTCTACGTTTGTAAAATGTTCAAGCTTTGAACATTTTGCTTCTAGAACTTTAAAAGGCAGAGAAAAACAGAAGCACCAGTCCTTTGGGGGTGACGATTTATTTATGCTGCTTATCTTAAATCAGAGCCAATAGATCACACGGCTTTGAATGTTTTCAAAACAGTGCTCATATCTGTACACCTAAGTACGCGGGCATTAGTAACACGAGTAGTGTTTTGACAGAGGAGCTTCAAAGAAGTAAATAAATATTTTTTCCTCTAACATAACATTAAATTTTCTAAAAAAGTATTTAATGATCTGATCAAAAAATGCCAAACATCCCAAAGGTTATTTAATAGGAGACTCTAAAAACTAAAGTTTGCTGAGAAAGTACCAGGCCCAGTGATTGGAATATATTAAATGCTCAAACATTTGCTAAATGAATGAAAAGTGCTATAAAGCATATGCAGAGTAGATCAGTACGATGCTCACCATAATAGGAAATTAGCATATTTGAAGAATTTCAGGTCTATCAGTGAAATAAAACAATCAGCTGGTTGTGAGATAAAAGTAATCTGGGTTCTGATCGTTTAATCAACAATGAACTGGGCTATTAACAAATTGAAGTGTTACAATTTTCTTTAAAGAAGAATACAGTCTATACTGTATTAATTAAATAGCCTAGGGATGCACCCAATCATTCCATGCCAGGGATATTTGCAAAGAGCTATAAAAATTCTGAAGCAACCTCAAAAGCCTTTAAAGAATAAATGTATTTAGGTCTAAACTTGCAGCAAGTAGCAATTTCTAACAGAAACTGCTGGAAAAAATGATTAGTGATCTAGGTGTCGCACAATAGTCTCTTCTCCCTCTAAATGTAGCATGTTATTCAGATGATTGATTACAGCTTTGGTAACAATTCTTTGGAGATGGTGAAACACCATCAAAAAGCAATTTACTTTTTTCTCAGTTAATTTTTTCTTTAATTAGTGCAAAGGACAAGATAATTTGAAACCTAATTTCTCTGAATTTGCTAGCAATCTGGCTTCAGTCAATTAACATCTGGCTTGGATTTGTATCTGAGATTTAGAATTTAAGACAAGAAATATCAAGTTTCCAGAATATGCTCCTAATATTGATAGAATACAACAAAGACAAAGATCCTGAAATTGAAATTAACTCGCTTCTCATGTCAGGTATAATTTTAATAACTATTAATTTTAAATTTAATAGTTTTATATTTTATTAAAAAATTTTCAGAAGGTGACATCAGAGTAAGCCTCAAGTTACAATGCAGAGACTCACCACAGTGATACAGTATGAACAAAAAATTGGGTCCTAGCATTGGGAGCTAATTTATTTCTAAATATATACAGGTAAGCCTATGATGGCCTTCATCAATCTGATGACTACTGTATATACACACAAGGGTCACCTACCATCTGGAATGGTAGATATCAGCGTAAAAAATAATGAACATTTAGACCAGGTCAGAAAAACGCTGATGGAATTATGCAAGTACTACTTAACAAAATGACTGTGTTCAGACTGAAGACCAAATGGTAAAACTTACACCAAAGATGATTTTAATTTTATAGTCACTATTTTAAAATGTCAATATGAACTGAGAAAATTCTGCTGCTGATGAACTGTCATAAACCCTTTGAATTTCAAGATCTAGAAGGTGGTGCTGACGAAGAAACCACAAAGTGTTGAGGCTGTGTTGACATGACCTTGCCAATACCAATGCTCGGTGTGGTAGTGAACACCCAACCAGGTTCAGGCTGGGGACCGGAGACAGTTACATGCTGGACATTTACCATCCTCTTCTTCCCATCTTCTTACACTTGTAACTCTTGCCCAGTTAACCCAGAAAATTGTCTTCTCCTCCTCACTTTAATCCATTTATGAACCAGAAAATGACTCACAGCGCTTGTAAGTTCCTAAACCTAAAGCAAGATAAGTAAATCTATATTTTAAGTGAAGTTAATACTCGAAAGATTGGTGCCTCAAAGACTGGAGCTCTTTAAAATGCTTCGAAGTACCTTCAAAATTTCTACCAAAATGTTTCCATTTCTTCAGCCTCCACTAAGTAAATTTTCCGTAATTCAGAATAAACTGGGTATTTCATCTCTTTTCATCAAAAATATTCAACAGAAGAGTCTTGAAGAGGTATGTGGACACTGACATTCATAGTAGCACTACTCATCATAGCTAAAAGGTGGAAGCAACCCAAACATCCATTGACAGATGAAGGGATAAACACAATGTTTATACAGGCAGTGGAATATTATTCAGCCTTTAAATGGATGGAAATACCGTCACATGCTACAACATGGATGAAACTTGAGAACATTTTGCTACATGTAAAAAGCCAGCTGCAGAAAGACAAATATGGTATTATTCTACTTACATGAGATACTAAAATAGTCAAATTCAAACAGAAAGTAGAATGGCAATTACCTTGGGCTGAGGAGAGAGAGAAAAGGGGAGTTATTTCCTAGGTACAGAGTTTCAGATGTGCAAGACAAAAAGGATCTGGAGATCTGTTTCACATTAAAATGAATACACTTACTACTGAACAGTACTCTTAAAAATGGTTAGATGATAAATTTTATGGTTTTTTTGGGTCACAATTTAAAAAATACTGAACAGTTCTGTTCAGTAATTACTGAAAAAATTTAAAATATTTATTTATTTTATTTATTTTTGACTTAAAAAATTTATTTATTTTTAAAAAATTTATTTATTTTATTTACTTTCTGGATGCATTGTGTCTTCATTGCTGCGCGCAGGCTTTCTCTACTTGCAGTGAGTGGGAACTACTCTTCATTGGGGTGCACGGGCTTCTCACTGCGGTGGCTTCTCTTGTTGCGGAGCACAGCTCTAGGAGCATGGGCTTCAGTAGTTGTGGCACGTGGGCTCAGCAGTTCTGGCTTGCGGGCTCTAGAATGCAGGCTCGGTAGTTGCAGCACACGGGCTTAGTTGCTCTGCAGAATGTGGGATCTTCCTGGACCAGGGCTCGAACCCCTGTCCTCTGCATTGGCAGGTGGATTCTTAACCACTATGCCACCAGGGAACCTCTATCTTGCAATAACTTTTAATGGAGTATAATCTGTTAAAATGCTGAATCATGTTGTACACCTGAAACTAATATTATATATCAACTATACTTCAATTAAAAAAATTAATCAGAAAAAAATTTTAAACTATCAGAGCCCAATGGAAACAAATACAGTCTCAGTCTGAAAGACAGATTCAAAGTATTGATTTTTAATTTCACTGAAACGCTTCAACCAATGTATGATCCTAGAAGTAACATCTCACATTCAGAATTCGAGTTGATTCTTTTTTTTTTTTTGCAGTACGCGGGCCTCTCACTGTTGTGGCCTCTCCCGTTGCGGAGCACAGGCTCCGGACGCGCAGGCTCAGCAGCCATGGCTCACGGGCCCAGCTGCTCCGCGGCATGTGGGATCTTCGCGGACCGGGGCATGAACCCGTGTCCCCTGCATCGGCAGGCGGACTCTCATCCACTGCGCAACCAGGGAAGCCCCTCGAGTTGATTCTTAACAGTAAGTAGTTTCATGTTTGTTTAAGTCCATTTTTTTAAGAGTAGTTTTGGGTTTAAAACAAAATTAGGGGCAAGTACAGAAAGTTCCCATATACCCCCTCCCCTCATACATACATGGCCTCCGCGTTATCAACATTACTCACCAGAATGGTACATTTTTCACCAAAGATGAACCTAAACTGGCACATCATAATCACCCAATGTCCACAGTGTATCTTAGGGTTTACGCTTGGTGTTGTGCAGTCTATGGATGTGAAAAGTATAATGACATATATCCACCACTACAATATCCTACGAAGTACTTTCACTGTCCCCCAAATCCTCTGTGCTCTGCTTACTCATGTGTGTTTTTAATAATTTCCAAGCTGTTACTTCAGACAAAAAAAATAACACATCCTTGTGGTACATATACATACAATGGAATTTTATTCAGCCATTAAAAAAAAAAGAGAAATTTTGCTATTTGCAACAACATGGATGGATCTATTGGGTATTATGCCAAGTCAGACAGAGAAAGATAAATACCATATGATTTTACTTAATGTGGAATCAAAACAAACAAACAAGCAAACAAAACAAAAACAGACTCATAGACACAGCACAAACAGGTGGTTTTGCCAGAGGGGAGGAAGGTGTGAGTGGGGGAAAAAGGTGAAGGAGAGATTAAGAGGTACAAACCTCCAGTTATGAAATAAATAAGCCATGACAACGATATAATATACAGCATAAGGAACACGGTCAATAATATTGCAATAACTTTGTATGGGGCAGATGGTTACTAGTCTTATTGTGGTGATCATTTCATAATGCACGCAAATGTCAAATCACTATGTAATATATGTGAAAATAATATATTGTATGTCAATTATACTTCAGTTAAAAAAAAAATCACATCCTTGGAAGCAAACCCATTACTTTGATATCCATAGAGCTTAGCATAGGGCTTGGCATAAACTAACACCAAATAAATGTTTTCTGAATTCACAGCTCATTTTTAACAATGCATAAAACTTTACTAAGATTAACCATTTGTTTTCTCCACCTTTGTAAAACGAACTATTGAGCATGCTCACAGCAGTCTCAAAACAAAGGGATCAGTTCCTCGATTTCATGCTCACCTCCACTGGTTCCCTCTCCAGCTCCCGATCACACTATTCGCCACTAATTGACTCCTAATCATCCCTGTCCCAACAGCAACTTGACAAAGCTTCTTCACTCTCAAATCCCCAATACCTCTCTCCACTCCCTCATTCAGGGCGGTGCCTTACCCTGTTCTTCTGAGAAAAGTGAAACCCACGACTTCCTTCTTCACTTCAACGTTCTGGTTCACCCTGCTCCTGTTTGGTCTCCAAGGACATAATCTTCCTCCTTTCAGCTGTGTACCCTGCACATTCCACTCCAGTAGCACCGGTCTGTCTCCTCGCTTTTTTCCCCACCCTCTGCCCTCTATGTGCCTTGGGCTTTTCTCCACTCGCTTCCACTCCTGGCCTCTCCTTGCCAGAAACAACTTCTTCCATTCATTTCCATATTCAAACTACAGTTGTCCCTCAGCATCCGAGGGGGACCGGTTCCAGGACCCCTGAGAATACCAGAACTCTTGAGCGCTCAAGTCCTTTAGAGTGGGCCTGTGGGACCTGAGGCTGCGTGCAGAATGAGGACTGTACACCAAACCTTCAAAGTACTCGCAGAAGCACAGACCAATCCAATTTGTATTCGTTCTTTCTCCTCTCACACCCAAAGCATGTAATGTGTGTAATATTTACAACCCATCTAACTGCCTCCTGCCGTGCGAATATGTATTATACTACAAGTCTTTTAATCTGTGTTCTTTTCCCCCAAAGTATATTTATAGGGTATTTTAGAGCAAGAACTGTCTTTAACCTCACTGTAAAAAAGAGTCTCCTGTTCATAGTATACGTTCAAATATTTTTTGATAATGGAGTGGTAATAAGTTTGCTCAAAAATTAACTTTTCTATGACCCCCACAATATTCGTTACTATACTAAACATAGTGAAACTTTCACATGCATTTATTTGATGTATGTATTTTTCTTACCCTTTATTCACATAAGCCTTATCTAATTTAAAGCAAAGTCTTCTCTTCCAGTAGGATTTTGCCCATTTAACTTACTTTGTAATGGTAATAAGCAGTCACCCCAAAGTGGTTTTTCTGGGGAGCATGACAGTTTAAAATAGGGTTGAAAGTTCCACAGATAGGATTTGGAGAATCCTTTAATACAAAAATTTGAAGTCACCTGCAAAGATGTGTACACATGCTATATTGTTCAGGGGAGCAAATCCATACTTTCATCAGTTCTCCTTAGGACTTCAAGATTAAGGGTCACCAGTTTCCTCAAAAAGTTAAATATGGAATTACCACATAGCCCAACAATTCCACTCTTAGATATATGCCCAAGAGAAGCTGAATACATATGTTCCTACAGAAACTTGTAAACAGATGTCCATAGCAGCATTCTTCATAGCAGCCCCAAAGTGGAAACCCAATGCCCACTGATGAATGGATACACAAAATATGGCATATCCATACTACAGAATATTATCCAGCCACAGAAAGTAATGAAGTACTGGTACATGTTACAACATAGATGAACCTTGAAAACATGGTGCTGTGTGAAAGAAGCCAGACACAAAAAGCCACATATTGTATGATTCCATTCACATGAAATGCCCAGAACAGGCAAATTCATAGAGACCGAGTAGATTAGTGATTGCCAGCGGATGGAGAGAGGATGAATGGGGAGTGACTGCTAATGGGAACCAGGTTTCTTTTTGGTGTGATGAAAATGTTCCGGAATTATAGTAGTGATGGCTGCACAACTTTGTGAACATACTAAAAAACATTTTAAAAGGGTGAATTTATGGTATTTGAATAAAGAATAAAAACCTCCTCTTCCCCGGCTACATGCTTAACATCTTCTTTTGCATCATCCTCCCAAACCTAAATGTTATGCATTCACATTAAAATTCAACAGTACTCCCAACCACCTCCTTCTTCTTCAGGTTCCTAATTTACATGTACTTTTCTCAGGCTGAAAAATTTCAGAGATATTTCCAATTTCTTTTCTCTCAGTTTCAACATCAGTCAGTCACCAATGCCAGCACTTTTTATTAACAATATAGTTACCGTTATTGAATATGTAATTCCTGCCAGACATTTATGCTAGATGATCTACAAGTATCTTTAATTTTCACAATAGTTATGCACGTTAGAGAGGAGGATGCTGTGGCTAAGGGGGTTTAAGTACCTTGTCCTTCAGTCTTTCTCCCTCCAAGCTATCCTCCACCCTTCAGCCGCAGTGATCTTCCTAAAACCAAATCTTATTGTGTTATTCCCCCATTACTCCCCCACCTAAAGCTCCTCAAAGGCTTCACACTGTCAGACTCCTTAACTTGGTATAAGGTGCCCTTCAGGATCCCTGTCTCTTACATTCCTTACACCAACTTCTTTCAGTTCCTGGACTATGCCATGCTCTTTCTCCTCCTGCCTCTGGACTTGGCACGGGGTTCTCTTATTCATTCACTCAACAAATATGTATTAAGTGCCCCCTAGGAGCCTGACATTGTATTTGCTGCTTGGGCAAACGCTGTGAATGACACAGATATATGTTCTTCCCTCAAGGTACTTAAGGTCTAAGGGAAGAAACGATAATAAACAAGTAATTACAGATTGTGATAAGTGAAATGAAGGAAGCAGGATGCCGTATTATAAAACATCTAGGGTAAGGGTCAGGGGAAAACTATGATGACTGTTTTAGATAGGTTAATCTGGTAAGGTCTCAGGTGGTGACATACCTTAAAATCTGAAGACTAAGAAGTCAGTTATATGAAAAGCAGGTAAGAGCAGAGGGGGTGATGAGTGACAAGAGATGCTCCTGGAGACATCAGCAGAACCCAGACCAAGGATTTTTGTAGGCCGTGGTTAGGAGTTTGGATTTTAACCTAAGTTCTTAGTGCAATGGATTTCACTGAAGAATTTTGAGTAAGAGAGTGTCACTTTTTGCCACTGAATGGAGAAGGGATTGGAGGGGCACAAGAAAGGAAACGGGGACACATGGCCCAGAGATACAGTAGTGGTTTAGGTGAGAAATGTGGATGATGTGGACAAAGGTGTGATAGAGAAGGAGGAAAAAAGTAGACAGGCTAGATGCAGAGTTGACCTGACGAGCAAAGTCATCAGCTGGAAGTGAGGAAGAGATGAAGAGAGGATATAAAGAGTTTGGGGAATTGCCATTGGGGAAAGAAAGTAAGGTTACTATAGAAACAGAGGATCAGAAGGATCTCAGGCCCATACTGAGTGAATACGCAAGAGGTTGACCATTTTCATTTTATAATGTCATCAATTTGCCCAGGACTTTTTCAGTGTGCACTAATAGTATTCACGTTACCAGGCATTAGTCATTCTTTTTCCTTTCCAGGCCCCTCTACTCAACCGGGAAAAGGCATTGTTATATACAATCAAAAGTCTCTGGATCCCATGGCAGTTCCCAGAACAGTGCCAGGCACGGAGCAATCATTCAATAAATGCTAACAGGGATCTCAGGCTAACCGGCCTTCAAACTTCATCCGTTCTCTAAAGCAGGATTCCACTGAAATCATACTCCTGTTCACAAAAGTCCCAGATATCTCCACTTATCTCAAGGGTGGTTCAATCTACTGTAACAGTCACAACACCCTCATGTGTGAAACAGCACTGGCAGGATGGGGGGATACTGGACCTATACGATGATCAAAAATCTGGGTGCTACAATCTGAAAACAGACACGTTCAGTAGAAAGCAAACAGTTTTCCTCATCGCTTACTGCAGGGCCGAAGGGACAAACGGCCACATGAGAGGTGCCAAGAGTCAGCTGGCACAGCGTTGTACTCACGGTCTGAGTTCTGCCTAGCACCTACCTTCTTCCTCTCCAGATTCAGAGTCCTCATTAGTGAACGCCCCGGAGTCTGCTGCCATGGAGATCACTACACGGGCTCCACCCGAAACCAAAAGTGAAGTGGAGCGGGAGCCGGGTCAGAAAGAGGCCAAAACCCGGGGTCTGAAGCCGCAGCACAGGCAAGAGTCGCAGCGGCTGCTACCGGGCTCTTCCGGAAGCGGCACGCGCGTGAAAGTCATGTGACGGGCACTGGGCGGGGCCACGCGGTTTATTTTGATTCTTGAGTGGTGGAAATGTAAGCACGTGGTCGCGGTTGTGGTGCTTTTTACTTTCCCCAGACCGTAATCGTCTTCCGGTGTAGACTTTTCTTGGCTTCTTTTCTGGTTTTCCTCAAGTCCTTCTTTTTCGCCTTGGCGCTTTCTTCCTCCCAACAGTATTGGAGTTTTAGGGAATGGTTTGCTTTTTGTGGGGCTCGGAGCAGTGGAAAGTGGCTCGGCGTTTGCTTATTCTGCAGTCGCTTGGATATCAGGAGAGCTCACGCTTCTCTTCCCCTTCTGTTCCCGACTCTTGCCCTTCTGGTAGCAAAATGATCCACCTGGCTTTCGTGGCTACCGGGCAATGTGAACCTCAGGCGCATGTTCTTTAATTGAGTTGCCTGTGACTCATTTCCCGACCAAAACAAGCCAAATCGCTTGACTTAGGTTTTCAAGGACACTAACCGACAGCTGTCAGGCTTTTGGATTTGTATATCAAAATACCCGGTTGCTTGGTCAAGAGATTGACAACCTCCACTCTTCTTGTTTACTCTTTGTGTAGTCAAAATCATAATAACTGGAGATGAATCTAGGTCATTTGGGGGCAAAAATCTTTCAGCTTTAATCAAAATATCTTTATTGCTCTTCTGTTAATAACAGGCAAAATAGTAGAAAGAGATCTATATCGTATATATACATGAATGAAATTGACTCGTTTTAAATTTCCTCATTGGGTATGTAAAGCACACAAAAATGGCTGATTTAACAGGGCTGTACTTACTGTACATAAAAAACAAATGATTTTCATGCGGCAATCCTCTGGGTTCCCTACTACGCCTAAATCTTATCCTATCTCCCTCTCTAATTTATGAAGTTATAAACCCAACAGAAATGAAAATAAACCCAATATAGAAGCAAGCAATATATGGCTTAAGTGACTGGAGATCTCCGAGTTGTTTATTAGGCACAGGACGTAAACTTGTACACTTCCCCCAGCAATCCCGGGTTCCTAGCCCAGCCTCCTGTACTACAGCCCCTCCGGGAGTTTCCTTTTCCTGCGGCTCAGCGGCGCTCCTCCCTGCCTTCCCAATTCCTCCCGATCCCCGCTCTGGGACACCGGCTCCACTCCCTCTTTCGCCGAGGTTTTCTCTCCACCGCCCGGCGAGAGGCTAGCCCGGCTCCGCACCCCAGCCCCCTCCTCGCCCGTCGCACCTGCCCCGCCTCCCAGACCGGGGCCGGCTCGCGCAGCGCAGGCGCAGCAACGCGGCCGCGAGGCCGAAGGCGACCAAAGCAACCTCGGCCTCCACCTTCTCTGACGGTATCCGCGCTGGGCAGCGACCCCGCGTGCCGCGCGTCGTAATGGGCTCGGGCTGGAGCAGCGAGGAGGAGCGGCAACCGCTGCTGGGACCCGGGCTCGGGCCTGCGCCGGGGGCTGCTTGGAGAAGCAGAGGGGAGGCGGCGGCGGCGGCGGCGCTGCCCGCGGCAGCCCCGAGTCCCGGGAGGGTGTACGGGCGCCGCTGGCTCGTGCTGCTGCTCTTTTCGCTGCTGGGGTTCGTGCAGGGCCTGGTCTGGAACACCTGGGGCCCCATCCAGAATTCGGCGCGCCAGGCCTACGGCTTCTCTAGCTGGGACATCGCGCTCCTCGTGCTCTGGGGGCCCATCGGCTTCATGCCCTGCTTCGCGTTCATGTGGCTCCTGGACAAGAGAGGTGAGGGGGTACCGGGAGCGCCGGCCGTTGATGTCACCCCTAGGGAGCCGCCTCCCTCGGCTTCGTTTTAGGGGTTGTGTGAGGTGACCGAATGTTGCTGGCATCCCATTCCTGACTAGGAACACTCTGTACCCAAAGCGACAAATGAGGGAAGGCTTCTTTGTAGATACAGTGTTTTCATCGAGGCCAATTATGCAACAGCAGGGATTAAGCGAGCTCTAAATGTTCAAGTTTTTGCATATTTGGACATCAGAGCATCCCCGTGCACGTGCTATGTGTGTTTTTTACACCTGACAAAAATGACTGATGCTTTGATTTCAAAGGGATTTGGGGATTTTGAGGGTGAAAGGTCAGAAAATAGACTGATGATGCTCAGATACAGGGAAGTAATGAGCTGGCTTTGCATAATAGATGACTCAAGCCCAGGAAGAGCTGTTGGAGAACTCGGATCTGACGCTTTGGTTTCTGGCAAATGGTTCTGGAAAATGGTGCACAGCAGCTTTAAAGTGTGTGTATGTGACTAGGTGCAAGTGTCAGTTGAGATTTTTAACTCTCAGATGAAGCTTGCAGATGAATGAAGACTCTCTTTTCATAGAGAATACTTTGGACAGACATCTCACGTTACCACTTGCCAGTATGATTCTGTGAGGAGAACAAAAGGTCATAGGATTGAATGATTAGGCATTGAATTACACCACACAAGTATGGGTAAATGATTCATGATCAATGTGATGTAGCTGCTAAAAAGTGCAGGACAGTTTTAGGCACAGAAGTGTAGTATCTAAAACAAGAGAAATAGTTTGAAATGCTCTATTCTAGTGTTCAGTTCTGAGCGTTAATTTTTAGAAGGCCATGGGCAAACTGGAGAGCTTTAAGAGTTGTGTGACAAGAATGTAAAGGATGTAAAAATCAATGTGTCAGATGAAGGGAATTGGGTGTGCCAAGCTTCAAAAAGAAACTTGAGGCAGAATATAAATATGTGAAGACCAAGTAAATGAGGAATTAGGCTTAATGTGCATAGTTCTAGAAGGAAGAACTAAACTGAGTGAAGTTACAAAGGGCTGTAACTCAAAGGGATACAGGGAAGAACCTTCTAACAATGAAAGTGTCCAGCCCTGGAAGGTGTGGAACTTCCAGGTAGAGCAAGTACTTAGGCAGAGATATGTGCTAGATGCTGAGGAAGGGTTTCTTGTACTGAATGGAGGTTTTCTTTGTTTGGATTTGTTTGTTTTTAAACTAAATTTAGACTTTATTTGGATTTCACCAGTTTTTCCACTAGTGTCTTTTTTTTTTTCCTGTTCCAAGATTCAGTCGAGGGTCCCAAATTGCATTTAGTTGTTATTTCTTGTTAATCTCCTTCAATCTGTGACAGTTCCTCTGTCATTCCTTACAAGGTTGGATAACTTAAGGGGAAATGCTATTTTATTGTTTCTTTTTATTAACTTTTTATCAGGAGCATTTTTCAATATTATTCCCTAAATTTAGCCAGCCTTGTTTTTATGGTACAAAAATGTTAACTTTGTCCTTTTTATTATAATTATATCTACTATCCATGGCCAGATAAATTTGGGACTACCTATTCTCTTTATAAAATAAGTTACTTTAGGAGTTCTTTCAGAGTTTCTATGACTATATGGTGAATTCTATTTTATGTTTTCTGTTGGTTAGAGCAACAAAAAATAAATTTAAAATTCTCTCACTTAGGAAGTGGTTTCCTTTTCAGTAGGAGAAAGCCAGTTTCCTTCCATATGTTGGCTGTCCTGCTGCCTATGTCCTCTTTGCATACATAAAAGTAAGTTCCTGGTATCCCTGGGTACTAAAGTATCTTTCTCCCTAGAGGGTAGGTCTGGTCTTCCTACTGCCATGGGTCCACCCAACTTAGTAGAAGACCAGGTATCTTTCTGAAATCGGTTTTGTACCCTCTCAGTCCTTTTCATTTTCCAGCAAGGAGATAAAAGGGGACTACCTAGTGAGATAATAGGAGACCAAAAGTGAGTGTGCCCTAGAAGCTTAGTGAAGAAAATTTCAACAAGGAGATAACACCTAAATTTGTGCCAAGCTCTAGGGAGATAGTCCTCATGGAGCCTACATTCTAGTGAGGAGATCCAGGCAAAAACAACAATAAAATTAAATATTTAGTGTGTCAGATGGTGATAAATGTTTTAGAGAAAAATGTTTTAGAGAAAAATGTTTTAGAGAAAATGTTTTAGAGAAAATGTTTTAGAGAAAAATGTTTTAGAGAAAAATGTTTTAGAGAAAAATGTTTTAGAGAAAATGTTTTAGAGAAAATGTTTTAGAGAAAAATGAAACAAGGCAAGAGAGAAAGGGGATGTGATTGGGTGATACTCTCTCTAGAGTATCACAGAGGGAAGGACTTACTGATAATGTGTGTTTGAGCAGAGACCTGAGGGGAAAAGGAAACATACCTTGTCAATTCTGGACAGGACTGTTTTGGACAAAGACAAAGGTCTTAAACTTGTTTGGCATATTCGAGAAAGAGCAATGAGGCTTCTGTGGCTGAGTTGAGCCATCAAGGAAACCACAGTAGAAGGTGAGGCCAGAGAGGTGGTGAGAGGCTGAAATCATGCAGGGCCTCCTAGGTCACTGTAAGGACACTGGCCTGAAGGAGTGAGGAGGGCTCACTCCACTGGAAGGTTTGAGCAGAAGAGTAAAATGACGACTCTGCTATTGTCTTGAGAACAAGAGCCAGAGCAGGGAGACCGGTTGGGAGGCTGTTGGAACAGCTCAGATGGGGCTGATGCTGACTTCCAACTGGGGTGAGAGTAGTGAAGGATTTGAGTATTGTTGATGGATAGGCAGAGGTGGAGTGTGAGAAAAGGGGAAGATTTAAGATGTTTCTCAACTTTTTTAGCATTAGTAATTGGGAGAACCAAGCTGCAGTTTACTGAGTTGTAGAAGATTGTGGAAGGAGCATTTGGGGGTAGACGGCATGCAGATCAGGAATCTGAAATGCCTATTAGATATAGGACAAGCTAAACTGTCAGTTTATTCCCTGAGCAATAGATTTGGGATTTGTCAACCTATAATGGTATTTAGAGTCTTGGAGCTGAGTGACATCACCTGTGGAGAGGGATCTTGCTTTAGAAAACTGAGCCCAGGGGCATTGCAGCATTCAGAGCTTGGGAAGATAAGGACGAACCAGCTAGTGAGGACTGAGAGTAGAGCCGGGTTTAGCAACATGGAAATCTTTGGTATCCTTTAAAAGAATAGTCTCACTGGAGTGGTGGGGGTGAGTTCACGAGTGTAGACATTATGTCAAACACACTTTAAGGGGCAGCAGAGACATGAGGGAGTAGCCAGGGGGAATGTGGCTACTGAGAATGTATTTTTAAAGATAAGAGAGAAAGAAAAAAAAGAGAGAAAAAAAAAGATAAGAGATACTAAAGCATATCTCTGGAATGCAGTATCCTAATGGATCCAGTAGAAAAGGAGAAATTGACAGTGCTGGAGGGAAGGGGAAGAACTGCTGTAGCCATGCCCTTGACTAAGCAAAATGGGATGCAGTCCTCCAGAGTACAAGTAGACAGGTTGGCCTTAGATAGAAGTGTCCACAGCTAATTCTTCAGTAGCAACAGAAGAAAAGGTAGAGTGTATAGATATGGATGCACGTGGTGGGTGGTAGGAGCTCGTGGGAGTTATCTTTGTTTACAGTTCTCAGAAAATAGAAAGCAAAATTACCACCTGACAGCGAGGATAGAAGAACAATTCTTGGAAGATTGAGGAGACACGATAAGTTGTAGTACTAGTTCCTAGGAAAGGAGAGAACACACGGACTAGAAAATTGTAGTGGGATTGTTGGGCAGCTCAGAGGGCCTGCTTTAGGTGACTGGGCATTAATTTCAAGTGAGACCAATCAGCATGGCCGTTTGTTTTCCTCCAGCCTGTTCTGTTGGGCAAGCACAGGCATGGGCAGAGTTGGCAGAGAGAGAGATCACCAGAGTTGCGGTTTGCCAGGTGTGTAGGACTAAGAAAGTGCAGGCCAGGAGTAGAGGATTATGTAGAGAGTGATATAACAGTGGACTACGGGATCTAAGCTGGGTAAAAAAGAAAAGGAAACACCTGAGGTAGATAAGAAAAAGTAGTAGCCTCCAAAATTGTCATTCCCAATCGATGAAGAATTTAGAGTACTAGAAGGAATGAGTGGGAAGGAGAGGAGGTCATGGTTGAAGAATGGGACGCTTGAAATTGGGATTATGTCGTGGACGCAATTAGGCTAAAGATAAGGTCAGAGTATAACAAAGAGAGTGGACAGCCGAGGTAGGGTAGAGGGCATGATTGTGGAATAACAAGTCAGGGGACTGAGAGGGCAGGATATTGAAAGGATCATATCTGGTATTGAAATCACCAGATTCATGAAAGAAGTAGTGTCCTCAGGAGTAGTAACGAGCCAAAACAGTTTCAAGCCAGGAGGGCGAATGACGTGGAGGCAGGTATGTGGTGGTCTGCAGACAACTGCAGCAGGGAGTGGTGAGTATGACAGTCAGATGGAATTGGATCAAAGGCTGTTCTGGCCATGATGGATTAACAGGAACTGGATTTATCCTTCCATCTTAAACAACTAAAAACAGAAAACAAAATCGAAGTATACGAAACAGTGGTTTTCAGACATTGGACAAAAGGTAGAGGTCAGTGATCCTTACGATTACTTCTCACAGAGATCTGTAGTTCAAACAGAGCCCCACAGTTTTCCCAAGTCGAGGAGACAGTTGAGAAGTCTTAAGAGGCCGCCATAGCTAGAATTCTTAGGGTAGAGTACCAGAGAGGAAAAGGGTTCACAGAGAGAGAGTTCTAGATCTGCAGGGAGTTCCTCTTGAGTCTTCAGCTGGGCACTGATTAGCAGTTACACATGAAGAAACTACTTAAGTCTGAGAAAAGGACTACGAAAAAGGAACAGGCAGAAAAATTCTCACAGTTCACATAAGGCTGGGAATTGTTCACATTCCCAATAGCCAGAATGGGAAAACCTCATAATACATAGGAAGTTTGGTTGAATACTCAGAAGGGTGTTGCCTCGGCAGTAAAGACAAACAGAGCTCTAAACTAAAGGCTTCTCTGGTTCCACCTAATAAAGCTTAAAAGTACTGCTTGAACAGATTAAAAATAACTGTATCCCAGAACATTGTTCAAAAATATTTAAAGGAGTTGAAAAAAAAAATCCATCACCCAACAAAATTCAGAATTCCTGACATCTAAATCAGAAATTACCAAACGTGCAAAGAAGGAGGAAAATACAACACATAAAGAGGAGAAAAAGCAATCAGTAGAACAGATCAAGAAATATTACAGATGATAGAATTAATAGACAGGGACATCGAAGCAGCTACTGTGAATAAATATACTACATATATTCAAGAAGACAGAACAAAGCATGTTAAGGAGAGACATGGAAGAC
This sequence comes from Tursiops truncatus, assembly GCF_011762595.2. Taxonomy (NCBI): domain Eukaryota; kingdom Metazoa; phylum Chordata; class Mammalia; order Artiodactyla; family Delphinidae; genus Tursiops; species Tursiops truncatus. Next base: position 76,034,589 of record NC_047037.1, on the reverse strand, counting down.
ATAAAAAGTCCAACATTAAATTTCTGGAGATGAAAATGTAATCTGTGTCTGAGACCAAAAAAATACACTGGACAGGATTTAAGAGCAGATTAGACATTGTAGAAGAAAAGATTAGCAAACTTGAAGATGTAGTAATAAATACTATCAGAAGTGGAACACAGGAAATAAAACCCAAAAAACCACAGGTATCAGGGAGCAGGACAGTTTTAAGTGACCTAATATACATATTAGAGTCCCAGATGAGAAGAGATTGGTAAAGGGAGAGGGCATGGATTGAGATAAAATGGGGAGGAAAAATTGAAGAAATAATGGCAGAAAAATTTCCACATTTGATGATATCCATAAACCCAGAAATCTAAGAAATTCAAGAATCCAGTTTGAGGAAACAGCATGAAGAAAAAAACCACACCAAGCAAATCTCAGCGTGCCTAACACTACAGCAAGGCACCTCGTAATCATAGTTCTTAAACCAGAGGAAATCAAAGCATCGAGAGAAACCTGGGAGCTTTAGGGGGGAGGGAGTAACAATGATCTGGAAGGGGCTGGGGAAGCACTGTCCTCAGGGAAGAGGTTTCAGAGTAGTAAAAAGGGGAAGACGGTGAAGAGCTTGAAAATATAGGGATTCTACTGATCCGCCGATTCTGAGCGCTCCAGGAGTCACAGTGGAAAGATCTGGGGAGTTGAGGCGCTGGCAGAGATGAGGTCGGATTTGGGTATGCATGAAGCCCTGTTGGGACGAGGATGACCTGTGAATCTTGGGTCTCTTGTGACCAGTGTGAACAGGAAAAGCAGGCATGATGTGGTTAGTCCTCCTGGTGTCCAAGGCAGATCGGGGTGGCGAGGCCAGGCTGTAGCTGTTGAGGGTAGGGACAGGTGGTCTTGCCAGGTGCAAGCAGAGCTTCACTCCAGCTGATGGAAGTGTGGGGCCTGGGGAGGGTGGTTTTAGCAGATCAAACTCATTTCCGTGTATCTACTACACATAGTTTGTGTGGTGGGGTGTTTTTTTACTTTTGGTTTTTTTTTTTTTTTGCCATCATGTTTTTAGGCACCGATTGTGGAGACTCTCTTCCTGTACCCAATAGGTTCCTGGCATAAGGAGTTATCTCATCCATTGGAAGGGGGCTTCCTGCAGAGTCTAGATGCCATATTTGAGTAGAATTCATTTTTATTTTCAATCATGTTTGGTTTTCTGAAATTATTCCCGTACCTTTCATCAGATGGTTTTTGCACTCACATCCTAGTACTGTAATCACTTGGGATCTATTTATATGAAGGTCCTAGATGTCTCATAAGCATATTTTCCTGGGGTCCTTATACCTCTCCTTCCCAAAGTCAGTTGTTATCTTTTTGATTACATGGAACTGCAGAGCCCTGCTTTATCAAGATCCAAATGAGATCAAGAAAGCATTCTATTCAAAACTGAGCAGCAGCTGAGGTGGATTAAGTAATACTTGGCAACAATTAAAAGTAAGCAAGCCACAAGTTGTACCTGCAAGGTTGCTTTATAATAATCAGCTTTTCACAACTTCTTTATTCTTAAAAGTTTATATTAGCTGTTATATTGTCATATGTTTGATAAAAGTCATAATTGAGTAAAAAAGTGTGCTAGCTTTCAGCAGTTGTAGTAGGAAACCTAGTTATTTGGACCGTAGGGCCATAAACAGGGTCCCACTGCCCACTTGGTGGCTGTTTACCTTAATTACAAACCAAATATTAGAAAAAAATAAACATCATGTTGAATGTAAGCCTTATAGTCCCAAATCTATAAAATTTTATCTCATAGGGCACCCAGTATAACCTTACAAGAGCAGCATTTTGCAAGTTTAGGATATTTATGACCATGAATGTTCTTTTTATTAATTACACTCTATTTCCTGTGGCTATAATGTGGTTTTAAAATCTATGTTCTGTTAGTAGACACAGTAAATGAGCAGTATGTATGCATTACTTGTTCCTGAGAAGCACAGTTTTCTACCGGATTACTTCTGCCAAATTATATTAATCATATTCAGATCATATAAAGCTCAGTTCATATCACAAATTGCCCTCAATGTAGCGTGTGTGTGCCTGATCTGAATCTCAAGTTTATTTTTCTTGCTGTGTTTAATCTGCATAATTATAGTTTTGTTGACTTCCAATTTCCTTCAAGCAGAGAAGCCCTTTGAAAACCAAACATTTAACCGTCTCCTCTTGCCAAAAAAAAGAAAGATCTGAAAAAAAAAAAAGAAAATTTGCATTAAATAGTTTAAGTCTATTCATTGTGAAATGGTTTCAGGGAGGTGCTGAGTTTGGGAAAAATTGTAAGAAATGTTGCCACCTTTGCCACATACTCAGTGTAAGCCACCTCTGTGACTGCTACAAGCAGTAAGGCAGCATTGATCTAGTAATAGAAAAATGCAGCATTCCAACAGTAAGAAGATGTAGTCCTGTTATATTATTCTGCCATAGATAGACTGTTGTGTCTAGTTTTGGTTACCTTAGTTTTTTTTCACATTCTATTTTTAATTTTTTAAAACATCGTTATTGGAGTATAATTGCTTTACAATGGTGTGTTAGTTTCTGCTTTATAACAAAGTGAATCAGCTGTACATATACATACATCCCCATATCCCCTCCCTCTTGCGTCTCCCTCCACCCTCCCTATCCCACCCGGCTAGGTGGACACAAAGCACCGAGCTGATCTCCCTGTGCCATGTGGCTGCTTCCCACTAGCTATCTATTTTACATGTGGTTACCTTGTTTTTATATTTTATATTCTCTTTTGCCCTGTTATCCATGTAACCGACCATTGGTGCATATTTTCAAAATAATTGATTGTATTTGGAATACAAAGGGAAAAGCTATCTGATCCGCATTATCTAAAACCCTAAACCATGCTTTTTTTTTTTAACAGCATCATTCTATAAGTTGAAAGCCATCCAATGAATCAAGAAAAATTAAAAGACTATTATTGTATTAATAATCACAGGGTTCTAATGGACCATCTCCTAAGACCCTATAACAAACTTGTTCTCATTATAAGATAAAAGAAGTAATTGGCCACTTGTCATTTTTTGAGAAAATTTAAAGCATTCTATCATCTTAAAAAACTTTTCAGGGGCAGTTTAGAATTTTTTTATTAACAGCTTGCATTCGAAAATTAGAAATTTTATATTTGAGATATAAAACTAAAATACCTTGTCTTTTAAAATTATTTTCTATATTTTTTATTGTTATATCTGAACAAAGCGTTCTAGCCATTCATTTTGAAAAACCGGAGCTAATAGAACTTTTTCCTCTATCCTCGATGTGATCATTCAAGTTTTCTATTAAAGTTAGAATCATTTCATTTTCAGCATGAGAGTTTTTTTTCCCCCATATTGGGAGTTATAGAATAAAGCTTTATTAGAATATAATACCAGTATGACTGAGTAAAAAATCTTTGTTCTTAACATTGACTTACTTGAAAAGAAAATAGAAAATAATCCAGATATTTTTGTTTCCTTTCAGGTCTTCGGATAACTGTGCTTCTGACATCTTTCCTTATGGTTTTGGGAACTGGTCTAAGATGCATACCTATATCAGACTTAGTGCTTAAAAGAAGGTAAATCATATAAATAACTTAAAATTTTTCTCCACATTTTTCTCTTTCGTTATGAGTATATTATATATGTTTAGTTATAAGCTGTTAGTAAACAGTTCCATTTTTTAGATCAGTAGAGGGTCATATTTATAGTAGCATTTTTTTTCCTGACGTGATTAATTCAGTGGGCATTTATTAGTTGTCATGTGGAAGACACTATACTCGTTGTTGTGTAAATAAATAGAGAACAAGTTCATCTTCACACTATCTGGGAGCTATAACCATGGGAAAATAATAGTATAACATAAGGAAGAATAATGTAGTTAATGCCATAGAAGATTTATAAAATTGCCCCAAGAGACTAAGGTAAGTTTTGGCTGAGGATATCAAAAGGAAGGGCTCATGAAGAAGGTGATAATTAAAGTAAGCATTGAAGGATACGTAGAATTTTGATAACTATAGTTAGGGGAATGATATTCCAGGGTAGAGGAACAACAGAAACAAAGGCACAGAGGCAGGTAAGCACAGGCCTCTTCCAGGATGGGGTAGGTAGCTTCATTTCTGTACAGCAGCATTTCTGTACCTGGGACCCATGGATTTATTCTCAGGGGCTGCAGGGTATATGAAGATTTAAAAATTTTTGTTTTCCTTTTGGTTATAATATTAAAAGATTTTTTAACCAATAATAATCTGTAATTAAAAGACATTTTTATTAACCAGGATGTCAGTTTCCTAGTGTTTATCTAACTGGGATCCTTGGATTTGACCTTAAGAGCCATTGAGAAAATTATTCCCCTTAAAAAGGAGCATAAATTACTCACGTTTGGGAGACACTGGTGTAGAGAATAAGACATAAGAATGGAATATAAAGAGATGAGTTTAGAAAAGGGTATCTTGAATGTGAAGGATATTGATGCCATCCTGTAGAACTGTAGTTTCTCACTGGACAGTTGGGAGCCACTTAGGTTCTTAATCTGAGCAGCAATAGGATCAGATGTATATGAGGTAAACTATTGATTTGAAGTCTGTAGGATTGATTACAGAGGGTTGAGAGTGCCAGCAGGAGGCCTGAAAAGATGCAGTGAGAGCCCAAGCTGGAGTCATTGTTTTGCTTTATTTCTTTATTCATTTATTAGTTCATTTATTCGACAAAATTCACTGAGCTCCTCCTGTGTGCCAAGCTCTCTTCTGCACATGGGGAATATAGCAGAAAACACAATAGAAAAATCTGTACCTCGTGGAGTTTACATTCCAGTTGGGGAGACTGGCAATAAACTAGATAAATAAGTTAAAGATATAGTATGTGCTATGGAAAGAAAAATAAAATAGGAAAGAAGGATTTGAAATGTCAGTGGAAGGATGGTGAAATTTCAGAAAGAATGGGCAAAATAACTCTTACTGGGAAGATACGTTTTGGGGAGAAAGCTTGAAGGAATGAATGGACAATGCATTATGTAAGGGACAAGCATTTCAGGCAGAGAGAAGAGCAAGTATAAAGGGTGGGAAGGGAAGAGCACACCTGGCAGGGAGGCTGGTGAGGCTGGAGCCGCTGAACCAGAGACTTCATGGGAAGAGTGGTAGGAAATTAGACTAGCGCAGTTATGGGTGGTGGCGGGAGTGTGAGACCAGGTTCTTCAAGACCTCGTAAGGGGGCTTCCCTGGTGGCGCAGTGGTTGAGAGTCCGCCTGCTGATGCAGGGGACACGGGTTCGTGCCCCGGTCCGGGAAGATCCCACATGCGCGGAGCGGCTGGGCCCGTGAGCCATGGCCGTTGAGCCTGCGCGTCGGGAGCCTGTGCTCCGCAACAGGAGAGGCCACAACAGTGAGAGGCCTGCGTACCGAAAAAAAAAAAAAAAAAAAAAAAAGACCTCATAAGGACTTCACTTTTTTCTGAGCTAGGAAATCACTAGCAGCTTTGAGCTGAGGAGGACGATGGTCACAGGCTGCTTTATTGAGAATAGACTGATGTTGAAGGTCTAGGGCAAGAGTGAGGAGACCAGGTAGGGAACCAGTAAAATAAACCAGGTGAGAGATGATGGTGGCTTGAGCCATAGTTATGGCCGTGGTGGTGGTGAGAAGTGGTCAAATTCTGATTATATTTTGAAGGATTTGCCAGTGGATTGAATAAAGGGAATAAGAGAAAGTGAGGAGTCCAGAATTACTCCCTTGCCCTGGGAAGTTGTAGGAATGGAAAGGATAGCACAGATGCGAGAGAGAACATGAGAGAAAGGTATCAGAGGTGATATGATTGAGGTTGCACTCTGGAGACTCTGAAATTGTTGATTCCATTAACAGAGACATGGGGCACAGGAGGAGGAAGGAATGGATTTTAGGTATAAGATGTTGGCTTTCATTTGGAACAGAATTTTTCACTTCAAAATAAATGCTGTTCTTTTTCAAATTTTCAAAATACGTTATCTTTCCAGAAAATTTAGAGTACATGTGTTTCATATTTTAAAAGGCAGATAGCAGAATCATTTGGGTTCCTGTGGAACATTGGTCTTCATTTCCTATCCTTCTGAGTGAGGTTTTAACAGATGAGTTTCATTGTGTTTGAGATGTTCTTAATTTTTCAAATATCCAGTTTTTTTTAAAGCATCTACAGTCTTTAAGTACAGATTTCAGTGTAAGCTTAAATTCAACAATGAGTTCTTTAAAAATGCCTACTGATATTTTTGTTAGTTTTTCTTCTGTTTGTGCCATCCATTCTATTGCTTCTCTCTAATCTTATATCCCTTCATATTCTTTTCAGATACAAAATTATAGGAATAATAAAGAGTTGACTCTGTTGGTAGAGAAAATGGTATGAAAAATAGAGCTCATAAAGAAATGTAAGCAAAGATAGGAAAGGAAAGAAAGAGAAATAAAATAAAGAGTTACAAGAGGGCTTCCCTGGTGGCGCAGTGGTTGAGAGTCCGCCTGCCGATGCAGGGGACACGGGTTCGTGCCCTGGTCCGGGAAGATCCCATATGCCGCGGAGCGGCTGGGCCTGTGAGCCATGGCCGCTGAGCCTGCGTGTCCGGAGCCTGTGCTCCGCAACGGGAGAGGCCACAACAGTGAGAGGCCCGTGTACCGCAAAAAAAAAAAAAAAAAAAATTATGAGAGATTGAACCTTTCATAAAAAGAAAGTAGAAGGTGAATTTTCTGTCTTTGTGCCTTCACCTATAAGGAATGTTAGGATATTATCCCCTTGAAATGAGACTTCACTTTATGTCCATACATTATTTCTTTAGAGCAGTATTATTAACAATGCATATGCAGCTATTAAAATGAAAATGCTGCAATTTGAATGCGTATTTTCACTAGTAGTTTCAATAGATCACCACTTTTAAGCTTCAGTCTCCATGACACTGAAGAGGAGGGGATAGAGACCTTTAGTAGGCATTTGGCTAGCACTGAAACAAGTATTTAGCGATCTTTTTCTGTGCCCTGTTCCACTTGGAGCTTTTTGAGCTTCTGACCCAGCCTTCTGAACAGTGTCCCTGCACCCTTTACTTCCTGTATTTTATCTTCTATGAGTCTTAAAGACATGAGAGTAGCAGCTTTCTGACAAGCCCTTTCCTCAATACACCTATTATTACCACCTTCCTAACCGTGGTCTACCTCTTCATAGTATCAATATTTCTTTCATCTGCAGAGTACCAATGAAAATTCAAGAAAAATTATTTTGCCACTTTTATTAACATCACAAATAAATAAAGAACTTAGAATAATGAACTATAAAGCATGTTTTCTATGATTGGGAAGCAAATCATACCAAAAACATTACAGGTGGCGTTGCTCTATCGCACCAGATGGCATTACTTTATAGTGTGAAATACGATATAGCATGCCCAGTAAACAATTTACAAACTTCTAGAAGGTGAACTTATAGTAGGTCATATCTGCTTTTAATCATAGGGTGTATCCAGTGATTCTCATAACATTATCTTTCAATTCAGTGTAATTTTCATTAATATAAACAATAGATTACTAACATGCGTTAGATAGTTAAATAGTATGGTTCTAGTAAACACAGATTTTCTAGAAATACACTCCATTGTGAAATGCTTTGTAGCTGGCAATATTACATTTAAAATGACCATACTAGAAAAGACGAATTGTTTAGTAAATGGTTTTATGATAATTGCTCAGCTATCTGAAAAAAAAAAATGAAGAGCCCTAAATCTCTGCCTTACCACTTAAGTAAATTCCAATTGGATCAAGTATTTAAATATAAAAAATGAACCATAGAAGTATTAGAAAATGAGACTCATTTTTAATAATCTTAAAATGGGGAAGACCTTCCAACTAAGACACAAATCCCAGAAGCCATAGAAAAGCTTAATACTTTTGACTACATAAAAATGTAGAATATCTGCATGATTAAATACACTATAAAACAAAGTCAAAAGGCAAGTTAAAAACTGTGAAATGTTTGCAACAATAAGACAAATGGATAATTTCCTTAGTTGAAAAGAACTCTGTTAAATCAATAAGAAAAATAGCAAGTCAGTAGGAAAATGGGTAATAGATATGAGCAAGTAATTACAGAAATTGAAATACAAATCTTAAGATGCGCAACCACTTCATCATAATTAAAGAAATGAGGGCTTCCCTGGTGGCACAGTGGTTAAGAATCCGCCTGCCAACGCAGGGGACACGGGTTCGAGCCCTGGTCCAGGAAGATCCCACATGCCACGGAGCCACTAAGCCCATGCGCCACAACTACTGAGCCTGCGCTCTAGAGCCTGCACTCTAGAGCCCGCCAGCTGCAACTACTGAAGCCCGCGCACCTAGAGCCGGTGCTGTGCAACAAGAGAAGCCACCACAGCGAGAAGCCTGTGCGCCGCAACTAGAGAAAAGCCTGCACACAGCAACGAAGACCCAACGCAGCCCAAAATAAATAAATAAATAATTTTTTTAAAAAAAAGAGGCAAACCATTTACAAAAATAATTAAAGAAATGAAAATTAAAAGAGCAATAATATGTTGTTTATTGGCAAAGATGAAAAAGTATGATGATGTGCTGTGTTGCCCGGGGTATAGGGAAAAATAGGCATTGCTGATGTGCAAGCAATTTGGGGCATCCTATTTAGAGGGCATTTTTGCAGTATTTATCAAATTCAAAATGCACATGTCCTTTAACCCAATACTTGTCATTCTAGAAATTAGCCCACATATAAAGCTCTACCAGTTTGTAAGGAAAATCACATTTGTGTGGCTTTGCCTGTAATAGCAAAAGGCTGGATGCAACCCAAACGTCTTCCACCAAGGACTAGTGATGGTGAAGTATATAGTGGAATAGTATGTAGCTGTGAAAAGGAGGTGAAAGTTCTATAAATGCTGATTTGGAAATATCTCCAAGATACATCATTGAGTTTTATAAAAGACAAAGTTTTTAATGTTATGTTTAATATATTCCTACTTAGAAAAAAGTGGGAGGGATGTATTTGGTAAGGACTGTTTCTGAAAGAAACCATTACCATTGGTTGTTTCTGAGGAGGAAGCCTGGGAACCTGGAAGTCTGGGGTGGAAAGGAGATTTACTTTTTGTTTTATACTCTGTTCTCTGCTTGAGAATATTTTTACCATGTGAATATATCACCTTTTGGACTGAAAACACTAGTTAAGAGAAACTAAAATGAACACATCAGATCTTCAATAATAAGAATAAGAGAAGGAAAGGCAAGGAAGGGTTATATGTAAATTTCCCCAGTATAGAAATATAAACCCTTTGATATAAAAATGAACAATTGGTAGATTTAAGAACGAAGACTCTTCTCTGTAAAACACATAGGATTCTGATCAGTGTGTTCTAAAAGTATGGTCCACAGATAAGCTGCTTATTAAAAATACAGATCCCTGGGCCCCACCCCAGTCCTACTCATTTAGTCTTAACAAGTTCCTTTAGTTAATTTTATACTCATTTTAAGTTTGACAACCTGACTGCCCTAGGTGCGTAGCATCCTCACTTTAACTAGTAACTGCATTGTGCTTGCCCATCCTACAGTATAATCACATAATATTTTTAATGTCTTATTTTAAAGCAGATTCTATTTAATAGTTTTATTTGCAATTTGACTCTTAAAACTCCAGAGGTCAGATTTCATGAATATATTTCTCCATGATGGTCAGCTGGGATTCAGATAAGAAAGATTGGTAGGAGATTAACTCCTCATAATAAGCATTTAACAGGGGAAAAAGCCAATAGAAGATATGTAAAGTGATCTTTAGAGTTTTGGAAGATACTTTTTTTCCCTTTTGATTGTCTTTGGAATGTGATTATTTCTGAGACATTTCTTCTAAGGACCTATAATATCATATATGAATTTTTAAATTTACTTTTTTTGTTGTTAAATATACTATACATATAGAAGAGTACATAAAACATTTATGTACAGGTTAGTGAAATAATCATGAAAAAGACAGCTATGTACCCATCACCCAGGTTAGAAATCCAGAAATCCCCTGAGACCCCCTCCCTGATTTATAACCCTGTCTCTCCTTACTGTACATAATCATAATCACAAATGTTGATAGGATTTTCAGAGTAAACTGAGTTGAAAGTTATGGAGAATATATTCAAAGTCTGTTGCAAATGTCTGTTTATTCTTTTCTTCTGAATAAAGATTTGCCATAGATTTTCTTTCCTATTAATATGGAAAGGCACAAACAAGTAAAAGATTATTTTATCTGCAACAGAATGATTACAGGAACAAAATAGGCCAGAAGTAGACATTGGTAATAATTTAACATATAATAATAAACACATAAATCGGTAGGGTTACTAAATAAAGCATATTTTATTAAATAGATCTATCTATTATGTGTTTGGGCAGATTGGTTACGTATTAGAAAAAGAAATGTGGATACTTAACCATACAGCGTGCATTAAAATATATTCCTGATGGATTGATGAGCTTCATATTTAAAATGAAACAGTGTAAGGGAAAATTAATCTTATCCCTAAAGAGATTGATTTTCCAAGTATAAAAGCAGTGAAGAAATCATAAGGGAAGTATTTGTAGATTTGACTACATAAACATTTGAACCCTCATGCTTCTAAAAGAAATCATAAAATTAAAATACAAACTAGGAAAAATATGTGTGGCAAATATGATATCTAACTTATAAAATAATATAAAAATATAAGCACTTCTGAAAAGAGAATGGGAAAATGAACATAATAGACATTCTTAACAAATGTTGGTTTGCAGATTTCAGATTTCATTATTTAAATTCATAACTCGGCAGTCAACATTTATTGACAGTCTGTATTTGTAAAGCATAGGCTAAGCTGTGTAAAGAGGTAAAAAAATACACAAGCTGAATAGATAGAAGTTTATTTTTCTACCAAGAAACAGTCTAAAAGATAGTGGGCTGCTCCAGGCATGTAGAGAGCTCTGTTCCAGGGACCCAAGTTCCTTTTCTGTTGTTCTAACATCCCCTGGGGTGATATCCTTGTCCAAGTGGTCAAAGCTGGCTCATCGTCAGTGCTTTCATTGTAGCCCACAGGAAGGGGAAATAGGACATCCAGGGCAAGTGACTACGTCTTTAGGTGATGACTAGGAAGCTGTATGTATCAATTCTACTCACATCCCATTGGTACAGACTTAGTACATGGCGACATGTATCCGCAAGAGGAGCTGGAAATGTAGCTCAGCAGCCATGCCCCCAGTTAAAATGCAAGGATGCTTAAAAAAAAAAAGATATAGCTATCACAGCATAAACAGAAATAATGGTACAAGGCACTAAATTGGCACTAAATTAAGCAGTACTCCTCTGGGTAGGAAATCTCAGCTAGAAACAAGTACTTCCTGTTAGGAAGATTGTGGAAGTCTCATTTTTGCCATAGAATGTCATATTTGATTTCTTTTTGTAGAAGTGGGAGGATTTGTTCTCTGTCCCAGGTAACAAAGTTGGTTTGAAAGTAAATTTAAGAAATAACAACAAAAAATGCATGGATGCTATAACAAAAGAAAGGGAGAATGGATGTAAGGAGACAGTTAGTAGCCTCTGCTATCAAATGTCTCCATGTATCCAGGTACCCCCTCTTCCCATGCAAAAAACATATTCATCTTTCCTCAAAGGATAAGACCCACAGTCCAGTCCAGTTATTGTGTCCAACTCAAAATCCAGAGTCTCTGGCTTCTATCAGGTCTTTGTGGTTCTCTGGGAGTGACCCCTTTGATTGTTCTTTGTGATTTTGGCTTTATCCTCGGGAAGGCTCTTTTTTGGTCCATTCTTCTTAGTGAATACACCTGAAGTTGGAGGCTATGCCATTCTTAGGGGCTACACAGCTGTGGTGTTTCACTTTCTGCCTGATACTGATTTGGGGACCTCAGGATTACTTTAGGAATCAAGCATCTTAAAGCTTCATAGAACCGTTTTGCGGTGTCTTTGGTGATACACTTCCCTCAAACGTTTAGTAGGCTTCTCTATTTACATCCAGTGGGTTCATGTAAATGTAGCCACATCCAAAGATTTTTACTTATGGCTGTGTTTCTTACACCTGCTGAATCTCCTTTCCTTTACTCCTTCTGTGCTCAGCTCATCCCTTTTCCCTCAATTTCGTGGTGGCTACCAGGATGCCATCTGAAAAAAGGACTGGGTAGGAAAATAACACCTTTAATTTGATCTTTGCTGCTAGACAGGCTCTGAAATATGTTATTTCCTGCCATTTTAGGATACAGAAGCAACCTGAGCCTTCAAATTCCTGGATTCTCATTAAATTTGGATAGTAGGCCTTGGGCAGAGAGAAACTCTCTTAGCAGAGCTCTTGTCCCTTCCGTCTGTGCTTGCAAACCAGCTACCAATTGCCTGGCTCCATCTCTCTTGTAGTGCCATCCTAAAAGCGGCAAGGGGCAGGAAACAGAGTAGTGTTCTGATTTTTTTCCAGCCAGTTCCAGGTAATCATAAGCAGTGGTTTTGCTGCATCTCACAAGTCACCTGCCTTTTCAGCCTGCAGCCTAACCACTAAATCAGTGCCAACTATGTTATGCCTTTCTGAATGCAGAATCCTAATTCTGGAGCTAATTTCTCAATCAGGGAACAGTTAAGCTGTCATAGTGAGGAGTCTCAAAATATAATGGCTGAAACAAGATAGTATTTCTTTCTTACGTGATAGTCCAGAGTTGGCAGGTGGGCCAGGGCCTAGGCACCTCTGTTCTACAAAGGAACCTAAGTTCCCTCTATCTTGTTGCTTCCCTAGGGAGATGCCTTGGCAGGACAGTCCAGAGTGGATTTATCCACACTATAGTAACATTTCATCCCACAGGAAGAGGGAGAGGGAGACCAGGGAGAGCATTTTATCCTCAAGGAGGTGACCTTGAAATCCTCCCGCTCTCATCACATTGGCCCAGACTTGGTAACAAGACCCCACCTCACTGCAGGGGGAGCTTGGAAATGCAGACTGTAGCTCACCCCAGCACAGACTTGGGGTGCTCTGTAATTAAAAGGAAAATAGAGAGAATGGACACTGGGGGATAGTTTATTGTCTCTACCACAGGCAAACTGGCTGTTTAGGGGGAAAAGGTCAGTTTATATCCTCTTTTTATACCATGCATCAGAATAAATTCAGATGAATTAAATGGTTAAATATTTAGTTGGAAAACAATATATAGGAATATTTATCTGATCTCTACATAGGAATTTTTTTCTAAAGCATGAAAAACAGGAAAATTATAAAGAGAAAAATTGATCTGACCACTTACAAACTGTTGAGTGTACAAATTGTTAAGCTTAAAACAAAATTGGCCAACAGGAGAAAATATTTGTCAAAATAAGGGCAAGAACAGGTAAATAATACAAATAAATATATTAAGCACTCATTCAAAATAAGAAAAATTATAATATTCCAATGGGAAAAAAGACCAGTAGTCAGAAAAAGAAATGCAAATTAAAACAAGGAGATTCCTGGACTTCCCTGGTGGCGCAGTGGTTGAGAGTCTGCCTGCTAATGCAGGGGACACGGGTTCGTGCCCCGGTCCGGGAAGATCCCACATGCCGCAGAGCGGCTGGGCCCCTGAGCCATGGCCGCTGAGCCTGCGTGTCCGGAGCCTGTGCTCCGCAACGGGAGAGACCACAGCAGTGAGAGGACCGTGTACCGCAAAAAACCACACACACACAAAAAAAACAAGGAGATCCCTTTTGGCCTTACCAAGTGTGACAGACAGAATAATACCCCCATCCCCCAAAGATGTCCATGTTCTAATACCCGGAACCCGTGAATGTGTTCTGTTACATGGCAAAAGAGAACTACGATAGTAGGTGGAATTAAGTTTGCTAATCATCTGACCCTAAAATAGGGAGATTATCCTGCGTTATCCAGGTGGGCCCAGTGTAATCACAAAAGTCCTAAAAGGAGAGATAGAAGAGGAAGTCAGAGAGATGCAGTGTGAGAAGGACTCAAACCACTGTTGCTGGCTTTGAAGACAGAAGAGGGGGGCCAGGAGCCAAGGAATGCAGGTGGCTGCTAGAAGCTGGGAAAGACGAGGAAGCATATCCTTCTCTAGAGCCTCCAGGAAGGAACATAGCCATGCCACACCTTGAGTTTAGCTCAGTGAGACCCATGTTGGACTTCTGATTTACAGAAATGTAAGAGAATAAATGAGTGTTGTTTTAAAGCCACTAAGTTTGTGGTAATTTGTTATAACAGCAATAGAAAACTAACACACCAATTTTGTGTGTATGTGTGTAATTTTTATTTTTCTATTAAACATTTTTTTAAAATTTTTTTCTTTATTTTTAGGTGAGTATTTTTTAAATAGTGGTATTCAATGCTTGGTGAGGCAGGCACTGTTGACCACTACTGATGGGACTGTAAATTGCTACAGGCTCTTCTGAAATACAACTTTGGAGTATATTTCATAAGATCTAAAATGTTCATACCCTCTGACTTATCGACCCTAAGGAAATAATTTGGAAATGGCAAATATTTTTATACAAAGGTTATCACAACACCATTATTAATATTAAAAAATAAGTAACAAACATTAGGAAAATGTTAAATGAGTTTTTGAACATCTGTATGATAGACTATCAGTGGAGCTATTAACAATTATGATATAAAGAATGAAATGAGAAATGCTTATTATACACTATAAAGTTAAAATGATTTAGTGCATAAAACTGTATATTCAATTTGATATCTATGATTACCTGTGCCTGCCTTGATTGAGAGATGCATTGGAAAAAAAAACTGAAAGAAAAAAAGACTGAAAAATCAAAATATTAGGAATGGTTATATGAGTTACTGAATCATTGAATTTATGGACTTTTTCTTCTCTATGCACTTCTTTTCTACTACGAGTATATATATAAAATACTTTTAAACTAAGAGGACAAAATAAAAGTTATGAGACAAAAAAAACGTTATGAGACAAAATGGGGGGGAGGTAGGTCTCTCTCAGACCAGGACTAAGTCCATTTTTCTCCCGAGCTTTGCTGAGAGATTATCGTATTTGGCCTTAATAAAAATCCTGTGAGATAAAGTACGTTTGGGGAAATTGAAATGAAAGAGAATAAGTGATTCACCAAAGATTATACAGTTAATAAATTTAGATAAGTCTAGAAGCTGAGTCTTTTGATATCTAACCCAATATTCTTTTCACTGTGTTTTTTAATGAACTTTCTGTAACTGTACTTGATATGTTATTATTATAAGCTTCTTTAGGCCAAGACTGTAGTTCTTATCTTTATATTCCTTTTAGTGTCTGCTGTAGGTGCCTTGACCATAGTAGATATGCAGTAGATATTTTTAATTGGATCATAATTGGCCAAAATTATTAAAGGGTACAAAAGGGAAATAGATTTTCATAAAAGAAAACTGAGGCTATGGTAAAAATCTTTAGAAAGCTCATTCCTTTTCACCATTTCAGTCTGTTTCTCCCTTCCTAACTTCCTTTTTCCTGTAATTAATTCACAGCATCTCTGACCCTTTTTATTGCCTTTTTGGGCTAAATAAAGGAAAACTACTTCTAGCACTTTAGACCATTTTCAATATCCAGGAAATCCTGTAACACATGAGTTTATTCTCATGCAGGATGATTAGGAATGGGGAATTGGGAGAAAGCTTGTGAACCATTGGCATATTGAGTGTTAGAGATAAGTATTCTTATTCTAAATCATTTCTCATTAAAAATACATAGAATTTAAGTTAAGAATGCTG
Source organism: Tursiops truncatus (assembly GCF_011762595.2). NCBI lineage: Eukaryota > Metazoa > Chordata > Mammalia > Artiodactyla > Delphinidae > Tursiops > Tursiops truncatus. Next base: position 76,018,879 of record NC_047037.1, on the reverse strand, counting down.
GATTTACACTGAGGAAATACCTGCTCAGTTTCTAAAAAGCCAACTCGCTAATGTTATCCCCAGTGCTAGTCATAATAAAGGTTTATAAAGTACATCTCTGCATAGAATAAAAATATGCCAGCCCATGCACCGCCACAAAGAGTAACGCCTACTCACCACAACTAGAGAAAGCCCATGTGCAGCAACAAAGACCCAATGCAGCCATAAATAAATAAATAAATAAATAGCTAATAAGAACCTGCTGTATTAAAAAAAATTAAACTTAAAAAAAAAGGGGGCTTCCCTGGTGGCTCAGTGGTTGAGAGTCCGCCTGCCGATACAGGGGACATGGGTTCGTGCCCCGGTCCGGGAGGATCACACGGGCTGCAGAGCGGCTGGGCCCGTGAGCCATAGCCGCTGGACCTGTGCGTCTGGAGCCTGTGCTCCGCAGCGGGAGAGGCCACAACAGTGAGAGGCCCGCATACTGCAAAAAAAAAAAAAAAAAATTTGTGGACTGGTGAAATCACATTTAATTTTGATTTCTAGTCCTGGCTTAGCCATTAGCTAGTTATATGACTTTGAAACTCCCCTCACAAATAATTTTTGAAGAAAAGAAAGTTATAAATAAGTTATAAAATAAGTGTGATTTTAAATGTATTATTAGCTTTTCTGGAACTCGGTTTTCCTATAAAATCAAGAGGGTGGGTTATCTAGCTGAGGTTTGAAGTTTCTTCCAACTATAAAAATTCAAATTCTAAAATATCGTATTATTTTAAGTAGAAAATAATTTAAGAATCATGGGTATTTGTTCCAGAATGTCAGGAAGCAAAAGGTTGGGATACCAGAATATCATTAAATACAAGCTAAAATGTCAAGTACATGAAAACACATGAACTTACAGGTCTTCAGTTTGAACTTTAGCTATTGGCATTTGTTTGAAAAGCTATAGTATATTGAATAATAAGAAAAGGAATGCAGCTGTGCAGAAATGCCACACTACGTGCCCCTGAGCCTTGGCCTCTCCATGGGCAGGGGCAGCAATTGAGGGCTGAGGTGCCCAGGGCCGTGGCAGATGTGGCCAGGCCATGCTAGGTGTCCTCATGCCTGCCGTGGGCCAGCCAGCCTCAGCAGTACCGACACTGGTGGGCCGCTCCCACTTCCTAGTCTCTACCATCTGGTTCTGCTGATGCTGGAAAAACTCCCAAAGCTCTGATCTAATCTTCTTCTCAGCCCACAAGGGAAATTCCCCTATTTTCCACCTGGCCTGTGGGGACAGTGTAAACTAGGCCTCAGAAGTAGGCAGAAGCTACATAAGGAGAAAAAAAAGGGACAAAGAAAAAAGACCCAAGGGAGAAGGGAAGAAAAGGAAGTTGGGTGGGGAGGGGGAGACAAGGAGAGGGAGTCAATTAAGGGACCAGTGAGAGGAGACTGGGATGAAGGAGAGCAGTACCCCTGCGCCTTGGCACGTCTGTCAGGGCTTGACCTGCGAAGGTCAGGACACCTGCAGTCTCCTAACTGTGAATATACGAGTATACCCATCTTCATCAGGCATGAAGTTTCAGGCAAGGAAGCAAGAGTTAGACCCCTTGAATTAACTAGTCAGCTTCCAGAGAGCTCCCTTTCTGCTACAGAGCTTTTTGCCCAGGAGACAAAACTACGTCCTCATGCTGCTAACTTCTGCCTGCCCTCCCCGGGTGCACTGTGCTGGAGACAGTGCTAAAGCCTTGGCCTCGCTCTAACCACTCTCATTTTCTTTTTCTAAAAGTTTTGTTTCCCAAATATTAATCACCTTGTTTTTTGTATTGCTGAATAGAAGCTTTTTAAAATTTACAAGTGGAACTGATGTGATGTATGTGGTGGAACTTTGTGAGGTTTGTACAACACAGGTTAGTTGTGTATTTCGGTGACCCCACTTCCCTGTACTTGGATCCTGGAGAGCATCCACACTGCCTTCGCACCCTGGGAGGCACTCTGGGGAGTTTAGAAACCGTGGTCCTTACCCACAAGGAACTTAACTGCTACTTGCAAAACAAAACTGAAGCATGTAATCATGACAGAAAAATTAACGTTAAGTTATGTAATCTACTTCACTTAACGGAAGGTTGTGAATCACACCTCTTTTGTTGTTCTGTGTTGTTGTTTTTTTGTTTTTTTAAATTTTTACATCCTTATTGGAGTATAATTGCTTTACAATGGTGTGTTAGTTTCTGCTTTATAACAAAGTGAATCAGTTATACATAGGTTCCCATATCTCCTCCCTCTTGCGTCTCCCTCGCTCCCACCCTCCCTATCCCACCCCTCCAGGTGGTCACAAAGCACCGAGCTGATCTCCCTGTGCTATGCAGCTGCTTCCCACTAGCTATCTATTTTACGTTTGGTAGTGTATATATGTCCATGTTGTTTTTAACAGTCAGCCCAGATCAATCGGTATGAGTTTCTGAAAGCCAGCTTCCTTCAGGAGTGCTTCAAAAGCATTAGGACAATCACAACAAGTTGCATTTATCTTTCAGCATGTGAAGGCAGAGAGACTTTTAAGTTCAGACTGTTCATGTAAGCTGGGTGTTTTTCCTTTTCATACTGTCAAGTTCATATACCTAATTTTTGTTCTGGCATCTGTTTTTAACAATTAGAATGAATAGTCTAATTGTAAATTTCCATTTTCTCATGTATCCAACTTCCATCCTCAGCAGTCTCCTGAAACTGCTTCTGCTCAGATCATGCAAGACCTCCTTGTTGCCGAATCCAGTGGTTACATTTCAGTTAAACCCTCTTTCTGTTTGATCTGAAATTATTGGTACCTCACTTTCATCTTCTCTAAACCCTTCTCTCCTTAGTTACTATGACACCAGGTTTTCCTGTTTTATTTTTTTTCTGCCTCTATAATTACTCCTTCTCAATTGTCTTTCTAGACTCCTCTTCCCCTGACTATTTAAATGATGGTATTCTCCAGAGTTTGTTCCCCAAACCCAATGTATATCTCTCATCTCAGACCTCTTTCCTTAGCTTGCAACCTGTAGCCAACCACTTATTGGACATTTCTACAGTTATGGGTACCCCCCTTTATATCCAGTCATTCACTTAACTATATCTATTATACCACCTTAACAGCCCTCCAAACCATCCCTCCTCTGTACCTCACTGTTGTTGCCAGTAGTGCCACCTGGTCCTTGTCCTGGACTCCATGCCTAAGAGTGTTCCACTCTGGTTTTCCTTCAGTTTTGCCATTCCTTATGGGGTGAGGAGTCTGTAGAGCCGAAGAGATGTGTCTGCCCTGCCCATCACCACTTTCAAGCTACACAAGACCCCAGCAATCCCTGCAACATACCTCTTTCCCAGGTCTGTTCTTCCAAGAGTGAACTGCATCCCTGGGGTGTGCTCCCTAGGCCCAAGGGGTAGCTAAGGGGCAGGTGTTTGGAAGGGGATAGATGGAGCTTGGATGGAGTTGGACCTTAAGGTTCATGTGCATGTATGTGAAGCCCCTGATGTTATAGATCAGAACCAGAGGTCAGAGGAGAAGGAGGGTGTGCAGGGACCTCTACTAGTACTCTTGTCCCAGGCCCCACAAGCTTAGGCCTAATTATTGCCTTATTTTTCTTTATATTCCTGATAGAGTACTTGTAGGTTACTCTTCAACTACTCTACTTAAAAAGCTTTAGCTTTTTAATTTTATATTCCCATGTACCCATGGCTATCACAGTGCCTACCCAATACACAGTGAATACTCAGTACCTCTTTGTTAAATGAATTAAATAATACAACTTGTATTGAACCATTTATAATTATTTCCTCTCCTTAATTGTCATTTTAAAGAATTTACGGTAATGTTTGTATGATTTTATTATGTCTTAGGGCCAGTACTTTTCCAGAAAAAAAAAAACCTCTGCATTACTATTAAATGGGAAAACAAGATTTTATATATATAACTGAATTATTTTTAAATATATTTTTACAAACAAGTTAATTTCATAAAATAGGGTAAGTTTTCTTTCCCCCAAGGCTTTTTTTTTTTTTAACATCTTTATTGGAGTATAATTGCTTTACAATGGTGTGTTAGTTTCTGCTTTATAACAAAGTGAATCAGTTATACATATACATATGTTCCCATATCTCCTCCCTCTTGCGTCTCCCTCCCTCCCACCCTCCCTATCCCACCCATCCAGGTGGTTACAAAGCACCGAGCTGATCTCCCTATGCTATGCGGCTGCTTCCCACTAGCTATCTATTTTACATTTGGTGGTGTATATGTGTCCATGCCACTGTCTCACTTTGTCCCAGCTTACCCTTCCCCCTCCCCGTGTCCTCAAGTCTATTCTCTAGTAGGTCTGCATCTTTATTCCTGTCTTGCCCCTAGGTTCTTCATGACTTTTTTTTTTTTTAGATTCCATATATATGTGTTAGCATACGGTATTTGTTTTTCTCTTGCTGACTTACTTCACTCTGTATGACAGACTCTAGGTCCATCCACCTCACTACAAATAACTCAGTTTCGTTTCTTTTTATGGCTGAGTAATATTCCATTGGATATATGTGCCACATCTTCTTTATCCATTCATCTGTTGATGGACACTTAGGTTGCTTCCATCTCCTGGCTGTTGTCACTAGAGCTGCAATAAACACTGTGGTACATGACTCTTTTTGAATTATGGTTTTCTCAGGGTATATGCCCAGTAGTGGGATTGCTGGGTCATATGGTAGTTCTTTTTTTTTTTAATTTTTTTTTTTGTAGTTCTACTTTTAGTTTTTTAAGGAACCTCCATACCGTTCTCCATAGTGGCTGTATCAATTTACATTCCCACCAACAGTGCAAGAGGGTACCCTTTTCTCCACACCCTCTCCAGCATTTATTGTTTGTAGATATTTTGATGATGGCCATTCTGACTGGTGTGAGGTGATACCTCATTGTAGTTTTGCATTTGCATTTCTCTAATGATTAATGATGTTGAGCATCCTTTCATGTGTTTGTTGGCAATCTGTATATCTTCTTTGGAGAAATGTCTATTTAGGTCTTCTGACCATTTTTGGATTGGGTTGTTTGTTTTTTTTGATATTGAGCTGCTTGTAAATTTTGGAGATTAATCCTTTGTCAGTTGCTTCACTTGCAAATATTTTCTCCCATTCAGACTATACTACAAATCTACAGTAATCAAGACAGTATGGTACTGGCACAAAAACAGAAATATCGATCAATGGAACAGGATAGAAAGCCCAGAGATAAACCCACGCACATATGGTCACCTTATTTTTGATAAAGGAGGCAAGAATATACAATGGAGAAAAGACAGCCTCTTTAATAAGTGGTGCTGGGAAAACTGGACAGCTACATGTAAAAGAATGAAATTAGAACACTCCCTAACACCATACACAAAAATAAACTCAAAATGGATTAAAGACCTAAATGTAAGGCCAGACACTATCAAACTCTTAGAGGAAAACATAGGCAGACCACTCTATGACATAAATCACAGCAAGATCCTTTATGACCCACCTCCTAGAGAAATGGAAATAAAATCAAAAATAAACAAATGGGACCTAATGAAACTTAAAAGCTTTTGTACAGCAAAGGAGAACATAAACAAGATGAAAAATAGGGTAAGTTAATGGTAGGTGACGGAAACCAGTGTCAGGCAAACATGAAAATCTTTATATTACAGATTGGTGTTATGCCATGGTTACCAGACGGCAGTGCTTATAACCACTTAGTAAGTGTCAGGCCCTGAGGGACTCTAAGATATAGGTGCAAGAAGGAGCAGAACTAAGATCTGGAAAATTTAAAGATTCTGGGAAGAGCAGGCACCGGATTTCCCTGCCAGGTTTCCCATGAATTCAGAGGGTAACTCAAAATCCTGTAGGTCCCAGTTCTCCTACTGAGCTCATTTATGAGGAGTGCATTTATTTATGATGACTTTAATGCAAAAAAGCACTTATTTAAATTAGAATAATTTTGAAACGCCAAAACAGCTTGTTTTTCCCTATGATTTTTCACTTTGATAATTCATGTTTTAGGTTGGCCTTCCAAGTTCGGTGACCTTTTAGACTTAGTAGCCATCTGTAATGTCCCTAGTGCTATACGTGCTCTGGATATTTACTTTAGCAGGTATACATGTTATAGTGAGAAATATTCTGATCTGAGAATTGAGTAAACTGGACTTGGATGATCCTTACCTTATCTCAAGCTCACATGTTCTATGACTTATGTTTGCTCCTTGGAAAATAGTCTATTCGTGATTTCACTGAGAAGTAGCAAAGAGTTAAGCCATGGCAATGATTTGAGTTTTATACCTTAGTTTTCAGGATTCATACTGTTTTATCAAGGTTTTTTTTTTTTAATAGGTCGTTTCTTCCATGTTCTCCTTCTACGCTTAACATTTTTAGGCATAATAAATCTTACTCATTCCAACCCTTCTCCTTCTAGATGAGATGAGTCTTTCAGGAATACCTCATTAAAGGTGTTAAATGTCAAAGCAGTTACCTTTATGAGCCGTCATGTGTCGTTTGATTATTGTACCATCACGAGTCATGATTAAAACCACTTAATGACAGTGTTTCAAGAATACTTCTATGGTGAAATTTCTGTACGACAGCTGGGGACCCTCTGGCATTTGGAGGAGGTATTTGGTTTATAAGCAGTTTCACTGTGTTTGTCATCTAGAAAATACTTCCCCCTTACGCAAGAAAAATTTTAAATGTCTTTGGTTTTCTTAATTTAGTAATATTAATGACGCTTGAAGCCATTTTGCCTTCGAATAACTTTTCCAACATATACAAAGATTTGAGCAGATGTAATTCACATATTTCACTTCCCACTCACTTATGCTTCTACGTTAGGGCCCTACCTCTCCTCACATGCCTGTTTATTATTTCCTTGTACATTTGAAAAACTTTTTCTAAGTAGCTTAAGGTGGTAGTTGTTAAAAAGAGGATTTGGCACCCACATGGTGACTGAAAAGCAAAAGGAACAGAAAGAAAAAGTAGTTAGTATCATGTGTATGTCACATACACTGTTCCTTCCCTTTCCTCTACCTCCAAGGTAGAAGAGGTTGACTCACTTCCCATTCTTGTCTGCCACCGCTTACCCCCTTGGTGTCCATACGTTTGTTCTCTACTTCTGTGTCTCTATTTCTGCCCTGCAAACCGGTTCATCTGTACCATTTTTCTAGGTTCCCCATTCTTGTCCGTGCTTTTTGGACTTCTGGCTTCTTTTCTCCTTCAAGGCTACTCTTGAATGTGAATGTATATTTTGGGGGTGGAGGAAGAAATGTGGGAAAAGGGTTTTCACGTTCCGTGTTCAGCAGGGAACAGGATAGAGCACTGAATAGAATAGTGAGGAAGGATGAGCAAGAGAACAACTGGAATGGAAGCAAGAAACTACTTTTCACTAACCCTTACAATTAAAGTCATGGTCAGAGGATTGGGACTGGAAGGGACCTAGTGATCTGTGATTATAGTACCTTAACCTAACAAATGCTCGAGGCATGAATATTCAATTTAAACTAATCTCATCATTTTAGAGGAGAAGGGATGGAATCCTACAAAGACATATTACCCAGGGCCATTCAACTAGTTAGGTGCAGACTAGATCCTCTGATTCCTCTTCCATTAGAAGATTCTGTAATGATTACTTTCTTTTTTGTATTTCCATCACCTGGCACAGAGTAGGTGTGGAATGTTGAGCTCAGCGAACTGTGTTATTTGTAGGGCTGGCGGCACTTACTAGGTCTCTGTGAGTGGCAGTCTAATAGACTATGGATTTGGGAGTCAAACCTGGGTCTAAATCTTAGCTTGCCTGTTAGCACTTGGGCAAGTTTCTTTATCTTTCCAAGCCAAAGCTTTCATATCTCAATAAATGGGGATAATAATAGCTTCCACATAGTGTTGTGATAACAAATGAAACAAGTTATTGGAAGTATTTAGTTTGGAATGTGACACAAATCAGAGGCTTTGGTAAATATTTGTGAAATGAATAAGGGGTGACTATTGCTGTATTTTATCTCCCTCACAGAGAGTCACCATACTTTGCATTTCAGGTGTGTCGTAGTCTTTACAGATATGTATTCTTATTGCCATAGTTAACTGCAGTGTGGCTAACTTCTCTTTGTCTAGAAGATTCCTGTCTCAGCTACCTCACAGCCTTTTAATTTGTTTGATTGCAGACTAATCCATGCAGGACAGCTGTTAAATGGATTGGCAGGTCCGACTGTAATGAACGCAGCTCCATTCCTCTCCACAACGTGGTTCTCTGCAGACGAGCGGGCCACTGCCACAGCTATTGCATCAATGCTCAGTTATCTTGGGGGAGCATGTGCATTTTTAGTTGGACCACTTGTTGTTCCAGCTCCCAATGGGACGGCGCCTCTTCTTGCTTCAGAGAATAGCAGGGCCCACATTAAAGATCGCATAGAGACTGTATTATATGCAGGTATTTTGAAGTTTATTTTCTTCCTGTTATGTTTTGTCTTTTATCCCCATCATCTTCACTCTACTTTTTGTATACCAGACCACTTCTTATGAAGTAGAGGACTAATCCATACATATTCATACATGTGCTTTCTTTTCATGTAATGTGGAGATGCCTATTTAAAACTGACCCTTTCTTGGAAGTTATGAAGTTTAAAATGTATTATTGCTACATGTAAGGTTATTTCTTAACTTTGCTCTTCCTGTCCATACAGTTAAGCACTGTGGTGTATTTTCTAGGTACCAGTATAAAAAGCTGAACATCATGATCCACGATAAATATTTGTTAAGCATCTGTTGGTAGGTGTTAAGCCCATTGTCTCCCTTGCAGTTTCCCTGTCATTGGCCGTGTTCTCTCACCTTATAAACCGGTATCACCCATGATTTATCCTTTTCATTTCCTACTCTCTGTATGTTTAGTCTATTCATAAGGGACGTTGATCTTTTCAAAATATTCTCCTGGGTCCTTTCTCTTTATTTCTAGAGTCAAGCCCTAGTCCACTCTTAGATCTCCTTAAATATATCCCCTCTGGGGCTTCCCTGGTGGCGCAGTGGTTGAGAGTCCACCTGCCGAGGCAGGGGACGCGGGTTCGTGCCCCAGTCCGGGAAGATCCCACATGCTGTGGAGCGGCTGGGCCTGTGAGCCATGGCCGCTGAGCCTGCGCGTCCGGAGCCTGTGCTCCACAACGGGAGAGGCCACAACAGTGAGAGGCCCGCGTACCACAAAAAAAAAAAAAAAATATATATATATATATATATATATATCCTCTCTCTCCATGTGCCTGTTTATTATTTCCTTCTGCATTCAGAAAACTTTTTATAAGTGTTTACTATATATCAAGGACCTTGCTAAGCACTGGGATTTGGTAAGATCACTGATGAGATCATTATAATACAAATAAGGATATACAGAGCTTAGAAGGCCTAATTGACTTGGCTTTGGGGAGAAGTTGAGGAGTCAGGGAAGGCTTGACTGAATGTTCAAGTGGATTAAGGTTCCTTATAGAAGGAACAGCAAGTGAGAAGGCAGAGAAGGTATGAGAGAGCTCAGTATGTCCAGGGAACTGCACGTAATTTGCTGTGACTAGAGTGGTGTAAATATGTGTTTGGGTGTAGGTAGCAAGTGGCAGAAAATGAGACTGGAAAGATAAAGGACCAGATTATGATGTACTTCATATTAGTTCATGTATTTACTTATTAATTTAACAAATATATTTTGAACTCCTATGTATCTGTCAGTGTGCTAGGCACTGAAGTAAACATGGTTCCTGACCAGACAGAACTTACAGTGTCCCAAAGGATACAGACAAACAGTTGTAAAACAGGGTGGTAAGGGCTATAACCAAAGATCTACAGTTGCTTTGAGAGCTCAGAGGAGAAGCACCTAACCAGATTTTGGTGGTCAAGTAGAGCTTCCTGGAGTTGCACCATCTAAGTTGGAACCTGATGGATGAGAGTTACCTAACTATAATGGGCAGAAGGAAGAATACATTAGAAAGACAGAGAGAACCATGGAGGAGAAGCCCAGTAATGGCGGGGAGAGCCTGCTGCATTCAAGCAACTGAAAACCCAGAGTAGCTTAGATCTGGTGAGAGTGGTGATAGATGAAGCCAGAGGGGTAAGCCATACCACACAAGCCTTCTAAGCAGAAGTAAAGGGTTTGAAGTTCATCATGTTGTAGGCAAAGGCCACACTCTGGAGAATTTTACACTAGAGAGTTCTATAATGGAATTTACATTTCAAAACATCGGCCTGGCCAAAAAGTTCATTTGGGTTTTTCTGGAACATGGAGAAACCCAAACGAATATTTTGGCCAACCCAGTAGGATTTGGAGGGAAGAAAAGTGAAATTAGAGGTGGTGGCAGTAAATAAAGCATTTAACCCCCTGTATACAGCTCACTCCTTTTCTTTTCTTTTGTTTTATTTTGGGGACCCAATGTTATTGCAGAATGCGCAGGAAATTTGGTATTTTCTGCTTACATTACTCTTCAGTCTCCCACTTTATTATATAGGAAAAGGCATGACTTTTTAAAAAAATTTAATTTCATTTATTTTTTTATACAGCAGGTTCTTATTAGTCATCCATTTTATACACATCAGTGTATACATGTCAATCCCAATATCGCAATTCATCACACCCACCCCCCGTGCCACCGCTTACCCCCCTTGGTGTCCATACGTTTGTTCTCTACTTCTGTGTCTCTATTTCTGCCCTGCAAACCGGTTCATCTGTACCATTTTTCTAGGTTCCACATATATGCGTTAATATATGATATTTGTTCTTCTCTTTCTGACTTACTTCACTCTGTATGACAGTCTCTAGATCCATCCACATCTCAACAAATGACCCAATTTCGTTCCTTTTTATGGCTGAGTAATATTCCATTGTATATATGTACCACATCTTCTTAATCCATTCGTCTGTCGATGGGCATTTAGGTTGCTTCCATGACCTGGCTATTGTAACTAGTGCTGCAGGGAACATTGGGGTGCATGTGTCTTTTTGAATTATGGTTTTATTTGGGTATATGCCCAGTAGTAGGATTGCTGGGTCATATGGTCTAAAAACTACTTTTAGTTTTTAAGGAACCTCCATCCTGTTCTCCATAGTGGCTGTATCAATTTACATTCCCACCAACTGTGCAAGAGGGTTCCTTTTCCCCACACCCACTCCAGAATTTGTTGTTTGTAGATTTTCTGATGATGCCTATTCTAATCCGTGTGAGGTGATACCTCATTGTAGTTTTGATTTGCATTTCTCTAATAATTAGCGATGTTGAGCAGCTTTTCATGTGCTCCTTGGCCATCTGTATGTCTTCTTTGGAGAAATGTCTATTTAGATCTTCTGCCCATTTTTGGATTGGGTTGTTTGTTTTTTTACTATTGAGCTGCATGAGCTGTTTATAAATTTTGGAGATTAATCCTTTGTCCATTGATTCGTTTGCAAATATTTTCTCCCATTCTGAGGGTTGTCTTTTCGTCTTTTTTATGGTTTCCTTTGCTGTGCAAAAGCTTTTAAGTTTCATTAGGTCCCATTTTTTATTTTTGTTTTTATTTCTATTACTCTAGGAGTTGGATCAAAAAAGATGTTGCTGTGAGTTATGTCAAAGAGTGTTCTTCCTATGTTTTGCTTTAAGAGTTTTATAGTTTCTAGTCTTACATTTAGGTCTTTAATCCATTTTGAGTTTATTTTTGTGTATGGTGTTAGGGAGTGTTCTAATTTCATTCTTTTACCTGTAGCTGTCCAGTTTTCCCAGCACCACTTATTGAAGAGGCTGTCTTTTCTCCATTGTATATCCTTGCCTCCTTTGTCATAGATTAGGTGACCATAGGTGCGTGGGTTTATCTCTGGGCTTTCTATCTTGTTCCATTGATCTATGTTTCTGTTTTTGTGCCAGTACCATATTGTCTTGATTACTGTAGCCTTGTAATATAGTCTGAAGTCAGGGAGTCTGATTCCTCCAGCTCCGTATCTTTCCCTCAAGACTGCTTTGGCTATTCGGGGTCTTTTGTGTTTCCATACAAATTTTAAGATTTGTTTTTCTAGTTCTGTAAAAAATGCCATTGGTAATTTGACAAGGATTGCATTGAATCTGTAGATTGCTTTGTGTAGTGTAGTCATTTTCACAATATTGATTCTTCCAATCCAAGAACATGGTATATCTCTCCAACTGTTTGTATCACCTTTAATTTCTTTCATCAGTGTCTTATAGTTTTCTGCATACAGGTCTTTTGTCTCCCTAGGTAGGTTTATTCCTAGGTATTTTATTCTTTTTGTTGCAGTGGTAAATGGCAGTGTTTCCTTAATTTCTCTTTCAGATTTTTCATCATTAGTGTATAGGAATGCAAGAGATTTCTGTGCATTAATTTTGTATCCTGCAACTTTACCATATTCATTGATTGGCCCTAGTAGTTTTCTGGTGGCATCTTTAGGATTCTCTGTGTATACTATCATGTCATCTGCAAACAGTGACAGTTTGACTTCTTCTTTTCCAGTTTGTATTCCTTTTATTTCTTTTTCCTCTCTGATTGCCATGGCTAGGACTTCCAAAACTATGTTGAATAATAGTGGTGAGAGTGGACATCCTTATCTTGTTCCTGATATTAAAGGAAATGCTTTCAGTTTTTCACCATTGAGAATGATGTTTGCTGTGGGTTTGTCATATATGGCCTTTACTATGTTGAAGTAGGTTCCCTCTGTGCCCACTTTCTGGACAGTTTTTTTTTTTTTTTTTTTTTTTTTTTTTGCGGTACGCGGGCCTCTCACTGTTGTGGCCTCTCCCGTTGCAGAGCACAGGCTCTGGACGCGCAGGCTCAGCGGCCATGGCTCACAGGCCCAGCCGCTCCGCGACATGTGGGATCTTCCCAGACCGGGGCACGAACCTGTGTCCCCTGCATCGGCAGGCGGACTCTCAACCACTGCACCACCAGGGAAGCCCTCTGGAGAGTTTTTATCATAAATGGGTGTTGAATTTTGTCAAAAGCTTTTTCTGCATCTATTGAAATGATAATATGGTTTTTATTCTTCAATTTGTTAATATGGTGTATCACACTGATTTGCTTATATTGAAGAATCCTTGCATCCCTGGGATAAATCCCACTTGATCATGGTGTATGATCCTTTTAATGTGTTGTTGGATTCTGTTTGCTAGTATTTTGTTGAGAATTTTTGCATCTATATTCATCAGTGATACTGGTGTGTCATTTTCTTTTTTTGTAGTATCTTTGTCTGGTTTTGGTATCAGGGTGATGGTGGCCTCATAGAATTAGTTTGGGAATGTTCCTTCCTCTGCAATTTTTTGGAAGAATTTGAGAAGGATGGGTGTTAGCTCTTCTCTAAATGTTTGATAGAATTCACCTGTGAAGCCATCTGGTCCTGGACTTTTGTTTGTTGGAAGATTTTTAATCACAGTTGCAATTTCATTACTTGTGATTGGTCTGTTCATAGTTTCTGTTTCTTCCTTGTTCAGTATTGGAAGGTTATACCATTCTAAGAATTTGTCCATTTCTTCCAGGTTGTCCATTTTATTGGCATAGAGTTTATTGGCATAGTAGTCTCTTAGGATGCTTTGTATTTCTGTGGTGTCTGTTGTAACTTCTCCTTCTTCACTTCTAATTTTATTGATTTGAGTCCTCTCCCTCTTTTTCTTGATGAGTCTGGCTAAAGGTTTATCAATTTTGTTTATCTTCTCAAAGAACCAGCGTTTAGTTTTATTGATCTTTGCTATTGTTTTCTTTGTTTCTATTTCATTTATTTCTGCTCTGATCTTTATGATTTCTTTCCTTCTGCTAACTTTGGGTTTTGTTCGTTCTTCTTTCTCTAGTTCCTCTAGGTGTAATGTGAGATTATTTGAGATTTTTCTTGTCTCTTGAGGTAGACTTGTATAGCTATAAACTTCCCTCTTAGAACTGCTTTTGCTGCATCCCATAGGTTTTGGATCGTCGTGTTTTCATTGTCATTTGTCTCTAGGTATTTTTTGATTTCCTCTTTGATTTCTTCAGTGATCTCTTGGTTATTTAGTAATGTATTGTTTAACATCCATGTGTTTTGTGTTTTTTACGTTTTTTTCCCTGTAATTCATTTCTAATATCATAGTGTTGTGGTCAGAAAAGATGCTTGATATGATTTCAATTTTCTTAAGTTTACTGAGGCTTGATTTGTGACCCAAGATGTGATCTATCCTGGAGAATGTTCCATGCGCACTTAAGAAGAAAGTGTAATCTGCTGTTTTTGGATGGAATGTCCTATAAATATCAATTAAATCTACATGGTCTGTTGTGTCATTTAAAGCTTGTGTTTCCTTATTAATTTTTCTGTTTGGATGATCTGTCCATTGGTGTTAGTGAGGTGTTAAAGTCCCCCACCTTTATTGTGTTTCTGTCAATTTCCTCTTTTATAGCTGTTAGCAGTTGCCTTATGTATTGAGGTGCTCCTATGTTGGGTGCATATATATTTATAATTGTTATATCTTCTTCTTGGATTGATCCCTTGATCATTATGCAGTGTCCTTCCTTGTCTCTTGTAACATTCTTTTTTTTTAAGTCTATTTTATCTGATATGAGTATTGCTACTCCAGCTTTCTTTTGATTTCCATTCGAATGGAATATCTTTTTCCATCCCCTCACTTTCAGTCTGTATATGTCCCTAGGTCTGAAGTGGGTCTCTTGTAGGCAGCATATATATGGGTCTTGTTTTTGTATCCATTCAGCAAGCCTGTGTCTTTTGGTTGGAGCATCTAATCCATTCACGTTTAAGGTAATTATCGATATGTATGTTCCTGTTACCATTTTCTTAATTGTTTTGGGTTTGTTTTAGTAGGTCCTTTTCTCCTCTTGTGTTTCCCACTTAGAGCAGTTCCTTTAGCATTTGTTGTAGAGCTGGTTTGGTGGTGCTGAAGTCTCTTAGCTTTTGCTTGTCTGTAAAGCTTTTGATTTCTCCATCGAATCTGAATGAGATCCTTGCTGGGTAGAGTAATCTTGGTTGTAGGTTCTTCCCTTTCATCACTTTAAGTATATTATGCCACTCTCTTCTGGTTTGTAGAGTTTCTGCTGAGAAATCAGCTGTTAACCTTATGGGAGTTCCCTTGTAATTTGTCATTTTTCCCTTGCTGCTTTCAATAATTTTTCTTTGTCTTTAACTTTTGCCAATTTGATTACTGTGTGTCTCGGTGTGTATCTCCTTGGGTTTATCCTGTTGGGGCTCTCTGCGCTTCCTGGACTTGAGTGGCTATTTCTTTTCCCATGTTAGCGAAGTTTTCGACTATAATCTCTTCAAATATTTTCTCAGGTCCTTTCTCTCTCTCTTCTCCTTCTGGGACCCCTATAATGCAAATGTTGTTGTGTTTAATGTTGTCCCAGAGGTCTGTTAGGCTGTCTTCATTTCTTTTCATTCTTTTTTCTTTATTCTGTTCTGCAGCAGTGAATTCCACCATGCTCTCTTCCAGGTCACTTATCCGTTCTTCTGCGTCAGTTATTCTGCTGTTGATTCCTTGTATAGTTTTCATTTCAGTTGTTCTATTGTTCATCTCTGTTTGTTTGTTCTTTAATTCTTTTAGGTGCTTGTTCTGTAATTCTTCTAGGTCTTTGTTCAACATTCCTTGCATCTTCTCGATCTTTGCTTCCATTCTTTTTCCGAGGTCCTGGATCATCTTCACTATCATTCTGAAATCTTTTTCTGGAAGGTTGCCTATCTCCACTTCATTTAGTTGTTTTTCTGGGGTTTTATCTTGTTCTTTCATCTGGTACATAGCCCTCTGCCTTTTCATCTTGTCTATCTTTCTGTGAATGTGGTTTTTTTCTTCCACAGGCTGCAGGATTGTAGTTCTTCTTACTTCTGCTCGACAGCTCACTCCTTTTAAAGAAAGAAGTTGAAATGTAAAAGTAACTAAGTAAATAAAACTGAAAGTAGGTAAAACATAAATTTTATTTAAATTAAAATTTATAAATATATATATATTTATAATTTATATAAATAAATATATATAAATTTTATATATAAATTTGTTATACCATTCTTTTTATTGAAAGCTTAAGAAATCATTATATCTTTTAAATGACTGGATTTTAGGCATTATTAGGCATGTATTAATGCTCTACATCCTCTGCCTTATGGTTCCCATGCAGTCAAGCAGAAACCCCTACTCAAAGCTTCCAGCTATTGCTTCAGTGCTTTTGTATTTTCCAGTTTGCCTCCCTGAGATAATGTCCCATGACCCTTCATTCCATTAAAAAATATTTTGCTTAGAATCATGATCTTAAGAGATTAATGACTCTTAAACTAAAATTATTTCAGACAAAGACGTCATAAGTAAACTTTTGACCAATATATATAGGCCCACAGGTTCTCAACAAAATACTAGCAAACCAAATCCAGTAAAATAATAAGGATTATACACCACCAGCAAATGGGATTTATTCCTGGAATGCAATTTGGTTTAACGTTCAAACTTCAGCTAATGTAATATGTTAAATCAATAGAATGAAGGAGAAAAACTATGTGATCATCTTAACAGATGAAAAACAAAAGCATTTGGGAAATCCAGTACCATTTCAAGATAAAAGCACCCAACAGATTAGAAATAGACAGGAGCTCCCTCAACCTAATAATATTACGGCATCTACAAGAAACCCATAGATAATATCATATTTAATGGTCAAAGACTGAATGCATCCCCTTCTGAGATCAGGAACAAGACAAGGGTGTCCACTCTTGCCATGTCTACTTAACATTGTGTTGGAGATTCTAACCAGGATGACTGAGTAAGAAAAATAAGTAAAAGGCATCTATATCAGAAAGAAGGATGTAAAGCTATCTCTTGAAAATGACGTGATCTTGAATATAGAAAATCCTCTGTAAGCTAGAATAAAACTATTAGATCTAAAAAAACAAGTTTTAGGGTGCAAGATTAATATATAAAAATCAACTGTATTTCTACACATTTGCAATGAACAATCCAAACATGTAATTAGGAAAACAGTGCATTTGCAATAGCCTCAAAAAGAATAAAATATTTAGGAATAAAATTAACAATATAAGTGTAAAACTTGCACTCTGAAGACTATAGAGCACTATTGAAAGAAACTAAAGAAGACCTAAAGAAATGGAAAGACATCCTGTTCATGTATTAGAAGTTTTAATATTATGAAGGTGATAATACTCCCCACATTTATCTACAAATTCAGTGCAATCTCAATTAATATTCAGCTGCCTTTGTTGCAGAAATTGGCAAGCTGATCTTAAAATCTGTATGGAAATGCAAGGGACTCAGAATAGCCAAAACAACCTTAAAAAGGAACAAAGTTGGAGAACTCACAATTTCCAGTTTCAAAGCTTACTACAAAGCTACACTGATCAAGACAGCATGGTACTGGCATAATGATAGACATATAAATCAACAAAAGTGAGATTCCAAAAAATAAACCATTACATTTATAGTCAATTGACTTTTGACAACAGTGACAAGACAATTCAATGGGGAAAGGATAGGCTTTTCAACAAGTGGTATTGGAATAACTGGATATGCACATGCAAAAGAATCAATTTGAATCCCTTCCTTACCCCATACATAAAAATTAATTCAAAATAGGTCATAAACCTAAATGTGAGAACTAAAACTATATAAACTCTTAGAAGAAAACATAGGAGTAAACCTTCATGACCTTGGGTTAGGCGAAGCCTTTTTATAAAGGATAAATGGCACAAATGGCAAAAGAAAAATAGAAAACTAGGATTTCATTAAAATTAAAATCTTGTGCTTCAAAATACACCATCAACAAAGTGAAAAGACAACCCATAGAATGGGAGAAAATAATTGCAAATCATATATCTGATAAGGAACTTGTATCCAGAATATTTTTTTTAATTCTTACAATTCAACAACAAAAAGACAAACAATTCAATTAAAAGATGGGCAAAGGACTCTGTTAGAGATTTCTCCAAAGAAGATACACAAATGGCGAAAAAGCACATGAAAAGTTGCTCATTGTCATTATTCATTAGGGTAATGTAAATCAAAACCATAATGAGTTAAACTGCAACCCAGTAGGGTGACTATAATCAATAAAATGGAAGATAACAAGTGTTGATGAGAAACTGGAGAAATCGGAACCCTCGTACTTTGCCGGTAGTAATATAAAATGATACAGCCTCTTTGGAAACAGGTTGGCAGTTCCTCAAAATGTTAAACATAGATTACCATATGACCCACCAATTCCATTTCCAGGTATATGCCTAAGTGAGATGAAAACATACATCCATGCAGAAATTTGCACGCAAATATTTGTAGTAGCATTATTCATAATAGCCCCAAAGTAGAAACAATCTAAATGTCTGTTAACTAAGTGTATTTAAAAATGTGGTATATCCATTCAGTGGAATATTATTTGGCAAAAAATAAAGTATTGCTCCAACATGGGTGAATCTTGAAAACATTAAGTTAAAGAAGCCAGTCACAAAAGACTACATATTATATGATTCCATTTATTAGAAATGTCCATAGTACTCAAATCCATAGAGATTGAAAGCAGATTAATGGTTGCCTGGGCTAGGAAATTTGTGGAGTAATGGATACAGAGTTTCTTTGGGGGATGATGAAAAAATTTTTTAATTGTGGTGATGGTTGTAAAATTCATTGAATTACGCACTTTAATGTGTGAATTATATGTCACACGAATTATATCTCAGTGAAGCTGTTTACAAAAATGCCAGTAGTAAGATGGGCAAAGAATACAAACAAGGCAATCACAGAAGAAATACAAATGGCCAATAAGCATATGGAAGATGCTCATTCATTGTTACGAATAATTAAAAGGACTGTAAATGAAAGCAATTCATTTACTTCTTGTTGTTCCTCAGATTGTCAAAGAATAAAGACATTATCTGTGGTTAAGTGTCTTATAGAAATATTGTACCTTTTGCTAAGAATATAGCCCTAGAATTAGAATTATCCTACTGAAAGGATCTCTAGAAATCACTTAATCCGTTTCCTTTATTGGCCCAGAAAGAGTAAGGGATTCATTCAATTTATAAGTTAATTAATGGCATGGATACGTCTATACTCCAAGGCTTCCTGACTTTTCTACTAGAGTCATGCTTTTCTACTAAATTGGGCACAGTTAAAAGCTGGAGTTTCCATGTGCCAGAACTCTGGAGGGAATGATCAGGACTCCTAGGAACCTTTCCTTCTGTAATGGTGCCAAACTAAGATTGTTCAGATGTTCATTTTACTTCTGATTGTTTAAGAGCCTACATTAGCTAGTCTTGTGTTTGTTAAATTTTGCTGTCTCCTGGTTTCTTTCTTTCTTTTTTGGATGCTTTCCTGTTTTGTTCCGATTTCCCATGTAGCCTATAAATTGAGTCTGTCCTACACAGTGCATCAGAATATCCTGTCATTGGTCAAACAAACCTTCTCCTATTCTGTTCTTAGCAGTTTTCTATTATATTCTTTACTTCTTAGGACCATGCTTATTAGACAGTCATCCTAGACCTGTTTAAAGATCTCTGTTATAGATAGTACTGTTGGTTTTTAATGTGTTTCCTCCAGAGTAACATTTGTTTACTGCCTCAGTCCTCTTTCTGTGTAGTGTACTATACCATAAGTCTACCATACTTATTTCCTTATGACTTCTTACCTGCTAAAAGTTACATTTTTATGTATCAGTCTTTCTCACAATACTGAGCTATTTTGGCTAGGCAAGTAGTATATTTTGCTTATCTTTATATATCTAAAGCTTCAATGATGCGCAATAAATATTTGTTAGATAGATACTTGAGATACTGAACTTTTTGTGTTGTCTGATTAACATTTTACTTTTTTTTTTCAGAGTTTGGAGTTGTCTGCTTACTATTTTCTGCAACTCTAGCTTATTTCCCACCACGACCTCCTCTTCCTCCCAGTGTTGCTGCAGCTAGCCAGCGGCTGAGTTATCGGCGGAGCTTTTGTAGATTATTAAGGTAAATATACTTAAAATCACTTACTGGTTTTGACTAGCACCTTGAAGATAATTCCACATTTCTCTAAGATAATTTAAGATAGTAGTTTTTCAACAACCTACTAATCAGGTTGTAAATAATTGATAAAATATTGGTTAAATATTTTAGAGAGATTTCTTATCAGAAATCTATCTTTAAAAATTGCCCAGGACAGGAATAAAGATGCAGATGTAGAGAATGGACTTGAGGACACCGGGAGGGGGAAGGATAAGCTAGGATGAAGTGAGAGAGTGGCACTAACATATATACGGTACCAAATGTAAAATAGATAGCTAGTGGGAAGCAGCTGCATAGCACAGGGAGATCAGCTTGGTGCTTTGTGTCCCCGTAGAGGGGTGGGATAGGGAGGGTGGGAGGGAGATGCAAGAAGGAGGAGATATGGGGATATATGTATATGTATAGCTGATTCACTTTGTTATACAGCAGAAACTAACACAGCATTGTAAAGCAATTATACTCCAATAAAGATGTTTAAAAATTAAATAAAATAAAATAGAAACAAAAAAAATAAAATAATTAAAATTGCCCAAAGCAAAAACCTCTATAGTTTTTGCCTTCTCTATATACCACCCATATTTAAAAAATCAAACCTTTTGTTTAAATAAGTTTCTTTTATAAGGAAACATCATATAATAGTATCTGTGAAATCATGTGTTTTATGTGTTTATTATATTTTTCC
The DNA here is from genome assembly GCF_011762595.2 of Tursiops truncatus. Lineage (NCBI taxonomy): Eukaryota > Metazoa > Chordata > Mammalia > Artiodactyla > Delphinidae > Tursiops > Tursiops truncatus. The sequence continues at coordinate 75,998,276 of NC_047037.1, read as the reverse complement.
TAATATGCAAATTATTTTTATTCATTATGTGTTTCTTGATACACATTAAAATAAACAAGTGCTATTTAATACAAAGTGAATAAAATAAATAATGTTTATTTACATATCACCTAAAATCATCTTGAACCTCCAGTGGGATCATATTTTGAGAAACTTAATTTCTAATTTTACTTTATTTTATTGGTACAACTTAAATTCGATTAAATTCTACACTTGAAGGCTTCAAATACTTGAAGGCCCAGTACTGAATTTGATTCTTTGGATATATAGACCATTTCTGATGATTATGATTTGTAATTGGGCCACTAGAACTTACGTTTTGGATTTTTTTCTCCAGTTAGTTGTGATGAGTTTTTACTGATTCATCAACAACTCTCCCTAGTTAGTTCTTTCTTTTCTAGTCTTCCTCTCCTACCAGATGGTAAGTTCCTTGTGGTCAAGAACTGTCTTTGTATCCTATATATTAATAATGTCTGATAGGAATATAATGGGAGCCACATGTGTAATTTTAAATCTTCTAGTAGCCTTATTTAAAAAAAGTAGAAAGAAACAGGTAAAATTAATTTTAATAGCGTATTTTATTTAACTCAATATATCTCAAGTATTATTTCAACATGTAATCACTATTCAGAATTATTAATGAGATACTTTACATTTTTTTTATTCATAGAAAATCTTTTAAATCCGGTGTGTATTTTATACTTACAGCACATCTCAATTTAGATGCTACATTTGCATTAGAAATCTAAATGGTCTGCATTTAGATTTCATTAAATTTACAATTAAAACAGTTTTCATTGAGCAGTGTCTCCCATATTACACTATTTATCTAAAGTTAAAAATAACTACCTGCAGTTTTTCAAATTTTGAATCAATACATCTTTGATATTATTTGAAAGGTCTTATATTCTACAGGCAATTGTTTGGGGCTTAATTGAAGATCTTTCACTTCCATAGAATACATTTTTTTCTCTTCATAATTTTAAACAAAACTTCCATAGCTAAAAGAACAATTTATTTTACCATCTCTCCATCTAAAAATCTTTTTCTTCTTGTGCAGGAATCCAAACCATTTTATAGCTGACCAAAAGTATAAGCTCAGATCTGTTAAAAATTGTTTAAAAATGTTTGTTGAACATTTAATTTAGATTTCAGACAACTAATCTTCTTGATTCTTTTTTGACTTTAAGAAGAAACTTCTTATAAAATTTATTGTGTAATTGTTGAACATGTCCCTTAATATTATCCACTTAATTATCCTAAAAATTTTTTTCCATAACAGACATCAATTTTACTCTGCTGCAGTAAGTTGCATCTACCATTTATTGTGAAATTTGCATCATACTTCATCTCGTAGTTTTCTTCCTGCATAAAAGATTCATAAGCAAATTACAATGTTATATCAGTGTGTAGAAAATAATGAGAACTGAGTTAGTTCATTGACACCAAGAAGATCAGTGACGGGTTATAATACTAGAAACAACATATGCTACCACGTGCACACTACAGTAATATCTTACCCAATGCAGCAGTTAAAGTGAAATGTACTTCTGCCAAAACAATAAAGTTGTGTTTAATGGAAAAATACTTTTCACTGTTTCTGTTTTTAAATTGGATTTTAATTAATTAAAATGAAGTAAAATTAAAAATTAGTTCTTTACTTGCACTAGTCACATTTCAAGTGCTCACTAGCCACATTTGACTAGTGGCTACCATGTCAGACAGCATAGCTATGTAACATTGTTTTTCAAACTTTGATTCATAGCCAACCAATTTAGAGGGTTGACCACCTTTTTTTGATTAAAAAAAGTAGAATGGAATAAAAAAGAATCGAAAATATTATTGCATCTCCTATAGTAATGATACATATTTTTGTGATACTTTTGTTTCAGTATTTATGTACTGAATATTGGTAGGTAGAATATTTCTCATTCTGGAGTACAGTAAAAAGTTTTTGAAAACAACATCTCTGTAGCAGCTAGTAAATTGCCTTCCACATAATAGGCAAGAAAATCATATTAGTTCTATTGAATTGTGATCAGTAGAACATATTTGTAAGATGAGAGTTAAAATGATACTTTTTTTTTTTTAAGATGCTATTTAACTAAATTTTTCTCCATGCAGAGCTAGAGGTTAGAGAGCAATAGGTAAGGCTAGAGAGGTAGGTTAGGGTCAGATTATGCCATACTAATAATTTTGGACTATTCTGTGGGAAATGAGGAGTAACTGTAGGGTTTTAAGGTAAGGAGTTATGTAAAAGATTGTTCTGACAAGGAAAAAACAACTTAAAATGATCCCTTTGACCACAATATACCCTGTGTTTGCTTCTAATTACCCTAGAGTCAAGATCTTTATTCTCTGTTCAAACTATAGAGTATAAGATCTTTCTTCTCTATTAAAAACCCTTTACACTAATGCCTAACATTCCTTTGTCTCTTCCCACATTCATTCGTTTACTGTGCAGGATTGCCTGCTTCTACTTTGGGCTTTCCAGGGGACTTCTTTGGGCCTGCCACGCTCCATTCCCCTAACCTACCTGTGTAATTTTCCCTGGTCCTTCAAAGAACTCCTGATATCATTACTTCCTGGATTAATCAGAATAACTGCTTCTCTAGATGCTAATTCCATTGTCTAGGCAGAAAAAAAAAATCAGTGGTTATGCTCCAAAGGTTCCACCACAATTATTTATTTACTGTCCATATGATTCCCATCACTTAACGTGCGTTTAACCTGTGTAACCTAATGTAAACATTTTTCTCCCTTTATGTATCAGTTTAATGTTTGATGATGGTGGTGGTTGTCTTTGCCTTTTAGACTTCAAGAGTGGAGAGCTGAGTTGAACGTGTTCCTTACTTCAGGATACATGAACAGGATACATGAACACGTTTATTCATTCATTCTTTTATTTATATTTCTCACTCCCATTCCCTTCTCCCTACCTAGGATACCTCTCAAACGCATTTGACGTGTATCTCTTTGTGCTCTGCGACATGTGTGTTGTTTTGTATGTGCCTGTCTGTTTAATTTATCTAAATGATGGCACATCATGTATCTCATTCGGTTTTGACGTTTTTTCACTAAACACTACGTGGTTTTTTAAATTACTTTTCATTTTGGAAGTACAAAGGTAGAGTAGTATAACATCTGTATCCCCATAACCCAATATCAACAGTTACCAATTTATGACCGATATTGTTTCATTTGTACTGTACCCACTTCTCCCCTTCCTGTATTATGAAGCAAATCCCAAATGACAAATCATTTCACCCATAAACATTTCAATTTGTATATGTTAAAAAGATAGGGACTCTTTTTAACATAAATATGGTACCACTGTCACACTAAAAACGTCTTAGCAGTAGTTTGCTACTGTCAAATCAGTGTTTCAATTTCCAACTGTCTCATAAATGTCATAAGTTTTGGGTTTTTTTTTTAACAATTTGTTTGAATCAGGATCTAGATTAGGTCCACGCATTGCAGTTGGCTCAAATGCCTTATAATTTGTAGGTTTCCTTTCCATCTCTCTCTTTCCCTTGTAATTTATTTGTTGAGGAACCAGCTCTCTTGTCTCCAAGATCTGGATTTTGTTGATTGCCTCTTTGTAGTACTTTGCCAAGTTCCTCTGCCCTTTGTATTTCCTATAAATTGTTAGCTAGAGCTATGTTCTGATTCAGGTTTTGGTTTTGGTTTTGATTTTACAAGACCACTTCATGGGTGATGCTACTTTCTTCCATCAGGAGGCACATGATACCTGGATAGCTTTCATTTTGTGACATTAGTGCTCTGTTTTCAAGATGTGTCCCTGTGCTATGTGTACACCTAGTTCTTTGTACTCCATGGTATGAAACCATTGAGTTTTGTATACCCACTTCCATTGTGTACTCAGATTGCCTCCAACTCATTGTCACCACAGATAACACTGCAGTGACATCCTGCACATCACCATAGACCTAAGAATTCTTTGGAAAACAGACCCCACAAGATTGCTGGGTCATAAGCTACTTTAAGCTTAATTTGCCAAGTATTGCCAAATTGCTCTAAAAAAAATGCCTGCACTTGTCTATACTTCCATCCACAGTGCCCATTTCCCTATATGCTTACCAAACTTGGCATTATCCATCTTTCTAATTTTCACTAGTCTAATGGGTGTAAAGAAATATATCTTTTGTTTAATTTGCATTTTCTGGTTATTGATAAATTTGAGACTCATGTGGTTGTTTGCCATTTAGGTTTCCATCTACTGTAAATTCCTCTTCTGCCAGTTTCTCAGTGGTAGTTTCTTTTTCTTAATGATTTACATATTCTAGATATAAGTTTGCTGTTGATTTTTAAAAGTCAAATTTCTATTTGCTATCTGTCTACTAATTTTGTCAATGAATTCCTTATTTATCAACTTTCTGGTTTTTTCTTTCACATTTACGTTTTCATCCCACCTAGAATCCACCTTAGTGTATGGTGTTAACTAATGATACAGGGTTTTCATTTTTCCCTCCATAAAGTGAACTAGTACCATTCACTAAACAATCCTTAGCCCTTTGATTTTTGTAGTGCCGCCTTTATTGTAGATTGAGTTTCTGTGTCTTAGCTCTCTTTTTTCCTTCATTGCTCTCTTTGTTCTTGAGCCAATACCATACTAATTTTATTACTCTGGATGTGCAGTTTGTCTTAATATCTGTCAGGACAAGGGCTTCCTTTTTCGTATTTTTAAAGGATGAGTTAGTGTTCTGAGGACTTTTATTTTCCCATATGAACTTTGGAGCAAATTTGATAAGTTTCTAAAAACAATTCAACTGGAATTTTAATTGTGATTGAGTTGAATCATGAATTCGTTTGGGGTGAATTGACAGCATAGACTCTGTCTCCATTTATTTAAATCATCTTCTGTGCCCTTATGTGCTTCACCCTCTCCCACCCATAGAGGTCTTGGGTCTTCCTCGTTTATGCCTAGATCCTTTATAGTTCACATTTTTTAAAAAATTGTTAACGGTATCTAATTTTTATTACATTTTTAAATTAAACTTTATTTTGAGATAATTATAGATTCACATGCAGTTGTAAAGAATAATACGAAGAAATAACATGGACCCTTTACCCAGTTTCCTCTAATGATACCATCTTAGAAAACTACAGTGCAATATCACAACCAGAAAATTGACATTGATATAGTAAAGATATGGAACATTTCCGTCACACGGCTCCCTCCTGTTGCCCTTTTATAGCCATACCTACTTCCCTCCCACTCTACTCCTTTAACCCCTGGCAACCACTAATCTCTTTCCCGTTACTATAATGTCACTTCAAGAACGTTATATAAATTGAGTCATACAGTAAAGAAAATTTTGGAGTTAGCTTTTTTCACCCACAATAATTCTCCGGAGAGTCATCCAGGTTGTTTTGTGTACTGGTAGTTATTCCTTTTTACTGCTCAGTAGTATTCCATGGTATGGATGTACACAGTTTGTTTAACCATTCACCTTTAATCTTTTTTTCCCTCCACCTTGTTCATCAGAAGAAACAGTAATTTATCCTTTCAAATAGGAGCTTTTTAAAAAAAAAAGTGAATCTGCCTACTCATTCTAGGAAATAATGTTAGTAATTCATCTGTATAATAAACATTGAAATTTTTAAACTATATGAACAAAAAGATTATTCTTATAAATATAAAAAATATAAGGAATTTATTAACAAACTGACAAATATTTTCTATTTCTGATTCTGGTGTTCTAATTTCAAAATGACTTACTTTTTTCTATGAGTAAGAGTTTAAACTCTAGATTTTGAATTTGTAATAATGTTTTCTTTTACTCCTCTTTTACAGCAATTTGAGATTTTTGATGATTGCTTTAGCATATGCCATACCACTTGGTGTATTTGCTGGCTGGTCTGGAGTTCTGGACTTAATTTTAACACCAGTGCATGTCAGCCAAGTAAGCATTTTATTTCTTTATATCTTGTAGGTATTTTTAGTTCACTAAAATTATAAATACTGTCTACTTGTTCTTACTTTTAGCTTCAAGGCCTAGGTAAAACGTTATCCTGTGTCACTGCTGCAAAAGGAAGATCCTTACGAAATAGTTATAAATAATATTGATTTTCTTCCTGGATTTTGTTAACCACCATGAATTTCACATTTATTTGGGTATGATTACTTATGCTAATAAACAGAAAAATAAAGAAGGAAAATCTTAGAATCCTTGATTCTTGGTTTATAAAGATGAAGATCTCGTCATTAAATATATGGCTATGCCTACATCTAATCCCTCACTTTCTCTTTAGCCTCAGTATCTCATTTCCTTAAAAATAACCGTTTTAGGGCTTCCCTGGTGGCTCAGTGCATGAGAGTCTGCCAGCCGATGCAGGGGACGCGGGTTCGTGCCCCGGTCCGGGAAGATCCCACATGCCGCGGAGCGGCTGGGCCCGTGAGCCATGGCCGCTGAGCCTGCGCGTCCGGAGTCTGTGCTCCGCAACGGGAGAGGCCACAGCAGTGAGAGGCCCGCGTACTGCAAAACAAAACAAAACAAAACCAAAAAAACCCATTTTATCTATACGCTTATGACATCCATTCCTTCTCCTTGCTTCCAAATAGCATGGTAGAAAGGGGTAGAAAGATTTGGAAGGTCAAATGGAAGAAATCCAGCACACTGATGTGATATTCCATTGTATGAATAAACAACAATTTGTCCAATCTGCTTTTGATGAACATTTGGAATGTCTGCATTTGGGCTGTCATAAACGGTGCTGTATGGATATTCTCATATATGTTTCTTGATGCACCTCTCTATACATTTCTGTTGAATATTTATCTAGGAATGGAACCGCTAGTTATAGGGTATGCCTGCTTTGATAGATGATGCCAAATTTCCCTAAAGTAGTTGTATTAGTTTATAGTCCGACCAGCAGTACATGAAATTTCTCCTTGTTGCACATCGTTACCAGCACTTGGCAGTGTTAATCTTTTTAAATTTAGACGTGCTGATGACTGTGCAGTTGTGTGCCATTGTGGTGACTTCCATGACATCTTTTTAAGTGACATCCTTTTTTGTGACATACCTGTTCAAGTTTCTTGCCCACTACTGGGTTACCTTTTTCTTACTGATTTATAAAGAAGAGAGCTGTGTGAAAGGGCGCTCCCCAGCAAGTCCTGGCTGCAGAATGGACTGCACATGTAAAGGGCAAAGCTACCAGAGACTTATTAGAGAGACTGTTGTGGGGTGGAAAGCAGAACAAATATAGTAGAGGGCAGGCAGTGCAGGACCCTTGAAGTTCTGGCCCAGCCAGAGTGGTATGACCTCATTAACACCTTGTTAATATCTTAGGCTTCTGCTGAGACACCAGAAAGGACAAACTTTAGAATCAAGGACCATACCCTAGGTAGAGTAAGGCCTATTCTACTTAGACCCACCATGAACAAAGCCTAAAACCAAGCCCTGACAAAAATTTGCAGAGGGGATAATTTGGAGATTGAGTCCTGCCAGGTGAAAGGAGCTTGGGAAACAACTTGGTTTCTAATATTCCTCCCTAGTAAAGCACAAAATCAAGCTTACACAAGTTCAAGGTAATTGAATGGCCTACTACACAAAAATGAACTATTTTATAGAAAGATAAAATTATCCAGAATCTCGATATTGTATCACCCACAGCATATAGTATACAGTTTTTTAAAAATTAGACATACAAAGAAACAGGAAAATATGGTTCATATTTTTAAAAGAAAAAAGTAGTCAATAGAAACCAATTTAGAGATAGTCTAGATATTGGATTTAGCAGTCAGAGCCTATAATGCAAAAGAGAGAGTGAGAGAAATCTTTTCTTGCTCCAAGTTCATAAATATATTCCCCTCTGTTATCTTGCAGAACTCTGTTATCCAGTACAGTAGCCACTAGTCACATATGGCTATTTGATTTGAAGTTTAAATTAGTTGAAAGGAAATTATAATTAAAAAGTCACTTCCTCATTGGCATTGGCCACTTTTCAGGTGCTCAGTAGCCACTTGCCACTTATGGGTACCATATCGGACAGTGTTGACATAGAACATTTCCATCATCACAGGAAGTTCTATTGAACGGTGCTGTTCTAGAAACTTTATTGTTATTCCTGTCACATTTAAACCTAGAATTGAATTTTGTGCTTGTTGTAAGGATTAAGTTTCTTTTTTCCCACATAGTTCTCCATTAACCTCATATCAATTTTTGAAAAGATTGTTCTTTCCCCATTGCCCTCTAGTGTCATCTTTGTCATAATGAAGTGCCCTTATGTGCATGGATGTTTCTAAATTCTTTTTCTCATCTAGTTTATTTGTCTATCTCTGTGCCAGCACCAAATTGTCTTAAGTATTCTAGTGTTAGAATAAGTTTTGGTGTTTAGCAGAATAAATACTCCCCTTATTGGGATTTAGATTAGAATTTTATGAACCTATAGATCAGTTCAAGAATTAACTTTTTTTGTAATAGTTCGTCTTCCAAATCATTACTATTATATCTCTCTTCATTTACTTAGGTCCTAACGTCTCTCTAAATCTCTTTTCTGCAAAAACACCGTCTATTTATTTGTTAGATTTATTCCCAGGTATTTGATGCTTTCTGAAGCTATTGTAATTGGTAACTTTAAAAATCCTATTTTCTGTTGGTTGGCATGTAGGAAGTATACTTGGTTTTTGAAAGTGATTGAACTACAGCTCGTCTTATATCCAGCAACCTTATTAAACTCACTTATTTATCCATAGATACTTTGGCCTCTCTGCATACATCTCATATCGGTTGTTACTAATGACAAATAGATGGAGAAAAATACATTTAATAAAATTCAACATTGAGATGATCATATGTTTTTCTCTTTTAAACTGCTAATTTGGTGAATTACATTTGTTGATTATAAAATGTTAAACTACCTTGCATTCCTGTACTAAATGCATTTTGTCAGTGATTTATTATACTTTTTATATATCACTGAATTCAGTTTGCTTACATTTTGTTTAGGATTTTTTGCAGTTAGGTTCATGAATGAGATTAGTCTATCATTTTTTTTATCTTGTCCTGCCATTTCAATTTTTTAAAATCTTTATTGAAGTATAATTGCTTCACAATACTGTCGTTAGTTTCTGTTGTACAACAAAGTGAATCAGCCATATACATACATATATCCCCATTACATACATATATCCCCATATCCCCTCCCTCTTGAGCCTCCCTCCCACCCTCCCTATCCCACCTCTCTAAGTCATTGCAAAGCACTGGGCTGATCTCCCTGTGCTATGCTGCTGCTTCCCACTAGCTATCTGTTTTACATCCGGTAGTGTATATATGTCGATGCTACTCTCACTTCGCCCCAGCTTCCCTCTCCCCCTCTGCCTCCCCCTCCCCGTGTCCTCAAGTCCATTCTGTATGTCTGCATCTTTATTCCTGCCCTGCCACTAGGTTCATCAGTACCTTTTCTTTTTTTTAGATTTCCATATATATGTGTTAGCATACAGTATTTGTTTTTCTCTTTCAGACTTAATTCACTCTGTATGACAGACTATAGGTCCATCCATCTCACTACAAATAACTCAATTTTGTTTCTTTTTATGGCTGAGTAATTTTCCATTGTATATATGTGCCACATCTTCTTTATTCATTCATCTGTCAGTGGACATTTAGGTTGCTTCCATGTCCTGGCTGTTGTCAATAGTGCTGCAATGAACATTGTGGTACATGACTCTTTGAATTATGGTTTTCTCTGGATATATGCTCAGTAGTGGGATTGCTGGGTCATATGGTAGTTCTACTTTTAGTTTTTTAAGGAACCTCCATACTGTTCTCCATAGTGGCTGTATCAGTTTATGTTCCCGCAAACAGTGCAGGAGTGTTCCCTTTTCTCCACACCCTCTCCAGCATTTATTGTTTCTAGATTTTTTGATAATGGCCATTCTGACCGGTGTGAGGTGATACCTCATTGTAGTTTTGATTTGCATTTCTCTAATAATTAGTGATGTTGAGCATCTTTACTGCCATTTCAATTTTAGTGTCAAGGTTTTGCTAGTCTCATAAAGCAACTTCTGAAGTGTTTCCTCTCTTTCTATTATTGGAAGAGTTTGTGTAAGTTTAGTGGTTTGGGGCTTTTGTTTTTCCCTAAATATTTGGTCGAATTCGCTGATGAAGCCATCTAGTTTTCTTTGTGATATGAATTCAGCTTCTTTAATAGTTATAAAATTATTCAGATTTTCTACTTATTATTGTGTCAGTTTAAGAAATTATACCTTTCTAGAATTTGTCCACTCCATCTCAGTTTTCAAATTTATGGTATTAAGTTCTTCATTGTATGATATTATTAGGTCTCCAAGGTAAGTCATTGTATCATTCCAGATATTGATTTTCTGTATCTTCTTTCTCATATTTTCCCTTGAATAATTTCAACAGTAGCTCTTTAATGAAAGTTTATTTTTTATTTCATCAGTTTTTGATTTTATCTTACTTTTTTTCTAGTCTGTTTTCTTGAGTGATGTCACTTTGCTTTCATTTTTCTAACTTTTTAATATGAATGCTTACATCCTTGATTTTTAGCTTTTCTTCCCTAATACATGCACTTTAAGGCTATTTATGTCCTTTTAAACACAGATTTAGCTGCATTCCATACATTCTGGATTTTCATTATTATTGAATTTAAGATATTTTCTAGTTTCCAGAGTTATTTAGAAGGACATTTCTTAATCTACAAACTGTGGAAGATCCTCTAGTTCTTTTTTTCTTAAGTCCTAGCTAAATTGCATAAATGTGGTCATAAGGATGTACTATGATTTCAGTATTTTCAAATTTGTTGACCCAATTTTTGGTGAACTATTTTCTATAATTCTTGAGTGTAGTGTTTTATATATGTCAACTAGATCAATTCTGTTAATTGTGTGTTTCGTATCTTCTATCCCTTACTCATTTTTGTCAGCTTGTTCTATCAGTTACTGAGAGAGGTGTGTTAAGATCCTACACAATTATTTTAAATTTGTCTATTTCTCCCTTTTATTTCTGTCAATATTTTCTTTATATATTTTAAGACTGTGTAATTAGGTGCGCATAAATCTAGAATTGTAGTATCGACTAATGAATTGAACCTTTCATCCGTAGGAAGTTTTTCTTTTTTTTCTGGTAATGCTTTTTTGCCTTAAAGCCTATTAGTTGCACCAGCTTTCTCTTCATTTGTGTTGGCATGGTATATCTTTTTGCATTTTTTTACTTTCAAACTTTCTTTAGGTACACCTCTTATAAGTAGGATATCATTTTTTCTTTAATTCAGTCTGATAATCTTTGTGTTTTAATTGGAATATTTAGTCCATTTGCAGTTAATGTAATTATTGATAAATTTGAGTCTAGATCTACCACCTTACTATTGGTTTTTATTTTTTTCCAGTCCAGTCTATCCTTTTTCTCTTCCTTCTTACCTTCTTCTGGATTAAGGATTTTTTACTACTCTTTTTTCCCCCTTTATTAGCTTGGTAGTTATAGTCTCTTTTACTATTTGGTGGTTACCCTAGAAAGTACAGAATGTACACTTCACTTATTAACATCTATTATAAATTAGAACTTTTACCTCTTCCAGGACTGTCCAAGGTCCTTAGAACCCTTTCACTCCATTTAAGCCTCTACCATACTTTGTGCTATTATTGTCATATATCTTAAACTGCCCAAGACACATTTTTATTGTTATTTTATAGTCAATATTCATTTAGATTCACTCTCATATTTCCATTTTGTTGCTCTTCATTCTTTCCTTAATCTTCAGTCTTCCATCTGTGATCATTTTTCTTCTGTCTAAAGAGCATCCTTGAGAGAGAGAGAGAGAGAGAGAGAGAGAGTCAGTGTGTGTGTGGTGTCTGTGTGTGTGTGCATGTGCGTGTGTGTATGTGTGTTTTGTGTAGGTCGGCTTACAACAAATTCTCTTGTTTGGGGTTTGTTTTTTTACTTTGGTCTGAAAATGTCTTCATTTGACCTTTGTTTTTAAAGATTATTTTGTATTGCATATAGAATTCTTGGTTAGCATTTATTTTCTTTTGTTTATTTGAAAATACCATCTTCTTCTGGCCTCCATTGTTTCAACCAAGAAGTCAGCTCTCAAATTTAAAAGCTTGCTGCATTTAAGATTTTCTCTTTGTCTCTTTGTCTTTGGTTTCAGCAGCTTAACTAGGTGGCAAGTTTTTAAAATTTTATGCTGAATGGATAAAGAAGATGTGATATATATATATATATATACACACAATGGGATATTACTCAGGCATAAAAGAAAATGAAATTCTGCCATTTGCAGCAACATGGATAGACCTAGAGAATATTATGCTTAGTGAAATAAGTCAGACAAAGACAAACACTGTATGATACCACTTATATGTGGAATCTAAAAAATAATACAAATGAATGTATATACAAAACAGAAACAGACTCACAGATATAGAAAACAAACTAGTGGTTACCAAAAGGAAGAGGGAAGTGGAGAGAGGCCAAATTAGGGGTATGGGACTAAGAAATGCAAACTACTATGCATAAAATAGATAAGCAACAAGGATATATTTTATAGCACAGGGAATTAGAGCCATTATTTTGTAATAACTTTTAGTGGAATATAATCTGTAAAAATACTGAATCACTATGCTGTATACCTGAAACTCATATAATACTGTAAATCAGCTATACTTCAGTTTGAAAAATAAAAATAAATAAAAAGTAATTCAAAATGGAAAAAAAATACATTTATTCTGCTTGAGGTTTGTAGGACTTCTTGAATCTGTGGCTTGATGTCTCTCACCAGTTTCAGAAAATTCTTAGCCAATATCCCTTTGAAGCTCATGCTCCGTTTTCTCTATTTCTCTCTCCTTCAGTAACTCTAACCGTATATGTTATATTTTCACACTGTCTGTCCTATGTCTCTTACTCTCTGTTCTGAATTTTCTATCCTTCTGCCTTTCTCTGCTTCAAACTGGATATTTTACCTAGCCTCTCTTCCAACTCACTATTTCAGTTTTCAGCTCTATCTAATATGCTGTTAAACTCATCTGTGAGTTATTAATTTCAATTATTATATTCTTAAGTTATAAAATTTTTATTTGATGCTTTTTCATAGCTTCCAAATTTCTGTGGAAATGCTTGATCTTGTATTTTATTTTTTTGAACTATTAAAAATAGTTATTTAAAGTCTGTATCTCCTAACCCCTTTATCTGAATCCCTGTGTGTCTCTTTATATTTGTGATATTCATTCATGTTTTCTTATTTCCTTATGTGTTCAGTGATTTTTGACTGAGTGCTCAACATAGTATATTAAAAGTTGTAGAGATAATTTAAGCTTCAAATGATGTTCTTTTCCTCCAGAAAGAACCTATGTTTTTTCTTAGGAGTCTAGGGATACTTAATCTAGTTTCAAGAATTGAGATCATTTAAAGCTGGGTTTTAGTCCCTCAGAATACAGTTCCATTTCTTCCTTCCTTCCTCCCTCCCTTCCTCCCTCCCTCCCTTCCTTCCTTCCTCCCTCCCTCCCTCCCTCCCTTCCTTCCACAGTTCCATTTCTAATTCACACTGCTCTTAGGTATAACTCTCAGAGTTCCCAGCTAAAGTCTGGGGTTTTCTACAAGGCCAACCACCTTAGAGCAGGCCTCGAACTCGTATTTTTTTCTTCCTAGATCCATGAGGCTGTCAGTAACTTTTTAGCCCCTTAGCTACCTTTTCTGAAATCAGCAGACAAACCCCTGAGGAAAAGTGTCCCCCCATATCAGGCTTGCTCCTCTGGGCTTCCTTCTCATCCTATATCATGGTTCCAGAATTCTGGATTACCTTCTTGGTTCTCTGCCGCCTTCAGATAGATTTTCCACCCCAGATTTTCTGCTTTTTCAGCCAGAATATTAATCCAAATTACCTAGTGTGCCTTTACTATAAGAAGAAAGCCTTCTTTTAGTTTCCTAACCTATTTTTCTGGATGGCAGGTATTCCAAGCATGCTCAGTTTCAAGAAGGAAAGTGTAGCACCCATTTAGATGATGCTGATTTTACACATCTTATGATTCATGTTATAAACCCTGAGAAGCCCTTCCAAGTATGTCTCTTTGTACAAACTCTGAGAGATACAGAGACCGTGAATCATACCAGGTATTAAATAAAATGGAATTAAAAATTAAAAGCAGAGCTTCTGTGTTGGTGGACAAATGAAGGTGCTGCTCCCCCCAATTAATTAATTAAATTCAAGCAAAGAAAAAATTTAATTAATTGTTGGGTAGAAGAATGTTATTAACTAAAGCAAATGTCATGAACAGGGGAAGGAGAAAAGCACAAAATGGCCTGAAAGGACCAGGGCTAGTACAGTCAGATACACAGTGATTTTTCACCTAATGCAGGACCCCACTGACCTAGGGGTTAGATGAGAATGTTTGTGGGGGTCTCATAGTATTAATGGACCTTAATCCATAGTATTAATGGATGCTAAATGCAAGGAGAGGGGCATTCTGAAGAACAGAGAATTCTCTTGCCCTTCATGCCAGTAGTATGAAAAAAATGTAGAGATAATTTAAGTTTCTGGTGTTATCTTTCTCCAGAGAGCATTTATCTTTGCTTCTGCAACCAGACACTGGTAGAGCAAGAATATTTGTATAAAGTTATTGTATTACTTAGAGTAGACTAAGAATCCCCAAATTCTGAGACTTAAGAAGAAATTCGTTTCTCATTCATATAGCAATCTAGGACAGTTTGCATAATAATCTAGGACAGTTGTTCACAGTTGGGACTACTCTTTTCCTCACACTGATTTAAGACCTAGGTTGCTTCCACTTTGCAGGTCTTCTGTCTCCTAGGACCTTGTCATTATATGCATGGGTGCAGTGGGATTACCATCCAGATTCCAGCTGGCAGAAAGGGAAAGAAAGCATGGAGGGGGTATATAGCTGTCTTCCAGGTTCTAGCCTAGAGGTGGCACACCTCACTTTTTCCCCTTCCATTAATGAGAACTTAGTCATGTGGTCACATGTAGCTGAGTAGGGGCTAGGACATGTAATCTAACTAAGTACCCTGGTAGAATAAGATATAACATATCTTGGTGGACAGCTGACAAGCTCTATCACAGCTGTAATGAAAAATATGAGTAGAAAAATAATAAAAGGTAGAATTTAGTTCGGGCAGCTCTCAAGTGCCAGGTCAAGTTTGGACTTTGCCCTATAACTACAAGGAAAGCCAGTAACTGTTTCTGACCAGGGGAGTGGAATGATTGGGATAATTATTCTGGCAATAGTGGGCAAAAATATTGCTATTACAGGAGTCCAGAAGTAAGAAATAAGATAGTAAGCAAGTGTGATGGCTGGGGGAAGGGGAAAGAGGAGACAAAATGTACCGATATTGTTAGGGACACACGGAATGTCAGGTATTGACAGCTAACAGGTCTTGAGCACTTTGCATTTATTAACTTATTTAATTCTCAGAAAAATACTTACTATCCCCATTCTACTAATGAGGAAACTGAGACTTGGGGTATAGTTGAGATAGAAGCCAAGTCATAGTAAGAGTTAAAGAAAAAGACTCTGACAAGTACAGGTTTCTGGTCACTGACTATACTGCTGAACTGAATGAATAAGCATTTTCAGAACTCTAATGGAAAACTGATGAATTCATAAAACTGCTAACAAAAGATCAAGATGAAAAAAAAATTAATTACGTGGGACTGAGTGAACTGATGAGGATGATTATAATTTTTGTGACTTTCTGTTTGAATAAAAAAAAAAGAGAGATACATGAGTGATTAGGAAATATGGGCAGCATTTGTAGATTGCTCTGAATAAGTTTGTCCATGAAGGTAGGAAAGAGACAAGACATTAGATGATAGAGAAACATCATCAAGTAAGCATAACAGCTCTAACCTTTATTGAGCACTTCCTGTATGTCAACTGCTGATCGAAGTTCTATATGCAGATTCTCTCATTTAGTCCATTTTATAGGTAAGACGACATAATTTGCCCAAAGTCACAAAGCTAGTAAATGGCAGGGCTGGAAATGTTTTCTTCAAGAGTGGAGCGAGCTATCCATTTGAAATCCAGCTCAAATTCTTTCTCTGTCTAGTTTCACCAGGTGCTGCACCCATATTCTCTCTCTCCCCGCCCCCCAATCCTCTCTTTCCCATACTCTTCTGTGTTTCTCTTAATACATTTTTACTTGTGCCAGACATTTTAGCACTTAATTATTGCCTAGTAGTTTCCTGTATCTTGGCTGTATTTAAGCTTTTTAGGTCAGTGACCATCTTTTCTCCTTTGCCTGTTTTCTTAAGAGTTCCTGGTACAATGCCTGGCATGTAGAACACATTTGAAAAATATCTGTTTGTGACACTGAGTATTTTGTTGATTTAAATATTCCAATAAAAAGTTAATCAATGATGTATTTATTTAGGTAAGTTTGTATTAATTAGTCACACATGAATCCTTTCATCTGATTCATTTTCTTAAATAGTGTTTCCTAGATTTGCTGCCATTTAGCTATTAACATACTGATTATAGAGGATTGTTTTCCATGCCTTCTAAACTTCAATATGATAATCTTGTATTAAATATGTCTTCCACTTTCTTAACAGGTAGATGCTGGCTGGATTGGATTTTGGTCCATAGTTGGAGGCTGTGTTGTTGGAATAGCTATGGCAAGGTGAGAATATTTTACGTTAAACATGTTAGTTGGCAGAACCAAAAAAAGCCCAAAGGGAGACTCCACTCCCCTAGATAAACATTAAAATTGAAGGAAAAGTAAAACAGGCAAAAGTCAGATAAGGGCACTTGTTCAGGCTATAAGAAAATTCACATGCAGTAGGTAGAATTTGCTGCTACAAGAAACCTTCACAGGAGTAGTCCATTCTAAAATGTTTTTGGAGACTAGAGATGTATTTCCAGTATAATTAAGCTGACTTTCTCCATATTATTAGAGAGCAACATCTACAAATGGGAAAGAGTATACAATAATAAAGGCAAATTGATAGATTTTGAGATTAGAAAAGAATTGAAAGGAATCATTCATAAGAGCATCTCTAGAACTTTCCATGAAAAGTCAGTATCCTGATTAGCAGATATTTATTTCTGGTCACTTTTGGCAGGTATGACTCTATAGTTACCACATTTTGATGAAAAATGTCCATAAAGACTTAGAGTTTCATCAAACTCCCTCTGATCTTAACCATTATGACAACACATTTTTAGAATGAGACAGAAGAAGGAAAAAGCCTCATTTATTCTGAAAAAAGAAAAGAATGAAAATGTCACTCATGTAGGTAACTACCTATAAAACTACTCTTGGTGTTTCCAGTGAGATAATATTCTTTCACTTTCCAAATCATTTTACCCTGTTTAATCAAAAACAAAATTGGACAGTCAACTTTAGCAGGAATTGGGAGAATCTAATTACATGTTTGGGGAGATCAAATAGGATATGTGAAGCACCTTGCTATCTAAATATTTAAACACAGTTGACACAGGATAATATTATATCTAAACCTTACAGTTTGCCTAGTGTTTCTGGGCTAATGAAAGAATAAATTGTCACTGTAATTTCTAAATCACTTTATCTGAGGTTTTTATAAGTTAGAAAAATATGAGGATAAAATCGAAAAGCTAAAGAATAGGAGCATAGCTATTTGTAGGAAATCACTACACTGATACTAGAATACATTGACCTATCACATTTGATAAGAACCGTATCTAATTTTTCTAATTAAATCTCCAAGCCAATGATAGCAAGTCATCATTTACCAAATCCTTTTCTGAGCACCACATAGGTCAAAGAGGGACACATTATGTATCAGAAATGACATCTCAAATGCTCCTTTCTCTTCATTTTGTTCTACAAACCCTTAATTTTAACTATATGGAAAAGTTAGAATGAGGACGTTTCTGTTTTTAAATTGTTGAAATGGCAGTTCTAAAAAGTACTGCCCTTACTCTGGGATCCAAAATCAGTTGTAGGTATCTCCTAAGCCTAAAATCAATTTTTAGATTATATTCAAAACAGCCTTTTTGGGATCCCTAGAACAGAATCTCCTTATAGATATGAGTGCTTTGGGTGGTTTTTTTTGTGATTATATTACTAAAGGTTACTACTAAATGTAATACTTTTGTCCTAACTGTACACTTTGATGGTATAAGCCCATTTGAAAGGACTAGGTATCTAAAATTGGTAGACCAGAGTAGTCAGTTTATTCTTGTGTGATCAGGCCCTGGAAAACTTACTCACTGTTCAACTTCACTCAATTCTGATTGTACCAGAAAACTGTTTTATTCTCTCATACCTGGCCATCTGCCCATCTGACAAGTAAGTTCATGCAGCATAGCAAAATATAAATCAGAAAAGTGGTGAGCATGGAATTATAACAAAGCATTTGGATTTTCTTGAGGGGCATTTCCATCAAGCTGTGGAACCTTTTTCAGAGTACATAAGAATTTTCTGTTTGTGAACTTTCATAACAGAGAGCTAACCAAAGTCACTAGGCAAAGGTGCATCCATTTTTCCCACCAAAAGGTGGCATCAGCTCTCATAGGAAGTCGTTTTAGTCTAGATAACACTTTACAAACATGATTAGCCACATCACATTAAATAAGTGCAAAATGAAAGATAGTATTGCAAGTCATATAATTACAGTAGAAATTAAAATCAATTTAAAAAACAGAGAAAACATGGTATATGTTGTATTTGGGATGGGATCAGTTTTTCTACAATAGGAACAATTCTGAAGGACAGAGTAAGCTGTGTACAGGCACAGCAAGAGGATTGTGCTTATATAATCAACGGTTCATCAGTAGATGAGGAAAAACAGTTGGCAAATGGAAAACTTTTTGGTCATTACTAAACGATAAGCATCTCAACCAGGAGTTTCATGTTAATTCAAGACAAAGCAGGATTTTTGAGAACTTAAAATGCTGTGAAACATTATACACAAATTTTGTAGAATAAATTCACTATTCTAGAGCTAGGTTTTTGCTCTTACAAAGCTTATAGTCTGATAGGGAAGACAAACAATAAATGCAAAAACAAGAGAAATTCCAATAGAGTTAAATGCTATAGAGAAAATAGAGTGTGGAGTTGGGATGGGGAGGGCTTCCTCCACAAGCATGGAGAGCCTGCCTGAACTGAGACCCAAATGACCTGAACAATAAGCAGGAGTAAGTCATATGAGGATCTGGGGGTACCAGCATGAGGATCTGGGGGTACCAGAAGCTACCGTTGCAGTGGGAAACAACCTTAGCATGTAGGAGAAACAGAAACAGGGCTGTGCAGCTGGAGAATAATAAGGCAAAGGGAAAGTGGAGGCAGAGACCAGATTGTATAGGACCCCAAAGGCTCTGGTGTAACCATTTGTATTGGTTCTCTAGGCGAGTTTGAATTTTGGGAGAGCCATCTTTGCAAGTTTACATCAACAAGTTAGCCTGTTTTCTAAAACTAGGACAATATGTGCTCATTATAGGATGTTTGGAAATTATAGAAAAATATATAAAGAAAGTAAAGTGGCAATTTAAAACTCAGAATCCATCCTGTAACTTACAGATCCAGAACAGAGATCACATTTTATGTGTTTTGTAAGAGAAAAAAGAGTGCATTTATCACGAAGCAACATTTATCACACACACACAAACACATAAAATGTATTGGTTTAAAAAAATCAAAAAACTTGCATTTAAAAGCATTGAAATTTTTTCAGGAAATTATTGTTTAATGAAAACGTGTCATTGATGTAAATGGTATTTTAAAAATCCAGCTAGCATTAATAGAACATTGTTTCTTTTCAGGTTTGCAGATTTTATCAGGGGTATGCTGAAACTAATTCTTCTCCTCCTGTTTTCTGGGGCTACACTGTCATCCACGTGGTTCACCCTGACCTGTTTGAACAGCATCACACACCTGCCTTTAACCACAGGTGAACACAGACTGGTTTGAACTTTGAATAAATAGTTTCAGTTTATAGAAGTATATACACACTGACAGTAGGACTTTTTCCATAAGTAATTGTTAAATATACAAAAAGGTCTCCCTTGTCTAGCCATCAGACCATCATCCCATCTAAAAAGAGCTCAAGAAATAACTAAAAACATTTCCATTGGATTTTGCATATGGAAATGTATAATCTTTAGCCTAAGCTTATATAGCATGGAAAAGCTTATATTCTTTTAAAAATCATATCAGAGCATAATACAAGTATTTTTTATCTGGTTTATAGCCATTACATGGTTGTTAAACAGGAAGGAAAATGAACATGAACAGAGGCAAAAAGCTATGATGTTTCAAGTACACACCAGTAAAATTCTTTGAATGAGCACCTATAGGTTTATTTTCTATTTAGCCTTTTTAAAAAAATTTTATTCAGTTTATTTAAACTAAAAACAAAAACCAAACAGTTCACCATTTCTCCTACCGCCCCACCCACTTCTTGCAACCACCAGTCTGTTCTCTGTTTCTGTGAGCTTGGTTTGTTGGGTTTTTTTGTTTGTTTGTTTTTGATTCCATATATAAGAGAGATCATACAATATTTGTCTTTCTCTGTCTGACTTACTTCACTTAGCATAATATCCTCAAGATCTAAACATGTCACAAATAGCAAGATTTCATTCTTTATGGCTGAGTAATATTCTATTGCATATATATTCCACAATTTCTTTATCCATTCATCCATTGGTGGACACTTAGGTTGTTTCCATATCTTTGCTATTGTAAATAATGCTGCAGTGAACAAGGGGGTTGTGTAGCTATCTTTTTGAGATAGTGATTTCAATTCCTTCAGATAAGAAATGGAATTGCTGGATCATATGGTAGCTCTATTTTTAGTCTTTTGAGGAACCTTCATACTGTTTTCCATAGTGGCTGTATCAATTTACATTCCCACCAACAGTGTAGGAGGGTTCCCTTTTCTCCACATCCGTGCCAACACTTGTTATTTCTTGTCTTATTGATAATAGCCATTCTGACAGGTGTGAAGTAATATCTCGTTGTGATTTTGATTTGTGTTTCCCTGATGATTAGTGATATTGAACTTCTTTTATGTGTCTGTTGGCCATCTGTATGTCTTCTTTGGAAAAATGAGTATTCAGATCTTCTGCCCATTTTTTAATTGCATTGTTTGCTTTTTGGTACTGAATTGTATGAGTTCTTTGTATATTTTGGATATTAACCCCTTATCAGATATATGGTTTGCAATTTTCTCCCATTCAGTAGGTTGCGTTTTCATTTGTTGATGGTTTCCTTTGCTGTGCAGAAGCTCTTTAGTTTGATGTAGTCCCAGTTGCTCATTTTCACTTTTGTTCTTTCGCTTTTGGTGTCAGATTCAAAAAATTATTGCCAAGACCTATGTCAAGGAACTTACTGCCTATATTTTATTCTAGGAGTTTTATGGTTTCAGGTCTTACATTCAAGTCTCTGATCAATTTTGTGTTAATTTTTGCATATGGTGTAAGATAGTGGTCCAAGTTCATTCTTTTGCATGTGGTTGTCCAGTTTTCCTAATATCATTTATTGAAGAGTCTGCCCTTTCCCTATTGCATAGTCCTGGCTTTTTTGTTGTAAATTAATTGACCATAAGTGTGTAGGTTTATTTCTGGGCTCTCTGTTCTGTTCCATTGATCTATGTCTCAGTTTTTATGCCAATACTATACTATATTAATTACTATAGCTTTGTAATATTGTTTGAAATCAGGGCATGTGATGCCTCCAGCTTTGTTCTTCTTTCTCAGGGTTGCTTTAGCTATCCAGGGTCTTTTGTGGTTCCACACAAATTTGGGGATTGTTTGTTCTATTTCAGTGAAAAATGCCATTGGAATTTTGATAGGGATTGCTTTGAATCTGTAGATTGCTTTGGGTAGTATGGACATTTTAACAATAGTAATTCTTCCAATCTATGAGCACAGAATATCTTTCCATTTATTTTTGTCTTCTTCAGTTTCTTTAATTAATGTCTTTAAGTTTTCAATATACAGATCTTTCACCTCCTTGGTTAATTTTATTCCTAGGTATTTTATTATTTTGATATAATTTTAAATGGGATTTTTTCTTCATTTCTCTTTCAGATAGTTCATTACTAGTGTAGAGAAATGCAAGATTTTTCTGTTGATTTTGTAGCCTACAATTTTACTGAATTTATTAGTTCCAAGTTTTTCTTTTTAAAGGATAACAAATGGCCTTTAAACTTTTTTTTTTTAAAGACTAGTCCTTTGTTTTATTAATTAATTTATTTTTGCTGTGTTGGGTCTTCGTTTCTGTGCGAGGGCTTTCTCTAGTTGTGGCAAGCGGAGGCCACCCTTCATCGCAGTGCGCGGGCCTCTGACTATCGCGGCCTCTCTTATTGCGGAGCACAGGCTCCAGACGCACAGGCTCAGTAGTTGTGGCTCACGGGCCTAGTTGCTCCGCGGCATGTGGGATCCTCCCAGACCAGGGCTCGAACCTGTGTCCCCTGCATTAGCAGGCAGATTCTCAACCACTGCTCCACCAGGGAAGCCCCCAACAGTTTTTGATGGAGTCTTTAGGATTTTCTGTATATAATATGTCATCTGCAAATAGTGTCAGTTTTGCTTCTTCCCAGTTTAGATACCTTTTTTTTTCTTGCCCAATTGCTGTGACTAGGACTTCCGAATATCACGTTGAATAAAAGTGGGGAGAGTGATTATCCTTGTCTTGTTCCTGATCTTAGAGGAAAAGCTTTCAGCTTTTTACCATTGAGTATAATGTTAACTGTGATCTTGTCATATATGGCCTTTATTACGTTGAGATACATTCCCTTTTTACCTGCTGTGTTGAGCATTTTTATCATAAATGGGTGTTGAATTTTGTCAAATGCTTTTTCTCTGTCTATTGGGATGATCACATGATTTTTATCCCTTCATTTTGTTAATGTGGTGTATCACATTGACTGATTTGCAGATGTTGAACCAGCCTTGAGTCCCTGGAATAAATCTCACTTGATCATGGTATATGATCCTTTTAATGTATTGTTGAATTTGGTTTGCTATTTTGTTAAGGATTTTTGCATCTGTATTCATCAGGGATATTGGCCTGTAATTTTCTTTTTTTGTGGCATCCTTATCTGGTTTTGGTATCAGGATAATGCTGGCCTTGTAAAATGTATTTGGAAGTTTCCCCCTCTTCTGTTTTCTGGAAGAGTTTGAAAACGATTGGTATTAGTTCACCTCTGAAAGTTTGGTAGAATTCACCAGTGGAGGCTTTTGGTCATGGACCTTTCTTTGTTGAGAGGTTTTTGATTACTGATCCAATCTCTTCCTAGTAACTGATCTGTACAAGTTTTCTATTTCATTGCAATTCAGGCTTTGTAGGTTGTATATTTCTAGAAATTTATACATTTCTTCTAGGTTGTCTATTTTGTTGGCATATAATTATATCATAGTAGTCTCTTGTCCTTTGTGTTTCTGTGGTATCAGTTGTAACATCTCTTTCATTTCTCATTTTATTTATTTGAGTCTGCTCTCTTTTTTTCTTGGTGAGTCTAGCCAAGGAGTATAATATAGGCAGTTTACTTATTATTAGCTCATCTAATTGACCTGAAACATTTATAGCTGCAGTTGTTTTTAATTGTTATTAGTATCATTTGGGGGTCTATATTAGTCTTTCTATGGCTGCTGTTAATAAGCTACCACAAATATAGTGGCTTAAAAAATCACCAATTTATTATCGTATATTTCTGTAAGTTAGAAGTCCAACTCGAGTCTCCCGAGGCTAAAATCAAAATGTGGGCAGACACGAGGGAAGAATTTGTTTCCTTGCCTTCTCTAACTTCTAGAGGCTGTCCACATTCCATGGCTCGTGGCTCCCTTCATCCATCTGTAAAGCTGGCAACAGCAAGTCAAGTCCTTCTCATATTGCATCTCATATTGCACTGTTCCTTCCTTCCAAGGTAACATCTTCCTCTGAACTTCATATTCTGCCTCCTTCTTCTACTTTTAAGGATCCTTGTGATTACGTCAGGTCTACCCAGGTAATCCAGGATAGTCTCCCAATTTTAAAATCAGCTGATTAGCAACCTTAATTCCATCTGCAGCCTTAATCCTTTTTGCCGTGTATGGAAACATATTCACAGTTTCCAGGAATTCACACATGAATATCTTTTGCGGGAAGGAGGGGACATCATTCCGCACAGTAATGAGTGTAGAACAGGAAATGAGAGTGGCAGTGCCGTTCTGATTACAAGATTTGAGTAGTTGTGTAGTGCCTGTCAGATGTACACATCCCATTAGTAAGTAATTGTGGTTGTTTAAGAATGAAGTAAAAATCTATCTCTTTCAATATATGAGTATTTTTTAATGGCCACTAAATTGTTAGGACATATATATATTTATTAAATTGTTTGGACCTAACCATGTAATTAACAGAATTGTTAGCTATTTCCTTTGGCCTCGAGGCACCACTAAAAAATTACTGAGATACAAAGGGTGCTGAGAAGGAAGGTTTGGAAACCTCTGCTCTGTACCGTCCTGCTGGGATTCCCTCTTTTCAGTGTTTATTGCTTTGCCTATAAATCCCAGTTGTCCAGAGTAATCTTTCTTTGGATACTTTGCACTTTTAATATACTAACATTCCTTCATTAGGGTTTTGAGCAATTTTGTTGAGTGTCCTGAGCCAGAATTTTTTATTATTCTGGTATAGTTTCAACTTTAGCAGCTGTACAGCATTCTGGTGGAACAGTTTTAGTTTACAACTCTGTTTGTTCATAGCATTACACTCAAATTTTTTTTGTGATACTGTATGACATGTATGCATATGTTAGATTTCACAAGAATATAGTCGTGAGTACATGATGAACAGATTTGTTCCCTTGAATTAAGTGCAGAATATTCATTATAAGATAATACGTTCATTAAATTTCATGTATTTTCTATTTAACCTGATAAAATTAACAGTTTTATCTCTGGATGGAGGAGATTTAGTTTTTTACCTCCTTTTTTTTTTTTTTTTTTTTTGGCGGTACGCGGGCCTCTCACTGTTGCGGCCTCTCCCGTTGCAGAGCACAGGCTCCGGATGCACAGGCTCAGCGGCCATGGCTCACGGGCCCAGCTGCTCCGCAGCATGTGGGATCTTCCCGGACCGGGGCACAAACCCGCATCCCCTGCATCGGCAGGCAGACTCTCAACCACTGCGCCACCAGGGAAGCCCCTTACCTCCTTTTTTGTCTGGATTTGTAACACTGAATTTGTTTTACTTTTATAATCAGAAAACATATATATATTTGAAAACTATGCATCTTTTTATTTTATTTTTTAACATCTTTATTGGAATATAATTGCTTTACAATGGTGTGTTACTTTCTGCTTTATAACAAAGTGTATCAGCTATACATATACACATATCCTCATATCTCCTCCCTCTTGTGTCTCCCTCCCACCCTCCCTATCCCACCCTTGTAGGTGGTCACAAAGCACTGAGCTGATATACCTGTGCTATGCGGCTGCTTCCCACTAGCTATCTATTTTACGTTTGGTAGTATATATAAGTCCATGCCACTCTCTCACTTCGTCCCAGCTTACCCTTCCCGCTCCCCGTGTCCTCAAGTCCATTCTTTACATCTGCGTCTTTATTCTTGTCCTGCCCCTAGGTTCTTCAGAACCTTTTTTTTTTTTTTTAGATTCCATATGTATGTGTTAGCATACGGTATTTGTTTTTCTCTTTCTGACTTACTTCACTCTGTATGACAGACTCTAGGTCCATCCACCTCACTACAAATAACTCAATTTCATTTCTTTTTATGGCTGAGTAATATTCCATTGTACATATGTGCCACATCTTCTTTATCCATGCACCTGTCGATGAACACTTAGGTTGCTTCCATGTCCTGTCTATTGTAAATAGAGCTGCAATGAACGTTGTGGTCCATGACTCCTTTTGAATTATGGTTTTCTCAGGGTATGTGCCCAGTAGTGGGATTGCTGGGTCATATGGTAGTTCTATTTTTAGTTTTTTAGTAACCTCCATACTATTCTCCATAGTGGCTGTATCAATTTACATTCCCACCAACAGTGCAAGAGGGTTCCCTTTTCTCCACACCCTCTCCAGCATTTATTGTGAAAACTATGCATCTTTTTAAATCTTTAAAGAAAATTGATGTAATTGACCCCAGTCAGGACTGTTTTCCCATTCTGTCCTTAACAATAATTATGTTGGACAGAAAGGAAAGCAGAATTCTAAATTAAATCAAGGCTAGAATTGGGAGGTTGAGTTTGAGGTAGACATCTTAACCATTGAATTTATAAATTCTACTGTTTTCGAATGTAAGTCTGTTTATTAATGTCACTTAGAAACTCCTGAAAGGCGCATTTTTGTAATACCTTTATTGGAGTATAATTGCTTTACATTGTTCTATTAGTTTCTGCTCTACAAAGATGCATTTTTAACTTACAAATACACTGGGTTAAGGACTAAATTTGTTCACATACCTTCTCTGAATTATCATAGTATTCTTTTTCTCTTTCCTGATACCACTTAATAGTTACTTGAGTATATGTCTTATCTCCCTACCAGTCTGAAAATCTGGAGCATGCACTTTTGCCTTTTAAATTCTGACCCCCAACTCCCACACCAGTACCTAGCATAAGCCCTGCATAATGAATGAATGAATGAAGTATATTTTGTCTCTATTTTGAATCTCAATAGATATGACTTATTGCCAATAATAGTCAGGAAGCTTAGCCACTCTGTTATTCAGCACTAGCTGTAAGAAGGCAAAAGGGCATATTTTAATGGAACAATGGAGAATTTGAATAAATCTGTCATAGATACTCTTACTGCCTTTGTAAAAATCTGACCTAATTCCTTTTAAGTAAAAAAGGTTTCATGAAAGGGAACTTACTACAAAATCTAATTATAGACACATCTAGACCTTTAGGCTGATATTTAAAGTCAGTAATGGCAAATTCATGTTTCTTTTTTTTACCAGAGTCATTCTTTTTTTAATCAGGAAAATGTCTAGTCTTTTTCCAGTTTCTAGCAAACTTAGTGTTTCTATTATTACTTTTTATAAATCAGAAGAATTTACATGAAAAGTGTTTGAAAATATACACATTAATTATAACTGTTGACATAATAAATTAAAAGCTATTAATTTTGTTCAACCCTTGTGTTGTAAGTGCTACTACTGCTAGAACCTTCTAATGCAATCTTTCTGTAGTCCACTGATCTTGATATTACTGTTGCCATCTCTATAGAAGAAAAGCTGGATCATTCCATTCTATCTAAAGGTGTACTATTTTGGTATATGTACTTGCTTACATACATCCTCTTGGAGGCTCTCAGTGGTATGCTTTTATTATTTCTTTAGGGAAACTCAATATTTAATATTGTATTATATCTTCATTAATTGAATTAGCTATAATAGAGCAGTAAGTAAACTCATGACTAGGTAATATGAGTCTCAAAATCTTGAAGCTTATGCTGTAAACAAAATTATGAAAATACATTATTCACCTTATCTGAGAACTAGATGTCTAGCCATGCTAGCCACAATTCACATGTCATTTTTCACTGAATAGATGAATACTTTGAAAATGACATTTTGAAAAATGTTAGCACTTTGGTGTTGAGTTTGCTGAAACAGTGTAATTTGACTGTTTAACAGAAGATGCTTTGGGGGAGGTTCTTCATCGAATGCAAGTTACTAAGATGCCATGATGGTGATGTCGGAAACAGATAATGGGTGGGGAGAATAAGGGGAGGTGATTAGCTAGATAGAAGCCCCTTGAGGGTGATAGCCGACTACAAGCTGGCTTTAAGTGATAATTGAAGAAAGGAAATATATTTGGTTGTATTGAAAGGCATGTGACTGTATAGGCTAGAGAGTAATCCTCTTAATATATTTTCATGCATTTTGCTTTCGTTAAGATAATTATGTCCCATTTTAATAGCATGCAAAGAAATAAAAACATACACTTGCCCAAAAATGGGGAGAAATGAGAAAATTCAGAAAAGGATGAGCATGATTAAAGAAATGCACATTATTAAGGAAATTAGGGATTTTAAACTTTAAAGAAAGAAGGCTAAGGAGTGAATTATTATTTTCAGTTTTATGAACTAAAAGTGAATTACTCATGTTCATGACTGATTAAGAGGCAGAAATAGAACATGGATTAAAAGACGAGGATGGATTTGTGAAATGCTCAGATAAACGCTTCTTACTGAGGTCATGTAATGTTTATCCATGGAGATTTTCAAGAAGAGAAATAAGTCTTCAAGTAGAATTTGTGTTTCTTGAAGGTAGAGGGTTTGACCAGGTGATCAGTCAGTGTTCCATGAGTTAATAGTACATTGCCTTCTGCAGAACCATATGTCATTCTTTGGGAGCTTCAAGGTTACTGATAAACCTATACTACTTAGGATATCTGATTTCCCAACCAATCTCTACTCTGGACCCACTGTTTCAAAGAATTATTAGTTGTGCTTCATTTCTGCAAGATAATAACTGTGCCTTCCAGTCATAAGGGACTCTAAACATAACTGTCAGTCTTTATAGGACTAAACTTTGCCACCAAAGGGACTAAACAAGGGATACCCACAAGGTAATAACACGTGGAAAGAAAACCATCACCATTAATGAATATTGCAGCAAAATATGCACCCTTCTCTTTTGGAACGCCAGTTTCATTACTGCATATTTTATTTTACTTTATTTTATTTATTTATTTATTTATTGTTATGGCTGCGTCAGGTCTTAGTGGTGGCACGCGGGATCTTTTATTGCGGTGCGCAGACTTCTCTCCAGTTGTGGCATGCGGGTTTTCTCTTCTCTAGTTGAGGCACACGAGCTCAGTAGTTCTGGCACGCGGGATTAGTTTACCTGCAGCATGTGGGATCCCAGTTCCCCGATCAGGGATCGAACCCGCGTCCCCTGCATGGGAAGGCAGACTCTTCACCACTGGACCATCAGCGAACTCCCGTACTGCGTATTTTAATTAGTGATAGACCATGAAGGCCACAGTAATCATTTTTAGGAAGAAAATGTGAGGCTGAGAAGAAAGGCACAGCTCAATGATATAGAAATGTATATCAGTGTATGTGTATATACACACATATGTATTCTATATATTCAACATGCCCAAAACATAGAAAAACTCTGTAGTTGGCAAACTTTGGAATGTTTACTGTTTGCCTTTACGTGTATGTCTTTATTTCCAAAAGGAGTATTTTCACTTGCAATATCAAGTTTAATTTAGTTTTTATAAATATTTTTAATAAATGTCTAATCTAATAATCCCCAGTTAACTTTCTTAACTTTTATCATGAAATAAAAATTCAGTCAGTGTGCACAATAATAAAAATTTATCTAATAAAGTGTATTAATGTTATAAACCTACTATTTAGGGAAATTTCTTGATTCTAATCATTAAAATAATTTATGATAAAAATGTATTGTTATTTTATAATCCTTATTTCATATTTATAATGCTTCTTAATGAAACTAAAAAAAATTGCTATTATTCTTACCCACTAAGAAGCACCTTTTAGGTTTTTGTTTTTAATATCCTAGTTAAGCTCTTTACTTACATGTATCTAAATTTGTTATTGATCTACTTAAATGAACCTTAGTCATCATCTGATATAACTTACTCAATAAATGAGTCTCTTCCATTACAATCCAGATGTATGTTCATATGACCACAACTTGAATGAAAACCTCCCTTGTTAATCAGCTCTGGGTCCTGGGAAATTCTTCCTCCTATCAAGCTATTACTTTTTGGAGCAACACAACTCCCACAGAGCAAGTCGGCCACCTCCCTCTTCTGTTGACAGCCCTCAGAACATTTGAATATGTCAGTCATGCCTGGACTTAGCCATTAATCTAAACATCCCCCAATTCTCATAACCTTTCCTCATCAGACATAGATTCCACACCACCGACAAGCATAGTCAGTCTTCTAAACCTACCATAGCTTGTCAGGCTCCTCCTTAAACAGTATTACTAGAATTTGGCACACTTTCCCTGCTGCACTTGGCACCTAATGCTAGGAGGTCGTGGCTTCTCATAGCTTTTTTTGGTTTCTTTTAAAGAGAATAAAGTATAATTATCTTTACACTGTGCATATAAATGGCTGCTGAGCCCATAGGTGTCCATCATATTCCTTTAGATTAGGAATGATTTGAGGTTTTAGATTAGGAATGATTTGAGGATAGAGTATCCTATTTACTGTTCCAGCGTAGCTGCTTTCATATAAGAGGCACTTGATAAATGCTTTTTTTTTTTAATGGTTTTGAAGAAAGGCTTAAGCTAAATTTTCCCTATTATATACCTAAGCAATAATTTTTGGACCCATTTTACATTTATCATGATTAAATTTCATCTTTTTTGTCTGTAACCTTTTGGTGCTCTGTTTTTTATTCTGTCATCTGTCTTATGAGCAGTCACTTCCAGCTTCTGTGTGGAATACAGATTTGAGAAGCATTCCTTTTGTGTCAATACCATCGAATAAAAGAAATATTATAAAAGAATTTTTTTTCGATCTGATACAGTGGCTTGGTGGAAAGCACGCTAGTTTCTGTAGGCCTTAATTATACTATTGTTATTAGCACTGGTAATTTACATTGTTTCTATATAAGTCATTTTGACTTTCAGAATTTCAGGCACTTCATCTTACTTTACCTGCCTCAAAGAGTTGATAGGATAGTCAAGTATGATAATATTTTTAAGAGCAGTTTTAAAAATTGTATAAAAAATTATATAAATTTAAGTCAGTGCTGAGTGGCAATACATCTTCACTGAAATTTTGTGATTTGTTTTATAACTACTGATCTCCTAAGGTTTGAATAATTTGATTAATAAAAATGTATTCATACATAGTTTTACTTCCCTAAAGTTTAGTAATTTGGTTTGTCACTGGAAGCAGGGGTGGAGAGAAGAGTTCTTTCAGGGTTATGATCCAAGTCATATTCTTGAAATACAGCCTTTGTTACTGTATTTTGTGCTACAGAGGACTTTGTTTTTTGCAGTTGAAATTATGAGCCTATGAAATTTTATCAGCTTCTTTGAAAAAAAAAAATCTGTGTCAGCATTGTGTTTGTTCTGCTAATTTACCTTGACTTTTTTTTTTTTTTTTTTTGGCGGTACTCGGGCCTCTCACTGTTGTGACCTCTCCCATTGCGGAGCACAGGCTCCGGACACGCAAAGCTCAGCGGCCATGGCTCACGGGCCCAGCCGCTCCGCGGCATGTGGGATCTTCCCAGACCAGGGCATGAGCCGCGTTCCCTGCATCGGCAGGCGGACTCTCAACCACTGCGCCACCAGGGAAGCCCTTACCTTGACTTTTATTGAAAGGCAGTTTATTTTAATTTTAGTACCAGTACTATGGAAAGTCATGGAAATATTTAATGATCATGTATTGAACTTCTCTGATGAGCAGGAAATTATCTTGTCTGCCTGACTTTTAATAGATGACATTCACCCACTGGATCTGCCAAACCAGTGTGTAAAAGATACTGTATCAGACTCTTAACTGAAAATTCAAATAGAAGTCAAATTCAGATGCATAATAATCAGGTTTTACTTTATGCATGTCCCAGAACACTGGGGAAAATATTAAATCAATCCTGACACAGCTACCTTTCCCCCATTCTGATTATGAAGATCTTAATTTAACCCTTTCCTGTGTAAACTTTTTTTAATTTAATTTATTTTTTTTATACAGCAGGTCCTTATTAGTCATCCATTTTATACACGTCAGTGTATACATGTCAATCCCAATCTCCCAATTCATCACACCACCACCACCACCCCACCCCCGCTGCTTTCCCCCCTTGGTGTCCGTATGTTTGTTCTCTACATCTGTGTCTCAATTTCTGCCCTGCAAACTGGTTCATCTCTACCATTTTTCTAGGTTCCACATATATGTGTTAATATATGATATTTGTTTTTCTTTTTCCAGCTTACTTCACTCTGTATGACAGTTTGTAGATCCATCCACGACTCTAGAAATGACCCAGTTTCGTTCCTTTTTATGGCTGAGTAATATTCCATCGTATATATGTACCACACCTTCTTTATCCAGTCATCTGTCGATGGGCATTTAGGTTGCTTCCATGACCTGGCTATTGTAAATAGTGCTGCAGTGAACATTGGGGTGCATGTGTCTTTTTTTTTTTTTTTTTTTTTTTTTTGCGGTACGCGGGCCTCTCACTGTTGTGGCCTCTCCTGCTGCGGAGCACAGGCTCTGGACGTGCAGGCTCAGTGGCTATGGCTCGCAGGCCCAGCCGCTCCGCGGCATGTGGGATCTTCCCAGACCAGGGCACCAACCCGCGTCCCACTGCACCACCAGGGAAGCCCAAGAATTTCATTCTTTTACATGTAGCTGTCCAGTTTTCCCAGCACCACTTATTGAAGAGACTCTCTTTCCTCCATTGTATATCCTTGCCTCCCTTGTCATAGATTAGTTGACCATAGGTGTGTGGGTTTATCTCTGGGCTTTCTATCTTGTTCCATTGATCTATATTTCTGTTTTTCTGCCAGTACCATATTTTCTTGATTACTGAAGCTTTGTAGTATAGTCTGAAGTCAGGGAGCCTGATTCCTCCAGCTCTGCTTTTTCCCTCAAGACTGTTTTGGCTATTTGGGGTCTTTTGTGTCTCCATTCAAATTTTAAGATTTGTTGTTCTAGTTCTGTAAAAAATGCCATTGGTAATTTGATAGGAATTGCATTGAATCTATAGATTGCTTTGGGTAGTATAGTCATTTTCACAATATTGATTCTCCCAATCCAAGAACATGGTATATCTCTCCATCTGTTGGTATCATCTTTAATTTCTTTCATCAGTGTCTTATAGTTTTCTGTATACAGGTCTTTTGTCTCCCTAGGTAGGTTTATTCCTAGGTATTTTATTCTTTTTGTTGTTATGGTAAATGGGAGTGTTTCCTTAATCTCTCTTTCAGAATTTTCATCATTAGTGTATAGGAATGCAAGAGACTTCTGTGCATTAATTTTGTATCCTGCAACTTTACCAAATTCATTGATTAGCTCTAGTAGTTTCCTGGTGGCATTTTTAGGATTCTCTATGTATAGTATCATGTCATCTGCAAACAGTGACAGTTTGACTTCTTCTTTTCCAATTTGTATTCCTTTTATTTCTTTTTCTTCTCTGATTGCCATGGCTAGGACTTCCAAAACTATGTTGAACAGTAATGGTGAGAGTGGACATCCTTGTCTTGTTCCTGATCTTCGAGGAAATGCTTTCAGTTTTTCGCCATTGAGAATGATGTTTGCTGTGGGTTTGTCATATATGGCCTTTATTATGTTGAGGTAGGTTCCCTCTATGCCCACTTTCTGGAGAGTTTTTATCATAAAAGGGTGTTGAATTTTGTCAAAAGCTTTTTCTGTATCGATTGCGCTGATCATATGGTTTTTTTTATTTTTTGTTTTTTTCATTTATTTATTTTTTTGCGATACATGGGCCTCTCACTGTTGTGGCCTCTCCCGTTGCGGAACACAGGCTCCGGACGCGCAGGCCCAGTGGCCATGGCTCACGGGCTTAGCCGCTCCGCGGCACGTGGGATCTTCCCGGACCGGGGCACGAACCCGTGTCCCCTGCATCAGCAGGCGGACTCTCAACCACTGCGCCACCAGGGAAGCCCGATCATATGGTTTTTATCCTTCAGTTTGTTAATATGGTGTATCACATTGATTGATTTGCATATATTGAAAAATCTTTGCATCCCTGGGATAAATCCCACTTGATCATGGTGTATGATCCTTTTAATGTGTTTTTGGATTCTGTTTGCTAGTATTTGTTGAGGATTTTTGCATCTATATTCATCAATGATATTGGTGTGTCATTTTCTTTTTTGGTAGTATCTTTGTCTGGTTTTGGTATCAGGGTGATGGTGGCCTGATAGAATGAGTTTGGGAGTGTTCCTTCCTCTGCAATTTTTTTGGAAGAGTTTGAGAAGGATGGGTGTTAGCTCCTGTCTAAATGTTTGATAGAATTCACCTGTGAAGCCATCTTGTCCTGGACTTTTGTTTGATGGAAGATTTTTAATCACAGTTGCAATTTCATTACTTGTGATTGGTCTGTTCATAGTTTCTGTTTCTTCCTTGTTCAGTATTGTAAGGTTATACCTTTCTAAGAATTTGTCCAGGGCTTCCCTGGTGGTGCAGTGGTTGAGAGTCTGCCTGCTGATGCAAGGGACATGGGTTCGTGCCCCGGGTCGAAAAGATCCCACATGCCGCGGAGCGGCTAGGCCCGTGAGCCATGGCTGCTGAGCCTGCGCCTCCGGAGCCTGTGCTCCGCAACGAGAGAGGCCACAACAGTGAGAGTCTCGCGTACCACAAAGAAAAAAAAAAAAACAATTTGTCCATTTCTTCCAGGTTGTCCATTTTATTGGCATATAGTTGTTTGTAGTAGTCTCTTAGGATGCTTTGTATTTCTGTGGTGTCTGTTGTAACTCCTCCTTTTTTATTTCTAATGTTATTGATTTGAGTCCTCTCCCTCTTTTTCTTGATAAGTCTGGCTCATGGTTTATCAATTTTGTTTATCTATTCAAAGAACCAGCTTTTAGTTTTATTGATCTTTGCTATTGTTTTCTTTGTTTCTGTTTCATTTATTTCTGCTCTGATCTTTATGATCTCTTTTCTTCTGCTAACTTTGGGTTTTGTTTGCTCTTCTTTCTCTAGTTCCTTTTGGTGTAAGATTAGATTGTTTATTTGAGATTTTTCTTGTTGTTTCTTGAGTATAGCTATAAACTTCCCTCTTAGAACTGGTTTTGCTGCATCCCATAGGTTTTGGATCATCGTGTTTTCATAGTCATTTGTCTCTAGGTATTCTTTGATTTGCTCTTTGATTTCTTCAGTGATCTCTTGGCTATTTAGTAACGTATTGTTTAGCATCCATGTGTTTGTGTTTTTTACGTTTTTTTCCCTGTAATTCATTTCTAATATTATAGCGTCGTGGTCAGAAAAGATGCTTGATATGCTTTCAATTTTCTTAAATTTACTGAGGCTTGATTTGTGACCCAAGATGTGATCTATCTTGGAGAATGTTCCGTGTGCACTTGAGAAGAAAGTGTAATCTGCTGTTTTTGGATGGAATGTCCTATAAATATCAATTAAATCTATGTGGTCTATTGTGTCATTTAAAGTTTGTGTTTCCTTATCAATTTTCTGTTTGGATGATCTGTCCATTGGTGTAAGTGAGGTGTTAAAGTCCCCCACTATTATTGTGTTATTGTTGATTTCCTCTTTTATAGCTGTTAGCAGTTGCCTTATATATTGAGGTGCTCCTATGTTGGGTGCATATATATTTATAATAGTTATATCTTCTTCTTGGATTGATCCCTTGATCATTATGGAGTTTCTTCCCTGTCTCTTGTAACATTCTTTATTTTAAAGTCTATTTTTTCTGATATGAGTATTGCTACTCCAGCTTTCTTTTGATTTCCATTTGCATGGAATATCTTTTTCCATCCCCTCACTTTCAGTCTGTATGTGTCCCTAGGTCTGAAGTGGATCTCTTGTAGGCAGCATATATATGGGTCTTGTTTTTGTATCCATTCAGCAAGCCTGTGTCTTTTGGTTGGAGCGTTTAATCCATTCACGTTTAAGGTAATTATCAATATGTATGTTCCTATTACCATTTTCTTAATTGTTTTGGGTTTGTTTTAGTAGGTCCTTTTCTTCTCTTGTGTTTCCCACTTAGAGAAGTTCCTTTAGCATTTGTTGTAGAGCTGGTTTGGTGGTGCTGAAGTCTCTTAGCTTTTGCTTGTCTGTAAAGCTTTTGATTTCTCCATCAAATCTGAATGAGATCCTTGCTGGGTAGAGTAATCTTGGTTGTAGGTTCTTCCCTTTCATCACTTTAAGTATATCATGCCACCCCCTTCTGGCTTGTAGAGTTTCTGCTGAGAAATCAGCTGTTAACCTTATAGGAGTTCCCTTGTATGTTATTTGTCATTTTTCCCTTGCTGCTTTCAATAATTTTTCTTTGTCTTTAATTTTTTGCCAGTTTGATTACTTTGTGTCTCAGCGTGTTTCTCCTTGGGTTTATCCTGTATGGGACTCTCTGCGCTTCCTGGACTTGGGTGGCTATTTCCTTTCCCATGTTAGGGAAGTTTTCAACTATAATCTCTTCAAATATTTTCTCAGGTCCTTTCCCTCTCTCTTCTCCTTCTGGGACCCCTATAATGCAAATGTTGTTGCATTTAATGTTGTCCCAGATGTCGCTTAGGCTGTCTTCATTTCTTTTCATTCTTTTTTCTTTTTTCTGTTCTGCAGCAGTGAATTCCACCATGCTGTCTTCCAGGTCACTTATCCGTTCTTCTATCTCAGTTATTCTGTTTTATCCTTCTAGTGTAATTTTCATTTCAGTTATTGTATTGTTCACCTCTGTTTGTTTGTTCTTTAAATTCTTCTAGGTCTTTGTTAAACATTTCTTGCATCTTCTCGATCTTTGCCTCCATTCTTTTTCCGAGGCGTTGGATCATCTTCACTATCATTATTCTGAATTCTTTTTCTGGAAGGTTTCCTACCTCCGCTTCATTTAGTTGTTTTTCTCTTGTTCCTTCATCTGGTACATAGCCCTCTGCCTTTTCATCTTGTCTGTCTTTCTGTGAATGTGGGTTTTGTTCCACAGGCTGCAGGATTGTAGTTCTTGCTTCTGCTGTCTGCCTTCTGGTGGTGAGGCTATCTAAGAGGCTTGTGCAAGTTTCCTGATGGGAGGGACTGGTGGTGGGTAGAACTGGCTGTTGCCCTGGTGGGCAGAGCTCAGTAAAACTTTAATCCACTTGACTGCTGATGGGTGGGGCTGGGTTCCCTCCCTCTTGGTTGTTTGGCCTGAGGCAACCTAACACTGGAGCCTCCCTGGGCTCTTTGATGGGGCCAATGGAGGACTCTGGGAGGGCTCACGCCAACGAGTACTTCCCAGAACTTCTGCTGCCAGTGTCCTTGTCCTCATAGCAAGACAGAGCCACCCCCCCGCCTCTACAGGAGACCCTCCAACACTAGCAGGTAGGTCTGGTTCAGTCTCCCCCGGGGTCACTGCTCCTTCCCCTGCGTCCCCATGCACACACTACTTTGTGTGTGCCCTCCAGGAATGGAGTCTCTGTTTTCCCCAGTCCTGTTGAAGTCCTGCAGTCAAATCCTGCTAGCCTTCAAAATCTGATTCTCCAGGAATTCCTCCTCCCATTGCCGGACCCCCAGGTTCAGAAGCCTGACGTAGGGCTCAGAACCTTCACTCCAGTGGATGGACTTCTGTGGTATAAGTGTTCTCCAGTCTGTGAGTCACCCACCCACCATTTATGGGATTTGATTTTACTGTGATTGCGCCCCTCCTACCGTCTCATTGTGGCTTCTCCTTTGTCTTTGGATGTGGGGTATCTTTTTTGGTGGTTCCAGTGTCTTCTTGTCGATGACTGTTCAGCAGTTAGTTGTGATTCTGGTGTTCTCCCAAGAGGGAGTGAGAGCACGTCCTTCTACTCCACCATCTTGAACCAGTCCCCTACGTGTAAATTAGTTTGATTCTTTAGTTTCTACAGTAACAAGTGATTTCAGCATGTATATCCAGCCAGTGTAAAACAACCTTGTGGTCATCATTTTTATAATAATACAAGAAGCAAACACTGAGAATGAGAGAATTGAATGAAAATGCTTGGTTTTTTAATTTCTGGCCTCTGAAGTTATATCAGCAGTCTCAGCCCACTTATCCTACATATAATAGGACTTCTAATAAATAAGGTGGGAATATTTCTGTTGAGGATCCTGGACCAAGGCTGGGTTATATGGCTTCTGTGTGTAGATACCTGGTGTGTGGGGCAGCTCACCCAGGGATAACCATTTCTG
The DNA here is from genome assembly GCF_011762595.2 of Tursiops truncatus. NCBI lineage: Eukaryota > Metazoa > Chordata > Mammalia > Artiodactyla > Delphinidae > Tursiops > Tursiops truncatus. The sequence goes on along the minus strand of NC_047037.1, from coordinate 75,960,523 downwards.
AGTCAGGGAGCTAACAAACCTGCATGAAGTAGAGTTGGATTAGCTGCCAATTCATTAGTTTACAATGACATTTCTCTTTTTTTATTTTGTTAAGTAGGCAAGATATGCACATAGTAAAAACTAAATTCAAAAAGTAGGAAAAGGGTATACAATGAAAAATGTCTACCGTCCCATGGCCCCCAATTTCCCTCTCTAGAGGCAGCCTTGAATGTCAGTTTCTTGAGTTTTCCCAGAGAACTCTATACATTTACAAACAGGTGTATATGTGCGTGTGTGTGTGTGTTTGTATCCCTTAACACACTTTTCTGTGCCTTTTTCGCTTATATATCATTTGTTTTAAAGTGTTTCTCTTTATTTTATTAGCTTTAAAAACCTAGTGTGTTTTGTGTTTTGGGATAAATGCTGGGTGTATAATGACTAATAAGTTCTTCTTAAAATTAATAACTTTTATTAATTAATAATAATTTTAATTGGAGTATAGTTGATTTACGTTGTTAATTTCTGTACAGCAAAGTGATTCAGTTACATATATATATATATATATATTCTTGTTTTTAATCTTCTTTTCCATTATGGTTTATCATAGAATACTGAATATCTGTGCTATATTCAGTGTTTTTTCATCTTAAACTTCTAGGCTCATCTGTTTTGGAGTCAGTAGTGGTCTCTGCTCTGGTTACCATGACTGACCATAAATTAGTATAAAGTGTTTTGTAGATAGAATACTCTATAAAGCTACCAGTGATATTCCATCCCTAGATTTCCTAATGTACCACTAATGAGTCATGTGTAAGAAGTATTGATTGATTTGCGTGATCTATGTCCAGCAAATATACAGTGAGCATGAGGTGTGGGGTTTTGTTTTGTTCTTAAGAAACTCTTGAAAAGTGCTTCATGTTTTACATGTGTTTATATCCATCAGATGCTTCTCATGTAATCCTATGAATAGCCTGGTCACTGCTTTAGCCAGCAATGCGTTCTTTATTCACCATCATCCTTTTGTTCTCTATTTCCATGTGTCTTCTAATCAAAGAAACTCAAAGTAATCACCAGCTATTTGTGGTACTAGGATGTGTTAAATATTTTGTAATCCTGAAAGGCTAGTGTAATTGGAGGGGGAAGTGTGAGTTGAGATTAATTAGAAAAATGCTGTTAGAAAACAGTAGATACAGTTTTCGTTTTTACCTCTTCAACAATGTTAGGGATTGTTAATGATTGCAATCGGGTGTGGTAAATTCTGGTAATTTGATATGTTCTATGAATAATACATAACAGATTTAGGGTAATTCCCTCACTTTCTGCAGTTCCTGCACAGAAATTTTTTTACTTAACAAATATTTTTATTAAAAATATTTTCCTGGTAACTTTAAGGTTAGAATAATTGCTACACATTATCATCAGTGGGCATGATATACTTACTAGTCTAAGGGGAGATATTTTAGGTTTCTAAATAGGATATCATTTTTTCCTCATTGATTCTGTTTTCACCTTCACATTAAAATTATTGAAGGTTTGTATACAAACAGCATTAATAAAATTATTTGGAGTGGGGTGCATTTCTCTAAACATTCTTCTAAGGATAAGAATAGTGTGCTTATTCAAAGATTTCACTATAGATTGGGTTAATAGGCTATTTATTGGCTAATCTGGGATCCTAGCCACTATTAATGATACACTTCTAGGTGAAATTATTTTCTCTGTTCCAAAAAAGTCATGTATTTTTTTTAAAAAAAACTCTTGACATGAAACTCATTCTAAAATTGAGGACTATTTCTATTTTAAGTGTTTCTCCAGGAATTACATAGCAGATAATTTTTATTTTATGCTTGAGGGCTGTTATTAACCAGTCTTAAGATATGTAATTTTTAGTTACACTTAATGTTTCTTACATTTTTTTCTTAGATTTTTAACTTCTCTTTAAAATTAAAGAATGAGTCTAGATTTTGTGTTAATTTGCTATATTTTACTTGTCCCTCAGTATGCCAGGAGTGTGACTCAGGGGAAAGAAACCTTTCAATTATAGTGGTAAAAATTGTTGCTGTGGTTTGGAGTAATCCACCAGAAAGATAAAGCAAATAAACTGGTACTCATCCAGCAAGAGAACCTTTTCCTATCTACTCCACAAAACCTGTGTGAGGAGCTGACAGATGTGTGACGCTTTGTGGAAGTTCTTCAACTACCACTGAGAAGAGATGCAATTCCAGAGTTGATACTCATGAAAGACAACACCCAGAATATCCATCTGATGTGACTCACTGCTGCTCTTATGAAACTAAAATGTTTGTGTTTTTATTTTAGTGACATTGTATGCCTCCTGTATTCTCCTGGGAGTGTTCCTGAATAGCAGTATACCTATATTTTTTGAGCTTTTTGTGGAAACTGTCTACCCAGTTCCAGAAGGAATTACTTGTGGAGTTGTCACTTTTTTAAGTAATATGTTCATGGGAGTACTTTTGTTTTTTCTCACATTTTATCACACAGGTAAGAAATTTGACTTTTTATTTACTATCTAAACGTGTTAGGAGAGAGGTTTGTGGCACTGATGTATAGGGAATTTATATGGAGAATTCCCACTAAGGCAAATTACTTTATTTGAGCTTTCACATGCGAAGAAAAGAAAATATCTTCTGTTGCTTTTCTTGAAAGGCATCCAGCCTGATGGAATGCATCCTCACTGCCCGCCCCCCGCAAAGTTTCTGATTTAATTAACTTGGGGTGGGGGGTGGCAGCATTTCTACTTTTAAAAGCCAACCAGCTGATTCTAATATGCTGGTTCTCATTGAGAACCACTGATGTCTTGCTTTTAAAAGAAATACTTCAACTCTATTGTCTTAACGTTAGGTAGAAATTAAGGTCAGGCGTATATATGTAGTTTAAAGCTTTGCAGATGAATGAGAGATCACCCAAAGAGTGGATCGCCTGTATAGGACAGCTCTGTCCAATGGAACATTTTATGATAACAGAGGTGCTCTTTATCTATGCTGTCCAGCATAGTAGCCACTAGTCCATGAAGCTAATGCAGCTAGGGAACTGGATTTTTCATTTTATTTCATTTTGATTAATTTGTTTACATTTAAATTGCTACATGTGGCTACCAAATTGGTCAGTGCAGGTATAGAGTGAACAGAAGGTTGCAGTTAGAACCCAGGGGTACACCTTTAAAGAAGGGGGTCGTCCTTACAGAGGAAGAAGGGTTGGGTTCCTGAACCCAAGTGGAGGAGTTAGCCTTGGAAGAAAGGAGGTGGAGATAAGGCAGTGTGTGTGGCATAGAAGCAGAGGCCTGTGCTGAGCACATTGTTGACGGAGCTCCTTCTTGATGGCACCAACTTTCGGCTTAGAAGCCAGTTCATCTCTGAAGAGTTGGTGGGAAGGTAGTGGAGAAGGGGCTTAAGGAGAGAATGAAACTTTAAAATAGCTTTTGAGGAGGTGGGCGGAGATGCTGCAGGGACAGCTGGCAAGCTCGCTGGGCATATTGAAGGCAGGCCCCACTGGTGTTGAGGTCTGCGGGTTTGTAGTGGCTCTGTTTTGCAGTTGTTTGGTTTTCTCTGATATTCTCTTTTCCGTGGTCCAAATTCTGTCTCACTATTTTAGAAAATTGGGGCACAATTATCTAGACTTCTTTTTTGCATGTTAAAATAAGGATTTATACTTATTTTATACATCTAGACTTTTTAAATTTTATACTCGTGAGTCTTAAATATAAATCTTTAATTAATTTCTACTAGGTTTATATCCCATTTTATTTCCTTGTCTTAAATAATTGAATATTACTACTTTTTTTTTCTGGTTGCTGTTTTCTTAACTACTCATCAGATAGAGTAAATTTGGATAATTTGTACATGGAGGAATCTAATTTATAAGACTTAAATATAAGAAATGCTCTAAAATGTGACACTCCAAGAGACCTAATTGTTTCTAGGAATTCTGACAGGCTTATAATTGCAATAGTAGCCATGATAACCTCCTTGACTGGAAAAAAAATTTTCGAAATGTTCAAAGCTGATGAAACAGAATCTCCCTGGGTTTTGGACAGCTTTTGACATAGCACTTTCACCTAACAGCAAAGAGCGTCCAAATGATATATTAATTTCGTAATATAATTAACAACAAACTAGATCATTTCTGTCCATCAGTAATACAGGTAAAGAAGGTTTCAACTTTGCTAAACCTGATATACGTTTGGTTTATCCTATGAAAGAGAGTGACATTTTCGAAGGCAAGTGATATTAATAAAGTCAGACCACTCTTCACTGTCCTCCTGGAAACGTGTTTCCATTAGGAAAAATGCCATCACCAGGTATAGGGTCTTTGCCTTCCACTAGTTTTCTAAACAGAATCACCTAACAGTTATTACATTATCAGCTTTAACCCACTTCAGCTGTGTCATAGTTGAAACTAGGCGGCTCAGTACCTCTCTTTTTTTGCCTGGTGAAGTATCAGAGATGGCTGTTGCCCTTAGAGTTGTAGAAACGGTTTTCCACCTCATGGACACAGGTGGGCTGAATGGTCCTTGCAGCCCGTCTGAGCATGGTTTCTCCTGTTGGATGGAAATTGTTTTGTCTTCCCAGCATTTAAAAACAACAACAGTAGATGCCAGATCATGTTATCCCCTAATAGACCTCTTGCACGTGGTCTATAGAATATAACAAACATGTATTTATTGGTCAGTTTAAAGCAGGAACTACCCCTGTGCTGTCTGACTGTGGAGGAGCCCAGTGCACTCCTACCATTGTGCCCAGCAAGCAGTGTCTCTATCACTCTCCTGGGTCTTGAGTGTGCAGCTTCCAGTTTGTTCAACAGAGACTGGTGTCTGTACATCAGCCAGTGCTCACTCCTCATTTTGCAGATTTATAGTGACCAGATACAAGCAGACATTTTTGGTTCTTTGGCACAGGCAGTGGAAGAAACAGCACCATTTCTGCTAATTTCTATCTCACTGATACAATCAAGGATTTATCTAGCTGGGGGGAGAAAGCTTCCCCCTTCTCGGCTGGTTTCTGATCTTATGTTCTTATACATATCTATGTAGATGTTAAAGGTTTCTGCCTAAACTCCGTGAGTATTGTGAAAAATAAAACTTTAAATAAAAATTAATCTTAATCGAACAGGATGGTTTTCAGGACAAAAAGAACCTCAGTGTGTTTTGACATTTTAGAGTTAATGAGAAGATGAATGTAAAAGAGCTTAGACCAGTGCACAGCTGGCACTCACCAAATGTTTTGTTTCCTTCTGGATAATTAGCTGGGGATGATAGGAATTTAAACATCTAGGCTTCTATTTTAAAGAGATGCTTTTATGTGCTTATTTGTCAGTGCGTATAATGAATACACACAAACATACCCCACAACTCTCTAAGGCTAAAAAGTTCCTAGAACTATGAAAACTCTGTTGAGATTCTTTCACTTATAATTAGTTGATCTCGCCCCAAAAGTCCCACAGCAAAAGTCCACATGCCTTATAGCTGAGGTATGATGATACCTAAATTACAAATCTGGAAACTGTATAAAATTATTTCCTAAATTTTTAGTTCCGCAGCCCAGTCTGCTAAACATTTTATATAATGAATTCCCTTCCATTAGAGCCAGTGTTTGAATGTCATAATTCAGTCATTTTAAACTTGAAAAACTCACCCAGAAGTTAGTTATGTGTCAGAATTCAACTATTAGTGACATGATTGGAGGGCTTGATTTTTAATCATCATAAAAATAGGCTTTTTTTTTTTTTTTTTTTTTTTGCGCGGTACGCGGGCCTCTCACTGTTGTGCCCTCTCCCATTGCCGGAGCACAGGCTCCGGATGCGCAGGCTCAGTGGCCGTGTCTCACGGGCCTAGCCGCTCCGCGGCATGTGAGATCCTCCCGGACCAGGGCACGAACCCGTGTCCTCTGCATTGGCAGGTGGACTCTCAACCACTGCGCCACCAGGGAAGCCCTAGATAGCGGTTTTTTAGGTCACTTCTCAAGGAAGTACTAAACTTCCTGACCAGAGTTCTTGGTTTCCCACCATGTGCTATCTGGTAGATGACTACATCAGATATGGCTTTTCAGGGCTGTACAGACTAACCCCAAAATGACCACATTAGAGTGCCTTGCCTGGCAAGATAGGCTCCACTGGTGAGTTGCTTGTTGATTATGGCCATTGCCATCATTGATGGCGAATGTCATACAGGCTTCTATACCAACGCCACTGGCCTATTTAGAGCCCTGGGTCACAGAGTTTCCCATGTCCTGTGTTGACTCTGCTTTGGGAACCTGGACCATGTCAAAGATTTCTTGGAGTTTTTCTGACTTGGGTTTTTTAAGGGCACTTTGAAAAAAAGTTACTTGCTCCTTAATATAAGCATATTTACAAAACGGAGTTGCTTCCCATAATGTTTGCTTTGTGAATCTCAGCGAGTATTTCAGACAGCACAGTGATGTTTTATTCTAATAACTTCACATACAAAATCAATTTGGAAATGCCGTTGTATGCTTTATATGCTCTGAAATGTATTCTAATGTTCTGTTTTACAGTTTGTAGCTTGTTTTGTAGTTTGTATTGGCTGTTATTTTTTGTTGTTCTTGTTTTTCTAGAAGGTTTGCAGCAAGCTTTGGCTAAAAACATTAAAGGTTTTACCTCAGTCCTTTCATTTTGAAGTAGCCAACCAGGAATTTGAGGCTGCATTGTGTGCTGAGGAGGGAGGTATTGTCTAGTGGTTACCAGGAGAACAGGTTCAACAGATGTGGACTAGTGAGAAGTAATTTTCTATCTAAGAAGTAAAATAATGCAATGTGCTGGTCAAAGCTATCGGATAATTAACCTGGAGGGAAGGGAGCAGGGCATCACACTGTGAAATTGTGGTGTCAGCTGGCTTCTCTTGAGAGGGAATGGAGACAGTTTTGTTAAATTACCATAATTTTGGTTGAATCACCAAAGAAACTAGAAGGTTGGTTCTGGAAGATAGTGTCTGGAACCAGACAAGTACTTGAAGCCAAAAGTGTGACATCACTGCAGGGAAAGATGAGGTCAAAAGTAGAATGGTACTTCATCCTAATTAGTTCAGCCCCAGCAGAGCCTCACCATTTGGTGCAGAGCTCTGAGTAAACTATAGCACCCACCTCACTGGAAATTGGCAGAGTCCTCAGGCTGCAGCACAGGAGATGGCAGAGAGCCAGCAGAAATGTAGAGGCAAGTCACGGGGGCTTGCGGTATGGATTTATAGTTCCTCTAGTGAAAGGCAAAGGGAACGAATGTTGGAAAGCTGTGCTCACTTTAAAAGATACAAAAGAAAATTTCGATGGGTAAGGACTCTGTTGGTTTAATTACGTCATGGCACTGGGCTCCAAAGGACCACAGCCAACTTTGCTCTGCCAAGTCAGACTGAACTTTTTTTTTTTTTTTTGTGCGGTACGCGGGCGTCTCACTGTTGCGGCTTCTCCCGTTGCGGAGCACAGGCTCCGGCCGCGCAGGCTCAGCGGCCATGGCTCACGGGCCCAGCCGCTCCGCGGCATGTGGGATCTTCCCAGACCGGGGCACGAACCCGTGTCCCCTGCATCGGCAGGCAGACTCTCAACCACTGCGCCACCAGGGAAGCCCCCAGACTGAACTTTTAAGCAAGCCATTTCCTGCACATTAGAGCCCCTTAGGTGTGGTGTATGTGAATGGTTTTCAGTGGGGACATGCAGAGATTTCCATCCCTGACCTTTTTCCCTCTAAAAAGGCAAAAATTTTCAAAGAACACTGGTAGCTGGTTAAGCCAGGTGAACTTAGTGAAGGGTGGATTTGACTTCTCAGAGAGAGGCACAATAGTGAAAAACAACCAACCAACAAACCATGACACTAAAGAGCAATTTTGAGTTATTTTTAGAGATTTCATCTGAACCCAGGTAGAAGGAATCGTTTTACAATCCTGATGAAATAAAGGTCTGCTTTGGCAATATTTGACTGATTTCTAGGTTTAAGGAGAGCTAGGACAAGTTGATTGTTGCTGCATGTGTGTTGCTCTAGCTCCCTGTGAAATAGTCTCTAAAGTTTAGGAAACACCTTTGTTGTAGACTTCAAGTGCCATACTTTCTTATATTGCTTAAAATGCGACCTTACAGTAAAAGACGCTCAGTTTTAGTATAAACAGTACGCTGTTATCTCTATTTTACTACTTTTTCTTTTCGTATTTTTTCACTGCTTCTTTTCGCTTGTTAAAATTATCATCAGAAATCCAGAGGCTTTATGGTTAATATAAAAGCAGAAAATGCTTGGTGCGTCATTTCAGGGAATATTAGAATAAAGACAAGATCCCAGAGATCACAGCGTTTCTGAGTGTTTAGATTCTAGTCAGTCCAAGTAAAGGACAGAAAACAGCTTTGCGTGAAAATACCATTGAAATATACTTCTTTGTTCTGTGCTATAGAATAGCATGTCTGACTTTGAAAATGTAGAAATTGAGAGGTTAGGGAGACTGCTTTTGCGAACATATTATAGGAAAAAAACGTACTTCAGCACCTTTTCTTACTGGTTGGTTTTCTGATTTCCGTTCCTGAGCATAAATTGCTCTTTTAGCCATATGAATTATGGATTAATCTAAAGCAGCAGCATAGAAATCTTTAGGATGATTTTTGAAGATTAAGGCAGTATTAGCATTCTGTAGAAGCACAGAGGGAAAATATAAACTTATAGCAGTGCCCAAAGGTAAAAATGTACCAGGGAACCTGTTTCCTTCATTTTTTGTTGTGTTTTTATTTTTTCATTGAAATTGCTAAATGGATATTAAACTAGAGACGTTATCCGCCACCCCACCCCACCCCCGCCAGCCCCTTTATGCCAAGAAGCTGCTCACTTCTGCCTGGAAGCCTCAAGTCTGACAGAGGGGGTTGGGATAGAAGGAAGCTGAACAGATGCCTGGCTCCAAGGCCCCCGGAACCAGAGGAAGCAGCTAGAGACAGCACAGTCGGCAGGGCAAGCATGTGTGTTCGGGTAGCAAGAGGCCCAGGATTGGCCTGTTGGAGAGTCCTGAATTCGTGAATGAGCATTTTTGAAGAAGCACGTTCTCAATTCCATTAAATTAAAAAACAACATTATTTGAATTGCCTGTTTAGATGATTCCTGTAAATCTTCTGGTAATTGGCATCATACATAACCGTTACGTTAGTAGGAAAAAAAGACTAGAAGGAAACCAAAGTATTCACAGTAGTTTCTCTGAGAGTAGAATTTAGGATTCATTTTTTACATTTTACTTATTATATATATATATATATATATATATATATGTATTTTCTACTCTGTTTTACAGTGATTACTACTTGATTTTTTGCTGAGAATTAGATATTTCTTTCCAAAAAAATTTAAAAGTGTTATCTCAAAATTCAGGTGATTTTGTTGTTTGTCTTTCTAATCCATCAGATATTTCTAAACAAGGACAAGAGTGATGGTGATAGGGGGCACTTTAAAAACAAACTAACATTTAAAGGTGATTGATTTTTCTTTCTTTGAAGTAATAGATTTTTTTTTTTTTGGCCACCAAAGTCAAGTTGGGTTAAATTGATGAAAAGTCATTAACAATACTGATTAAAAATATTCCACAGGAAAGCCCTGTAACATATTACATGCATCACTTAGACTCCACATTTGTCACTGTTTATTGAAAGCCGGTTTTCAGGCCTCCCAGGGCACATTTATTATAAGTGCTTTTGAATGCAAAGCAGGTTGCTCCCAGCAGCATACAGGTGGTGTTCTGCTGGTGACACATGAATGCTTACAACTGCATGTTTTTGTCTTACAGAGTTGTCTTGGTTCAACTGGTGCCTTCCCGGGTCGTGTTTGCTCAGTCTCCTCCTTATTCTGTGCTTCAGGGAATCCTATGACAGACTCTATCTTGATGTGGTTGTCTCAGTTTAATAGCACAGACTTGAAGGAGTGTTTAAAAAGAGACTGGAAATCAATACTGCATACTGCACATTTGCTTGGACTTGCACATCTAACAGGAAAAAAAAAGGAGAAGAGAGAAACTTCATTCAGAGGTTTTGTTAGGTTACAGATGATCACATTAATTTAATTACTGCTAGGTAATAATAATGTGGAACTTGAGTGATAATAGTGTATTTAAAAACTGTATCGATGGCATACGTGTGCCTGAGTCTGGGGTTAGAAGTGTGATGTCTTACACAGAAAGCACTACCTAGGTAATTCCCTCTATGTTTTGTGCCAGTGCTAAACTACTGATTAATTGTAACTATGAAAAGAAATGAAGGGTGTCTATTACATGAAGATAACTCCTTCCCTAAGCCACATATCAGAAAAGGAAGAAATGCCACTAACTTCTAAAGAAGTTTAAACCCTATATCAGATTTTAATTATAAAATAGCCAAGAGGTGTATCAATGATAGATATTAGCCACCTGTACACTACATTTTTTTCTAATAAAGCCATTTCTTATATGACTCCTTATTTCTAATTAGCTCGGAAACCTTTGGCCACCTTAATTATGGTGATCAAGTGCTTTCCAGTGACCGCAGAGCACATACTTTGTGTCTCGATCTTAACTTATCCTTGTTTCTGTGAAATACAATTTCATCTGCTAGGCTCTTAAATGATTATATTAAATGTGACTAAATGTTTAATACAGTCGCATTAAATGCTGTATGAAAAATGTAATTTTGTTCCGATTTAGCACTTTGTTAAAAGTGAAATGACAGATCCCATAGAACATCCTGTGTCTTCGGGCAGATATATATGTGGTGGCATGGGATGGAAAATCCAGCACCAGCTGTTGCTTACCAAGGTTGCATTTTATTAAATGACCCTTGTTTGAAAATAACAATTTATAGAATTGAAACTTTCAGATCTGTTGAGTGATTTCTGAATTACTTTCTTGTATCTCAATTCAGGTTATAAAATATTCAGTTCTATATAGAGTGTATATTTGAGAGGGCAGTATTTTGCCGATACCTGCCTTCCTTCTGTGGATGACAGCTTTTTCAAAAATAATACCCACTGGACAGCTCTCAGACGTGTATTTCACTATGACATAAAATATGCTCTGGTGGGGTTATGATAGTACCACTATTCAGATTTACATAATTCCCCTCATGCTGGAAAATCAAACACTTTCTCAAAAAGTGAAGAATGATGTTTTATCTTCATTGTTCTCAGCTTCCTCCAACCCCCTCTCTCCTTTTTTACTCACTTGAAATTGTATCTTCATTGTCAGCTAAATATATATTTTATTTGTCTTCTTCTGGACAGGAGAGTGTAAGGCAGCTCCTTCTATTAGCCAAGGTGGTGAAGTATGGTTAAGGGGACCTGGTCAGCACTTAATTGACTCATCTCCACCACATTCGCACACACCATCACACACAGTCCCAGATACCCCTCCTTTCCCCCTTGGTAAGTTGAAGGCTATGCTTTTACTAACCTCGGTCCTAGAGGAGGATGCTATTACCGTCTGGCCTTCTAAGATCCGAAATTGTGCAACCTGGAAAGTAAGAAAACCCTCAAATTTAACATCTGTCTTCAGTCACCTTTAGACCATCCCCCTTTAGAACCACCCTGCTAATAACTTAGCAGCCAGAACTGAAAGACCTGAGGAACTTGCTAAAGAGAAGAAGAAAACCTGTGAAAGCTAGGCTTAGTTCCTGTTAACTCTGTCGTTCTTCTCAAATAAAAATAAAAGGAAAGCAAAGCAGAATTCTTAAGGATAATTGAAAGCCAGCCAGTCCAGGTATCAATAGTCCATGACCCAGGTGCTAAAATAACCACCACCCCTTCCTGTTTAGAATGAATCTAGAAAGGTGAGGGACGAATTACGATGCATTTGGTTTTAGTCAGAACTGTTGTGTTTGAGGACTCTCCTATATAAAACTTTGCTAGAAAACTTCTCATACAGAGCATTTTAATTATGGTTAATTCTACTTTTAACACATAGTGAAAAATAACATTAAAAAATATTACCTAAATGACTGATTAGTTCAAAGACAGACCAAATGGGTAGTGATTTTAAATTCTTGCGTTGTACCAGGCACCAACCACTCTTTTTAGCATACGTGAGATGAGATGAGTTGAGATGAGAGGTGTCCATTTGTCTCACTTACATCCACTTAACCCCTCCAGCAGATAATTGTTCTAATCACAAGCTGCAGCTGTTTTAAATGATCAAGATTTCATGTACCAAACCTGATAGAAAGAGAACCAAAATCTTCTAGGGGCAGGGGGAGGATTACACATTATTTACCTACCTGTATATGTCATAAATTTTTTTTTTACTTTTGTATTTCTCACGTGCATCAAAAGACCAGCCATAATCTTTGCACTCTATAAACAAACATTAAAGAGTCCTAATGAATTTTATAATTGAAAAAAATCTTAACCCTCTACTAGTCCAAGCACTCATTTTAGAATTTATAGGAACAGCCCCAGAGAGGTAAAGGATCTTGCCAAAGGTCACAATCCTAGTTAATGACAAAAGTAAAATGAACTAAAACCCACATCTTCTGACTCCCAAAGCAGTCTTTTTTTCTCTACCTCAGAGAATTGCAGCTTAATTTGGACATTTTGGGGTGTTCGTGAATACTCTTTCATGTTCAAAAACGATGGGGCTAAAGAGTAAGATACTGTTAAAATTAGGTGATTGCTTGATTTCTAAGTAAAATCTGTCTTTTTTTCTTCATCGCTATCCCGTTGGTGCTCTAACATCTCTAAGTCTTAGCTTGCAGTGAGTGACGCGATCGGAAAAGTTTCTGATGAATAATTCAGTCCTCATAAACCAAGTCAACAGCATTATTAATTGGTAAGGACATGTTATAGTGTAAGTTCCCTGTGGCTTATCCGTGAATATTTCACAGTTGATGGGAAGAAGCATTTCTTAATATGGTCCCTGGTGGAGATATAGAACAGATAATTACATACACAAATGCATTTCACTGGAGGGTAGAGCTAATAAAATAACAAGAGGGAGTCAAGCACCATTTTGTATATTTAAGCATATATGGCCTAAGGGCCATGTTTTATCATAGATCATACGTTCATGTTTAATTATTGAGAATGTTTACAGCTTGCCTTTCTAATGAGGGATTCAAGCGAAGAGATTTTAAATTGAGATTAAATTCTCATCTACTCTTCCTTTTTTTTTTTTTTTACTATTTTTACTAAAATCTAGGCATTCATCTTGCTGTTTGCATAAGTACAAGCTTCACTTTAAACTCAAGATCAAGTGCATAGTAGATGTTTTAACTTAATGTTAAAAATCACATTAATTCCACATTTGTCCCAGAAACAATAAGTACAGGAATTACTGTGATTATACCATATTATCAAGCAAGTGCAAAAGCTGTGACATGAAGAAAGTGTCCTATTAAAAAAGGAATATATAGAAAACTATGAGGAAATTTCATCAGACCTATTTCATAAATGTAGGAAAAATAGAATTCCACTTTAACTTGTATGATTATAATCATACAGAAAAGAACGAGATAAAGCTTATTTCCATACTGTCAACAGTTTGCTAATCTGTTGGGAAATAAAAACAATACTGACGGGGGAGAGTGTTGGACCATCCCAGAAGGACAAAACTTGACAGGGAAAGTTTTAGGTGCTCTTTTAACAGCATCCATTGAGTAGTCTGTGCTCAATAGTGGTGAGTGTCTGCTCAGTAAGCAGACATCCTGAGCACTCATGTCCTTTCAGGTGTCTTCCCGGTTCAGTTGGAACCTCAAACTTAGGAGATGACCTCTAGGAACTAATACCAAGGCCCTTAAGAGACTCTTGAGGGTGTCACCTCTGGCCAGGGGATGAGAATGATAGAGGCTGTGGGCAGAGAGTACAGGCAATGACATGCCCTAAATCTCTCCCCTGAACCACTTCTCTTTTTATAAATAATTTTAGTTTGCTCTTGGTCAGGACTGAAACATCAGCCCCTTGTTTCACCTGAAGTTTCCTGAGGTTCTTCGCTTGTCCTCACTGCCCTGTACCTCAGCTTTCTGAACACTTGCATGAATCTGCCCTCTGTTCCATCCTGGTCTCCGCTTCCTTGAGCTGACTTCCTGGCATAGGCTTCTTTACCCTCAACCCCTCCCTAAGCTCCAGGGCCGAAAACACAGTCTCCTTCCTGCCTAGTAGTAAAGCCATACACCCAGGCTGCCCTCTGATGAACAGGATGCTAGCATGAGCAGAACATAAACAAATCCAGGCACTCCGGAAAGATTTAACAGTTATTCTCACAGCCAAGTCGTATAAGTTAGAATATTCCCCTGAAATGGGAAGGGAATTACAAAAGTCTCTAACAAGTTTCTCGTGTTATTATTTCTTGTACTTTTATTTTTTATTTTTTTTAAATGCCTTTTGTTTGTTTGTTTATTTATTTATTTATTTATTGGCCAGGCGGCATGCGGGATCTTAGTTCCCCGGCCAGGGATCAAACCCGCGCCCCCTGCACGTTGGAAGTGTGGAATCTTAACCACTGGACCACCGGGGAAGTCCCTATTTGTTGTACTTTTAGAATGTGGACTAACTTGCCTCGTGTAGTCTTTCTCTTGTGTCTCGGAACCTGGTAGGCCTCAGACAATAGCCTTCCATCTCAGCCAACACTCAAAAAGAGAGCAAAAAGCTGCCCCACCCTAGCTGTTCTGTTCATTCAACAGGGGAGAATTAATTTTTTAAAAACAGCTAAAAAATGAAACAAAACATGAAATTCATTTCAGCAACCTTGGAAAAATGATAAAAACACATCAAACCATTTTAGCTCTAAACATGCCACGTTTGGTACATTGCGAGGCTTGGGGCTCCAGAAGGGATGCCAGAAGATCAGCCCTACAGCACAGCACTCTGGGGGTTCCACCAGGCTCTTCCAGTTTACAAGCGAGGCTTCTGCAGTCTTGATCAAAATGGCAAGAGTGACTTGGAGGCACTTTTGATTTACCTTAATGATAGAAAATGATGCTTTTTTAAACTACAATTTAATTTAGACTTCCTCTAGTTCAGATTGGCTTTCTTCCCATTTACCTGAAAGAATTGTAGAATCAGAGATGAGGATTTAATCCAACACCCCATTTTACAAATAAGTAAATAGAGAAGATTTCAGGTTAAATGACAACTCAGTTTTAGCAGATCACTCGACTCCTACACCAGCCTTCTTTCCATAAGTGATCAGTGTGTTAACCAGAAGTAATTTAAGTAAAATTTCTTTAAAATTTTTGAAAATTAAAACACGTGAGTGTGTACCCATTATAAAATACCAGTACAGAAATATAAAGTGAAGTCTACCTCCAAACATATGCTGGTTGATCCATTCTCCTTTTCAGAGATAATCCCTATGCGTCCTTTCAGAAAATTTTCTATGCATTTACCTACATCAAGTATAAAAACAGAGAGGATTTAAAATCAAGTGATCTCAGGAACTATTTCTTAAGACCATGTTGGCATGAACACTTGGGCAGGAGTTTCTGAGCTCCTTATTTTTCTCCAAGACAAATCTGTATCAACTGTAGCAGTGGTTAATGGAGACATTTTACAGACCTGGTTATGTACCATCAAGCTCTATCATATTCTGAAGTTTAAAGGTGAACTTCAATATGCAATATTGGTTTTCTTATTGGAAATATAGACAGTTTTTAATGCTGCCAACTAAGGCCCATGCCCCGTGAGAGAAGAAAATGAATGATCTACCCCCAAAATCCAAACGGATTTTCTTGACAGGGTTTTCTTGGCTGTCCATCTCAGCAGAGGCACGCCATACTGTAGAAAGCAGAAAGTCGAGAAAGACAGCTTATGCCATCCCATTTTTTAGAAAAATAATAGTTAATGAAGATTCTGGTAATCCTTAACTATTTTCCTGGTCACCTTCCTTAGCTGTTCTAACTTTCAAGCTACCAGTAAAATTGATGAACTGTAGTAGGACAAGAACTTACATTTGTTTGGTCACTTCTTTCTTTCCTGCCATCTTTCCCATCAGGCTTTCCCCTTTCTGGTTGTATCTTCCTATTTATTTCTGACTGTGCTTGGAAGCAAGCTGTGTGAAACCCACATTGTCTGAGTTGCCCATATTGTTGAAGAGAGCTGGCCAATTTCTTCATGAACTAGACTAGAGAGGACAGAAAAAGAGCCCTAGCCTAGGAGCCCCAGGGCCCAGCTCGTGGCCAGGCCTGATGTCTTCAGCTGTTTGACCCTGACCAAGTTCCTTCATTCCTCATTTACCCACAATTCTAAAATGAAGGAGTGAACAAAGATATTCCCTAAGGTCTCTTCCAGTTCAGAAATTCAGGTCCATTCTATTTAAATATTAGGAAATGACTGATGTACATGCACCTGTTTGTGCAGTAGCCCTCCTCCTGTGAGTCCCTACACGTGAACACACAGACTCTTCCACCACGCACACATTCAGCAACAAGAAGAAATGGCTCCTTCATTGCCTGTGCTAGAAGATAAGCTATAGGTACTGTTTATTTCCCCAAAGGACCTTATATATGAAATGCAGCATTTATTAAATTTATCAAATGTGATACGAGAAAATCTGTCATCTGCTGTTGAGATAGCATCCTGGGAGCCAGGTCAGAGTACTGCATTTGCTCACTGGAGTCAGGACAAACCAGAAACCCATCCTTTGCTTTGGTTTGACTCATCGTGAGTCAGCAGCGACTTGGCACCTGTAGAAATCAAACTGTTGGATCAGGTGGTAAAGCTGATCCTTGAACTGATGATATTTCTAGAGTTACAGCACCGAAGAATTGGAAGTTGCTCTGCAACAGTGTTGTCTCCAATGGCCAGATTCTGCCAGTAGAGCTGTGCATATATCTTTTATAGAGTGAGAACAGAGGTTTAGTAGGTCATGTCTGATCTGTACCCAGGTGTTAGGAAACAAGGCTTCACTGAAATTATAACATGGGCACAAAAGCTGTCAGAGAAATGAACCAAAAGTCCAGCCTGAGAGTCAGGAGGCCTGGGTTTCAGTTTCTCTCTCCAGGGCAGCTGCTGAGCACCTTGGGGCTTTGGAAAAGTCACCTGTTCTCTCTGGACCCTGGCTTCCTCTAAAATAGAAGGGTCAAGTGGATGTTCCTTTTTGCTGAAGAGTTTTATAGCATCTAATATACACTTATTTGGTCACACACCAGACAGAAAGTAGAAAACAACACAAGTGCAATACCTTTCCACTGGTCCTTCCAGTTACACATTATCTTTCAAACAAGCAAGGAGCTTCTACAAGGAAGGCCCCATTAGTTATGCATTATAGGTGCCAGGCAGTTATGGAAACTCTCAGGCCACCGACATATCCACTATTCTTTCATTCACGCTTTTATTCATTCTATATACAGAGTAATTACATGTGTGCAGTGTGTGCCTGTGAAGGAGAATCAGAAAAACAAAAGATGTTTCTACCCTTCAGGACATTTTAGACAGATTTTTTTAAAAAAAACAAATACTCTCCTGAACTAGCTAGAAAAAGGAATAATGAGAGTTTCCCAAATAATTATGCATAGCAGGAACCCAATTTTTTTTTCTTGTACCATCATTAACCATAACTGATTTCAAGGGAAGGTATTCTGTTCCATTGGAATTTCCACCATAGGCAGAACCTGTATCTGTCTGGGAGCACTGAATCAATTTTCACATGAGGAATCCCAAGCCTTCCCATCATCCCATGGCTGGGGAGTGGTTTACTATTCCTTTAGGAAGTTGGGAAGATTGTTGGCACCTCCAGCTTCCTCTGAAGACAAGACTTAATTACAAACACACCAAGATACACATAAGGCCTTGTGCATTTCCTTTCTAAAAGGAATTTGAATTTTAACAGAGAACAAAGACTAAACACCAACAGAAAGGGTTTCTAGTGATAGAACTTGGGACATCAGCCCATCAGAGAGAGAAGGGCTGCTTTGGGGGCAGGAGACCCTATGGGAGCCCTTCAGCTGTGTCCACACTTGAGGCATCGCTATTGCAGTCCTGGCCTTCTAAGCCTTTGCAGAAACCTAAAGATGCTCAAAAGGGCAGGTTTTAGTTCTGCAGATGGGTTTATTTACTGCCAATGTCCCCACCTCCAAATTTACTTCCCTCTTCACCGGAAATAAATCTTTTGGAGGCTTATGAAAATTAAGTATTAGGAAAATTCTGCCCCCGTCCTACTAGATTGCATCTACAAGTCCAAACAAAATCGCTTCCTTGACTTACATACCTATAAGGTCAAGGAAGGTCTGTAACTCGGAGGAGCGGGCCTGGAAGAAGTCAGGGCAGGTGCCTGATCCCACCCCTCCTGCTATAGGCAGCACGGGGCTGCCCACTGGAATCCTGCTAAAATGGAGGGCTGTGCTGGGGTGGTCCTTTTCTCTCAGTCCTTCCCTGAACTCACTAATTCACATTACACTGCTCTTCCTGATCAATAACTTATTGAGGAGAAGATCAGTAAATGACGTAAATGTCTCCAGTGGAGCCGTCCCCCTCCATGACCCCACTGTCCTTTTAGTCTGCGCCTCAGAATCCTCATTCCGTGTCCCATAGAAACGCAGTTACCCTTGTCCTTTTCAGGGAAAAAGACATTGATTGAGAGCTTAGCCCTGACATTTCACCCTCTTATCTCAGAACACAGAAGCCCCTTCACGTTTGTTGTCTTTTTTACTCAAGGTTAATATAGATCCCCAGGCACTGGCAACTCCATGCTGCATTCTGTTGCCTGTAATTGTCCTTCCATCTAATTGGGCGAAAGGCTACTCTAATGAACCAGCTACTGATTCCCTTACCTATTCACTCTTTTATCAGTATTCCTTTACCAGTAAATTCTTTGTTATCTAGGTCCTGAAATTTATTTCATGTTTTTTTAAACTTAAAATTTTTTCTTACAAAATTGCTTCTTTTATCTTATAGCAGACTGTGATCTTTTTGCTTCTGAGTACTTTATAATACAATTCGAATATAATAGAACATTCTAAAATAAAGCCAGGCAGGGATTTCATCCTAACCACTATTAAATGCTGAGAGAGGCAGATCATATTTTTTTAAAAAGAGAGGAGAGCTGGGATGGAGGAAGCTGGATCTCATAATTCAACCAGTATATTTCGGGCTCCGGCTGCATGCTGAGCACAGGGCTAGGCTCTGAAGATGCAGAAACAAAGAAGACAGCATCCTGGCCCTCAGAGAGATTCATATTCTGATGAGTCCATTCATAACAACTGTAATTCAAACCTAGCAACACCCCCAAAAGCTGTTGGAAGCTTTGTAGCTTATTTCTATGACTGTCTATGGGATCGTACTCTGGAAAAATACGCTCTAAACCCTGCTTTCTTGGGCCATTAGAAATCCATGCTTGTCCCTAATCCGTTTTTATAGTTACATGTAACCTTCATAGAGTAAAAAATGCGTCTGGACGGCTTTTGAAGTGTCAGGCAGAGAAATCTGTTTTGATGGCTTGAAAAGAAGTGGAAAAGTTTTAGGGAAAGCTAACAAGCTTCCAAAGAGTTTAGATCTGCTAGTGTCCAGACATGGGATTAGGCAGAGGGAAAAGCCTTCTAGCAAGTGGGAGCTGGGGCCATGTAAGCATGGAGACCCCACTGAAGGAGTCAGCGAGAGAGAAGCCAGGCTACAGGCGTCTGTTGATATGTCTGCTGAGTGAAAGTGGAGAAGGAGGTTTGGAGGCAGGGAGTTGTGGTGGAAGCAGATTCTGGAAAACAGAACCCCAAAACTGGCTTGTTCTCAGAGTCATCTGGCCCAGCCTCCCGCCTCCGAGCACATCCCGCCTGTGCTGTGTCTGGCCAACTGCTTTTTCAGCTCTCGAGGGATAGAGATTCCACAACCTACCCTGTCATCTGTTCCAGAGCCACCCCCGCTCTGCACTTAGAAGTTCTTGCTTTTAAAGAATGGAGGCAGGAGAGAGGTGGTCCAAAAATGGGGAGACAACAAAGCAGGGCAGAGGAACTGTCGTAGAGCTTGGAGATGGGGACCTCACACCCCAGTGCGGGTGGAGACACTAGAAGGGGAGCCAGCCATCTGGGAACCGCCCTCGCGGAAGCCCTGTCTGGCGGAGCGGAGGTTCCCGTTCTGCTCCACGAAAGCAGTGGGAATCTAGACATCCGCCGCCTCTTACGCCTTCAGTACCCTATTGCATTTCATACACTCCGCCCGAGTCATTTCTTTTCATACCAATTCTTGGATGCAAAGAAATCTTGGGCAGTCCAAGTGGATTCTAGAGCCAAGTCAAGTCACCATGTCTTACTCCATTCAGACTTTTCCATCTGCCTTCACCCTCTCAGTCACACTCCTAGAAGCAAACCAGAAAGTCCTTGCAACCAAAATCACTATCTGAAAGCCCAAGAGCTTTCTTGTTCTCCCTCTGATCTCAAGCCACAGTGTGTTGGTCTGATTTTACTCCATTTATAGTTCTCTGGCTTTCATGGCTCTGCACCACATGACAGAGCAGGAAAGCAAGCAGAGGCCAGAGATCAGGTGGAAGGAAGTAGAGGCAGGATGGCTGCAGAAGCAGAGCAGAGGCAGCTGCTGACGCGGGAGCCTGCAATAGTCCCATGGCCGCCGTGATCCACACTGGGGTCCTAGTGTGCCATACAGGCTCTCGCATTCCCTGGGTTTCCCGGAGGCGGCCCTTCCCTCAGCCTTGGGCCTCCCCTTGGCGGTGAGTCTCATTGCAATTCATGCCCTCCCTGTCCCCTCCTCCCAGTCCCAGGCTACACTGAAGCCCCTGACTCCTTTTCAGTCTGCGGAAGAACAGAGTCCCTGCCTGTTGGGATCCGGTCCACTCTGGGGATGCTTTTTAGCTGAAACTGCTGCAGTTGAGCACAAGGAGTTCTGACTGCCAGAGTGAAAGGGTACTCCAGCAGGCTGCAGCAGCTTCCCTGCCTCTGGGGCTGTAAATAAGGGAACGGTCCAGGACCGTCCCAGAGGACTAAGGATAGACCAGATGATCTCTTGAGATTCCTCCCAGCTCCAGAACCTGGCTTTTAAATAGCAACACTAAGATCCAGGTGACATACAGGCTCACTGACAGCAGGTACTCCTCCTCCCGCGACACCCCATGTACCTGGGCAGACATTCTTCTCCCAGCAGGAGACATGATGCAAAAATAGACAGGTGCAGGGAGGGGGCTTAAAATCTGCCCACACTGAGCCTTGATGCCAGGGGATGTGCATATCTGCTGGCCCAGCTCTGTGACCTGGTGGGTCTATGCAACTGTCAAAACATGAGTGTGTGTGATAAATTCCCCTCCGACGCTCATCACAACTTCTGAGTGTTCTGTGCATTTTTAAATAATTCTTACCATGTAAATATTATATTACATTTTAATAAAAAGATTTTTTTTTTGCATTTTACTTTTGTAATATTTGGGGTTTTATAGATTTTTATTTTATGGCCAAGTATACTTTTGTAAGGAAATGTTGAAGTCTTGAGTATTTTTATTCTTTTCAAACTACAGTTAATGTCAACTGTAAGCACTGATAAATATTATTCATATGCGGTTTTCCTTCCTTTCCATCGGGTCTTTTTAAGGAAATGTGTTTTGGCATAGCTTTTTATTTAAAACTCTGCTTCATTTTACACATTGTGAATACTGAAGATTCTGAAAAATAAAGATGCATTTAAAATCTCTGTGCTGTTACATTTTAGAAATGGTAATGTGCATTGCTTTGCCAAAGTGGTAATTAAATGTTTAATGGTTTAGAACTCCTAGTTCAGAATGGGGCTTCTAGTCATTATTCACAGTACGGAGCCTCCGTGTCAGCCCCCGCTTCTTGGGAGAGTGCACATGAGAATGGTGATTTCCTGCTCAGTTTGGAAATATGGTTATGTTGACATTATAGTTACTGTGCTGTGGTTTTGCAATAAATGTGTATTGAAAGCACTTGTGATGACGTGGTCCGCATTTTGTTTTTAATCAAACTCCAAATGGCAGTAGGAATGGAGCCAAAGCTCCTTGAGCATTTGGGCAGCGAGATGTGGTGGGAAAAAACACATGAGTTCGGGAGCAGGACAGGCTGGGCCAAATCCTGCCCCTCCACCGACAAGCCCTGAGACCTGGGAATTCTTTCAGCACTTCTGGAGATCCTGTGTTCTCATCCATTAAAAAATAGAGCTAAAATAAAGGAGGGGGATACTTATACATTTTGTGATGATGGGATAAAGTGACGAACCTAACAGACCTGGCACATTCTGGTTGCCTGATAAGCGTTATTGGCCTTCTTCCTTTTCTTCCCTCTTACATCCCTCCCAAAGTCTTCATTTTAAAAAAATTAATATTCAAGTTAAAAACGTATTGACCTTCTGAGTAAGGCGATAGTATTATATATGTAAGGGTTAATAACTTTCTAATTTATCATAGAAGTTAATTCCCAAAAATGTTGATCACAGCTGGATTGAGACAGTATTTGGGAAACGTGGCAATGTTTATATAAGCACACCACATTATAAGTCTACTGGCGATCCAAAGGGATTTGCCTTTGTGGCATTTAAAACAAAAGAACAAGCAGCAAAAGCTCTGAAGGTAGGTCCAGAGTCATCACAAAAATGTGAAAGCACTTATTTTTGTAGTTTCAAAGCAAGCACATCCCAGGTTAAGTAGTGGGGAGCCCGTTCTTGGAAAAACTTGGAATCATGAACATCCGTTAACCTTTTGGAGGAAAGTTTTTCTTAACCTTCCTGGACTAGTTATCAAATAGTCCTGTTCTCTTCTTGAAGTTTCCAAAGTCTTCATTTTTGAAATACAGAAAACTATAATGCTTTCTTTACATCTTGCTATAAATGTTTTTAGTATAGAACAGATCAAAACTGTATTTTTGTTTTATATCCTTAACATATCACGGACATTTTCCCATGACAAGGGAAACTTTTATAATTTGAAGTATTTAATTTTATTGTTGGACATTAAGGCTGTTTCTGCAGAATGCATTGTATATTTATCCTCCTTCTACTCTCTGATTATTTTCTTAGAAAAGATATGTAGAAGGAGAATTACTCGGCTCAGGTATGAAGACTTTTAGCTCCTAAAAAGTATCCCCATATTAATTTAATTATTTATCCAGCCTCAATGGAAAAACCTGTTTCTTCTCTACACTCAGTACTCACTTCTGACCCCAAATATGTGGGTTTCTCCACACCAAGCAATTCTCCAATTCTCAGCAGACACCAACAGTTGAACTCACTGCTGATACTAACTGCTTGGAACAGGGTAGACCCCACAGGTTAAGGGCTCAGTCCCACCGAGTACCCCTCTCCTCCCTCCTCTTTAGACTCCAATTGCAAGTCTGAGTTGTCACCTCTGCTTCTGACCAGTGAAAGGCTATAAATCACGGTTCCTTAATCAAATAATGGGCAGAAGACCTAAATAGACATTTCTCCGAAGAAGACATACAGATGGCCAACAGGCACATGAAAAGATGCTCAATATCGCTAATTATTAGAGAAACGCAAATCAAAACTGCCATGAGGTATCGACTCACACCGGTCAGAATGGCCATCATCAAAAAGTCTACAAATGATAAATGCTGGAAAAGATGTAGAGATATGGGAACCCTCCTACACTGTTAGTAGAAATCAGTGCAGCCACTATGGAAAACAGTATGGAGTTTCCTTAAAAAGAAACTACAAATAGAGTTACCGTAAGATTCAGCAATCCCACTCCTGGGCATATATGTGGGAAAGATTAAAACTCTTACTTGAAAAGCTACATGCACCCCAATGTTCATAACAGCACTATTTACAATAACCAAGACATGGAAACAACCTTAATGTCCATCAACAAATGATTGGTTTAAGATGTGGTGTGTGTGTGTGTACACACGCACATACAAAATGGAATATCATTGAGCCGTAAAAAAGAATGAAATATTGCCATTTGCAGCATCGTGGATGGACGTAAAGATTATCATCCTAATAAGTGAAGTAATCAGAGAAAGATAAATATTATATGATAACACTTATATGTGGAATCTAAAAAATAATACAATGAACTTATTTACAAAACAGAAACAGACTCACAGACATAAAAAACAAACTGGTTACCAAAGGGGAAGGGGGGGCAGGGGTAGATTAGGAGTTTGGGATTGACAGATACACTATCTATAAAATAGCTAAACAACAAGGATTTCCTGTATAGCACAAGGAACTATATTCAATACCTTGTAATAACCTATAATGGAAAATAATCTGAAAAAGATTATATA